>NW_008710950.1:2991844-3095614 GCF_000327385.1 Lottia gigantea | reverse complement strand
ACATGACTCTTTACATGTTTTCTTCCCATCATTCTCCTATCTTCCTCCCAGTGCCTTCCTCAGCATATCTCATTAGCTTATGTTTGCTCGGTACCTGCTCAATGACTTCGCATTGTTTATACCCTTTTATCTATTGTCTCTCTTAATAACTTGTTATTACCCTTTTTATCTATTGTCCCTCTTAATCTCTATATTGTTTCTTGTTGGTATATATTTTGTTATGTTTTATTCTCTTGCCATTACATCTGATGACGACACGTGTATATTGTGTTGAAACGTTATGTGCCCAACCTTATTAAAGAAGTGTGTTATATTCCATAATATTGTCTTGTGTTTTGTTATTCTATTAATGTAAAAATTTGGTTGCCCCTCTTCTGAAGTTTATTAACTTATTCTTTAATATAACCTCTATTGAAATAACTTTTTCTTTTGGGCATCTAGAATGAACATAAACTCATATAGAAACACTGCATATTTTATAGAGCATATTGGTGTGTGATATTTACTTGATTGCTATATGACTTATTAATTTTTCTTATTATCGATAGGTTCAATTTGGTCTTCTCCCTATTGCTTTGGTTTTTGAGCTTGATTTAGTTAGTTTTATTTACTCACCCTAGGATCGCATCCATGTACCTTACACCATTCTTCAAAAGCCTTTTTAGCACGATCAATATCTTCTACATTCTGATCTTTATAATATATTCTAATGATATGTTCTTGAAATGTTTCAGGTAGAAGTTGTGACACCTGAACAATAGATACATTCACAAATCTAAATCAGATACACTGTATTTATTGAACCAAATGGCTGTTAATTATTCTTACCATGACTCCTAACAAATTCAGAGTGACATTGACATTTGTTGAGATTGTGGAAAGTAACAATACAATCAAAATGAAAAATGTGTTCCAAAAAACTTTCTTTTAGAATTATATCTTTAAATAGTCCAGGAGCCAGCCAGCGTAATTTCATCCAACCATTTTTCAAAATGGCTGCTATTAACCTGATTTGGCTTGCTGTGAGATTGAACCAATTATTAAAAACAAAGTGTCAACTATGCATATGATGGTGCATAGTTATTGCACATTATTTCCAAGCTATATTAAATCTGTTAAGACTATCAGGGGGTAATTTTCATTAATTTGGTAAAAATTCACCATCCAATATCACAACTCTTCTTAATATAATAATAATTACTTACCTGTTCTTTTCTAACTCTCTTTGTTTCATTTGGTTTTGATTTGGAATAAAATCTCACATTATCAAGAGGATTCTGATCTTTCATTCCATAATCCAAAAAAACATGCTGAAAAATCAAAACATACCCATAATGATAATTAATAACCTTAAATTATTTCTTAAAGGAAACCCGCCATTTTGGGGGATTGATTTTTGTCTTGAATATATGTAAATAGTGGATTTGAACTTTGAAGACTCAAATTTTGAAGGTGAGCTGTGAACACTATTACTCAGTAATAATTTACTGATTGGCTTAGCTAAAAAAAAATCCTGTTTCTGAGACTAAAGTATGATTGGTCAAGAAAATGGCGCATCTGTCTCTTTAACAGAATAGGTTGATTTTTACCTTAAGTACTAGATTTTCAGACTTTAAATTTTTGTCATTATCATATATTACTATCTCCTCCAACAATTTCTTTTCTGTGCCCTGTAGATAAAATAACAATAAATAATATATGAAAAATAACATATTCCTAAGTATTCAAAACTGAACATGGTTAACATATTCCACGTTATGCAGTTCTTTTTGTCGAATATTAGTGCATGTTGTGGCTTTAATGGGGATCTTTGAGTTAATACAATGCATTTCTAAGGTGTTGACAAACAAACATAGGTGTGGTCCACATTGTTTGTGCACATGTTAAAGATAGCTTGCCAGGCAAGGTAATATACGCCCACTATATGAACTCTTTAGGGCGATACTGAATAATATTGAGTATGAGTTATTTATTGCCCATGTTCTTGAAAACATGTTCAATTTTTAGCTCGTGAAAACTTTACAAGGCAAATATTCAATCTTCAGCTCGGTACTGAATAATAAAAACAAGTTTTGTCAAAATCTGGCAAGAATCATGCCTTTTAGTGTTTAAGAGCTAAAATTTGAAAGCGTTTTCAAGAACGAGGTCAATAACTCCTATGAAACATATTTCGGTTTTTTTTATTTTCGATAGAGTTCATCCATGGGTGATAATAAACAATTTCACCAAGTTTCGTCAAAATCTGTCAATAATTGACCCTTCTAGAATGTTTAGAAGCTAGAAATTGAATGCGTTTTCAAGAACAAGGGCAATAACTGTAGATAAAATAACAATAAATAATATATGAAAAATAACATATTCCTAAGTATTCAAAACTGAACATGGTTAACATATTCCACGTTATGCAGTTCTTTTTGTCGAATATTAGTGCATGTTGTGGCTTTAATGGGGATCTTTGAGTTAACAAAGAAATTGAATGCGTTTTCAAGAACAAGGGCAATAACTCCTACCAAATATTTTTCAATTTTTCTGATTTTCAATAGGGTTTATCCTTGGACGATAACAAACACTCATGCCAAGTTTCGTCAAAATCCATCAAGAATTGTCCCTTCTAGAGTGTTTACGAGCTAAAGGTTGAACACGTTTTTAAGAACAAGGGCAATAACTCATACTAAATATTTTTCGATTTTTCTGATTTTCAATAGGGTTTATCCTTGGGTGATAACAAACACTCATGCTCAGTTTTGTCAAAATCCGTCATTAATTGTGCCTTCTAGAGTGTTTACGAGCTAAAAATTGAAAGAGTTTTCAAGAACAAGGGCAATAACTTATACTAAATATTTCGATTCATCTGATTTTCAATAGGGATCATCCTTGGGTGATTACAAACACTCACACCAAGTTTCGTCAAAATCTGTTAAGAATTGTGCCTTCTAAAGTGTTTACGAGCTAAAAATTTAACGCATTTTCAAGAACAAGGGCAATAACTTATACTAAATATTTTTCGATTCTTCTGATTTTCAATAGGGTTCATACTTGGGAGAATACGAACACTCGCATCAAGTTTTGTGTCTTGTAGAGTGTTTACAAGCAATTGTGGACAGACGGATGGACGGACATGGGTGACGGCAACATAAGCCCCCCATTTCATGTGGGCGTATAAAAATGAGAAGACTGTCCTTTGTGACTTAACAAAAAAATGTGAACATTGTGGAGCTACAAAAAGAGATAGTGGCAGCCACGGCATGCGGATGGTAAATATTCAAGATTTTGGGGCAAGGGCAATAACTCTGCTTCTAACGGTCGAAAATAGCTGAAATTCGCACTTGATCTTTGTTTTATGAATATGTATACACATACCGAATTTCATTTGATTTCATCAAAAAATCTAGTTTTTGAGCGTTTACAAGCAAATGTTGACGGACAGACGGACAGACGGACTGACGGGGGTGTCGACAATATACGTCCACATAGAGAGATGTGGGCGTATAAAAATATTACCTTTTCAAAAGTTGTAGGTGGTGTAAATTGCCCTATACATCTAAATAATTGGCGCTTCTGCACTCTGTTCAATAATTCTCTAGCCTTCATTAACTTTGGGTCTTCAGACCATAGTATATCCTGATAAATATTATCAGTCAATTTAGTATATGCTACAACATCATCTATACATTCAGATAACGAACACATTTTCCTGAAATAATATTAATTACGTCCATATATTCACCATTTAAACTATACATATATTCTCTTCATATCACTTACCCTAAGAATACCTGTATAAATTACTCATGAATATGCAAGGACTAATCCTATTAAGATATGTCAGAGAGATTAAATCCCTTTTCAGAATGAAGAAGAAATATATGCCCACTGGCAACCTTGATTTTAAATAAAAATATTTAGCAGTACAGTAACAATTAACAGTATTAAATATCTAACTTATCTTACACTTCTTTGGAACTTTATATGGTGTTTCATCCATATCCATAGGCTAAAACTTGAATGCATTATTTTAGAAATATTTTTCGATTCTTCTGATTTTCGATAGGGTTCATCCTTGGTTGATAACGCTCACACCACGTTTCGTCAAAATTCATCAAGAACTGTGCCTTCTAGAGTTTACTAGCTATAAATTGAACGGGTTTTCAAGAACAAGGTAAATAACTCATACTTAATATTTTTATGATTTTCAGAAGGGTTCATCATTGGGTGATTACAATCAATCACATCAAGTTTTGTCAAAATCTGTCAATAATTCAACCTTCTAGAGTGTTTACAAACTAAAAATTGAACAGGTTATCAAAAATAATGGCAATAACTCATACTAAATATTTTGCGGCTCTTGTAATTTTCATTAGAGTTCATTCTTGGTTGATAAAAAACACTCACAACAAGTTTCATCAAAATCCATCAAGAATTGTGCCTTCTAGAGAGTTTACGAGCAATTGTGGATGGCTGAACCCAGGGACAGATGGACGGACATGGGTGGCAACAATACACACCCCCCCCCCCCTCCCCCCCCCATTTCATGTGGGATTATAAAAAAATGACAAAGCTATAAAAAAGACAACTGATAAATGAAGATAGAAATATTTATAAATTACCCATCTTTACCAGATATTTTAATAACATCATTAGCTATAATCATAGCTTCAACAATCCTGAAATACATCATTTATAAATGATAATTAGAGTCAATACAATAAGAAACAAGAGCCACTCGTGGCACAGAGTGGGACTTTGCAAATGTAGAAAAATGCAAAAGACCCTGAAAAAATCAACCCTCGACGATAATTAGATCAAGCGCAAGAACAGTCTAAAGTTGAGAAATTTTCATTTTTTAGAAGATTCTAATACCAGAAGTAGACGTCAGACCTCACAAATGAAAGTATCAGCAGATACTAAGGTCAATGACCTTTGATCTTGTAAAGGAAAAGGTCTAAAAAGGTCAAGATCAAGAGATATACGCCATCAAAATTTCAAATTGCTAACGACTATAAAACCGGAAGTTGACATAGGACGGCAAATATAAAAGTATAAATAGATAGCCAATGCCAATGACGTTTGATCCTACAAAGGTCAAGGTCTACAAAGGTCAATGTCAACAAAGGTTAAGGTCAAAAATTGAAAATTTTGAATTTCCAAAACCTGTTCCCTCTTTTTTGAACTATGAAGTGGAAACAACCGAAATTCTGAGACACAGTGGCTCAAAATATGAGGTAATTGTATGCAAAGTTCCATTTTGAACAAATGTATACTTTGCGAGTTATGCCCCTGGCCAAAAATGTCAATAATGAGTAATTTAACACGGATGTGCCACGCCCACCTCAATTGTTTTTGCATAGGTTAATTGATATTCAAAATGTTACGTTATGTACCAAATGTCAAGCTCCTACATAATACAGGTCAAAAGATATAGGTCAACAAAAGTCAACAAAGGTCAAAATCGAAAAATGAAAATATACAAATGTAAAAAACCCGTTCCTTTTTTGGAACTATAAAGCTGAAACAACTGAGCTGTTAACACAAACTGGCCAAAAGGATGAGGTAACTGTGTGCAAAGTACCTTTTTGAACAAACGCATCCTATGCGAGTTATGCCCGTGCCTCTAAATGTAAACAATTAGTAATTCAACCCGGATGTGCCACGCCCACATAAGTTTTTTGGTCATAGGTGAATTTATATTCAAAGTGTCTAGTTGTATTCCAAATATCAAGGTTCTACATCAAATAGATCATAAGATATACATACAACAAGCTCAAAAAGACGGAAATATTGTAAAAAAAAACTCAAATTTGAAAAAATCACGAATTTCAATTTTGCTTTAAAATAACGATTGTTATATATCTATGTAAAGTGCATGAGAAGCACATTAGGAAACCGAAAAAATTAACCCTCTAGGTTATTTAGGTCACGCGCTAGAGCAGTTCAAAGTTGCGAATTTGGCTTTTTACGGATAGCTATAAAACCGTAAGTACATGTCGGAGGTCAAAGGTCAAAGTATCAATTGATAGCCAAGGTCAATGACCTTTGACCCTATGAAGGTCAATGTCATCAAAGGTCAAGGTCACATGGTGTGGGTGATTTAAGTTGGAAAAAAATTTAACCGGAAGTTGCAAAAAAGCAAAAGCGAAATTCAAAATTTGGCTCCCACTGTTTTTTGCGCAATCGATTGTGCGAATACATTCACATCAAATTTGAGCATATCAACCTTTACCCTGAGAACTTATTTCGAGTTTTACAAAAGTGTGTTTTTTCCATATGGCGGCTAAAGTATCACTTCCAGTCTGGATTTTATTTTAAAATCGGCCATAAAATTTTATTTGCCAAAGATCAGCTAAATTTTGTTGACCTACATAAATTACACCGGAAGTTATTCAACCGGAAGTAGATTTGAAGTTCAGCCGCTTTCCTGTTTAAAATCGGAAATGACGTACAAAATTTGACTGTATCATATTATTAACATTAGTGAAGTCTCTTTGCATTTAAAATTTCAGATCAATCGATTCAAAAGCAAAAAAGTTGCAAAAAATCGAAAAATTTGATCGAAAAAAGTGAGCGACGAATTTTCGAATTTCGTAATTTTTGCACATGTTGAACTGTGGCACTTCCGGTATTGCAAAAATGTTCCAATATATATTTAAGGAACATGTTGCCTCTACAGAAGGTCTAGAGAAGTTGAATGGTTGCTGCAACTACAGTAGACTAAGCTCAGGAAGGTGTGTAACTTTCGAAAAAAAAAAAAAAAAAAAAAGAATTGACATTTCGATAACAAACTGGGACTTTGCGGTAGCAAAGTCACACAAATATATAGTTTCTAACGAGACAATACAATTTTAAAATACACAAAACATACATTCTTATGTTTAAAGGCTAGTGCACACGAGAGCTCCCAGCTGAGCAAAATTTCATTCGTGCCTCTCAGTTCAGCTCGTAGCTCTCGTGTGCGAGAAGTTTACGTAAGGTTTTTTTCATTCGAGGCGTTAAGAAAATTATTTGTCGTGTTTGATAATTTTTTCCTCGAACGAAAAATACCTTACCGTGTGCGCACTCGAAAGCTCTTAGCTTTCAACTTTGAACTGGGGCGCATGCGCTAGCACGTGATCAAACAAAAATGGCTGCGCCCATCGGTGAATGCGAGTTTGTATCTGAAGACAAGTTGGTGGACGTATGGCCGGAATATCCGTGCCTATACGATGTACGGATCCCCCAATTTAAAAACAGAGATAGCAGAGAGAAGGCAATTGAAGAAATTCCCTGTAAAATTAATCATTCGAAGGGTTTTCGACGTTGCACATTTTGTTTAAGTCACGTGAGAATGTCACGTGATCTAGTTATTTTTAGACGTCTATGACTCGACACCCCGTTTACGAAAGCTCTAAGCTAAGCGTGTGCGGGGGAAACCGACGAGCTGGGAGACACGAATGAAATTTTGCTCAGCTGGGAGCTCTTGTGCCTTAACATCCTTACCAAAGTAACTTTTTAAACTGATTTCTGTACATTCTGAAACAAGTGGTTACGCCCATGTCAAATCGTACCAAAAATGTAATTAGTACAAAAAAATTTTCATTAAATTGGACATAAATAAACTGCCAGCAAATTTCAATACATTTTCACCAAGTCAAGGGCAATAACTCAAATTCCATTCATTGAAAATTGTCAAATTCAAACTTGACCAAGATCTCATTGCAACAGATGATCACACCAGATTTCATTAAAATCAGTGGTCTTTATAGTGTTCACAAACAAATTTTGGCGCATTTTTACTAAGTCAAGGGCAATATCTCAAAAACCATTCTTCAGAAATTGTCAAATTCATCATTATGATTGATTACACCAAATTTCATTAAAATCAGATAAAAACTTTTGTATTCACAAGCCAATTGTGGACGGACTGAGGGACAGACGGGTGATGACAATATACGTCCACATTAAAACGTGGTGATTCCAAAAAGAAAGATAGCTTGCCAGGCAAGGTAACATACGCCCACTGGCAGCTGTCAGAAATGATAAAACAGTCTTTAGTGACTAAAGTATGAATTTTCTCATATTAACGAAATCTTAATAGTTTGAATTCAATGTTATATATATTTACTGCCAGTTATTAATGCTGAGAAATTCCACCAAATTTATAAAAATCAATATCAATAACCCAAATACATCAAATTATCGCATCAATATACATGATCACACCAGGGTTCATTAATATCAATTGAAAACTGTAGTCTCTAATATGTTCACAAACAAATTTTAATGCATTTTTCCTAAGTCAAGGGCAATAACTCAAAGATCGTTCATCGAAATATTATCAAATTCGAAATTGTCCAAGATCTCATCAATATAAATGATCACATCAAATTTCATTAAAATCAGTTGAAAACTGTAGTATCTATTGTGTTCACAAAAAAATTTTGACGCATGTTTCCTAAGTCAAGGGCAATAACTCAAAAACCTTTCATCGAAAAATCATTAAGTTCAATCTTGACTAAGATCTCATCATTATAAATGATCATACCAAATTTCATTTAAATCGGATGAAAACTGTACCCTCTATTGTATTCACAAACAAATTTTGATGTGTTTTTCATAAATCAAGGGCAATAACTCAAAAACCATTCATCAAAAGATAGCCAAATTCGAACTTGTCCAAGATCTCATTATAAATATTAACACCAAATTTCATTGAAATTGGATGAAAACTGTAGTCTCTATTGTGTTCACAACCAAATTTTGACGCGTTTTTCAAGGGCAATAACTAAAAAGCCATTCATCGAAAGATCGTCAAATTCAAATTCAAGATCTCATGAATATAAATGATCACACCAAATTTCATTCAAATCAGACAACATAGGCTTGCGGCAAGTCTCGCAAGTGAATACACCCACCAGCAGCTTGATAAAGAGCTAAATGTGAGCTGTAAAACAAACTCTATATTGTAGCCTGTAGAGTGAGCACGAGCAAAAGAAGTGAAATCAGAGTTTAATGCAATATCTCTCAAGAAAATCATTATATGTGAAACCAATCATCCAATTGTTACTAATTTCAAGCTTTACTGAGATCTCATACCAAGTTTCATCACGATCGGATAAAAAATGTAGTCTCTATCAGGCCTACAAGCCAAATTAGACGCACTGAATTAATTCAAGGGCCATAACTCCAAAACCTTTCATCCAATTATTACCATTTTTTAACTTGAGATCTCATCAATAAATACATGCATACCAAGTTTCATTGAGATCAGGTAAAACTGCACCCTTTATCATGACTACAAGCAAAATTTGAAGCGTTTTTACTAAGTCAAGGGCAATAACTCTGAAACCAATCATACGATTATGACTAAATTCAAACTTGACCGAGATCTTATCAATATATACATGCATACTTAGTTTCATCAAGATTAAATAAAAAATCTTAGCCTTTATCATGCATACAAGGCTAATTTAACACGTTTTTACTAAGTCAAGGGAAATAACTCTGAAACCGTTCATCCGATTATTACTAATTTCGAACTTGACCGAGATCTCATCGATACATACATGCATACCACGTTTCATGAAGATAAGATAAAAACTGTAGCCTCTATCTCACCTACAAGGCAAATTTTACCCGTTTTTTCTAAGTCAAGGGTAATAACTCAGAAACCATTCATCCGATAATTACCAATTTCGAACTTGACTGAGATCTCATCAATATATACATGTATACCAAGTTTCATTCAGATTGGATAAAAACTGTAGCCTCTATCGTGCCTACAAGAAATGTGAATGGACGGACGGACAGGGGCGATGACATTATCATGTGGTCGTATAAAAATAAAACAAACTGTTTATTGATTAATTGTACGAAAACACCCCCAACTAATAATTTCAAATAATCACCATTAACATAAGAGTATGAACATACAATCAAATGAATTGAAATTTTAACATTATATCTAGAATTTCTATCTATTTTATACACATATTTTTTGTGCATGGTGGGTGTGGTCCTACCTGAATCATTATTTTCTGTGGGGACTTTTGTCATGAGAGTGCACAAATTACAGAGGGGCTTTTGTTTGGAAGGGCTTTTGTCCGCCATTCATTTTCTACAGTATAAAAAATTAACTTACATAGATTCTATGGCATGTGTGACAGCATGTTGGTAAGCACGGCGATGGAGGGCATTTCTAGTATGAAACATGTCATATAAATTACCATCTTCCTGAAATCAGAAATTGAACCTTATATCCATACTCAGCTCACACATTCAGGATTTTAGCTAATGACTGGAGATTGAAAGATAATTGATTTGGCAATACTTTTTCCACATGATTCAAAAGCAACATGAACACTAGAACCACACGTGGCACAGAGTGGGACTTTGCAAATGTAGCAAAATGCAAAAGACCCTGAAAAAATCAACCTTCCACGATAATTAGATCAAGCGCAAGAACAGTCTAAGGTTGAGAAATTTTCATTTTTTAGAAGATTTTTATACCGGAAGTGGACGTCAGACCTCACAAATGAAAGTATCAGCAGATAGCCAAAGTCAATGACCTTTGATCTTGTAAAGGGGAAGGCCTTAAAAGGTCAAGATCAAGAGATATACGCCATTAAAATTTCAAATTGCTAGCGACTATAAAACCAGACTTGTTGACTTAGGACAGCAAATATAAAAGTATAAATAGATAGCCAATGCCAATGACGTTTGATCCTATAAAGGTCATGGTCAACAAAGGTTAAGGTCAAAAATTGAAAATTTTGAATTTCCAAAACCTGTTCCTTTTTTTGAACTATGAAGCGGAAACAACCAAAATTCTAAGACAAAGTGGCTCAAAATATGAGGTAATTGTGTAAAAAGTTCCATTTTGAACAAATGTATACTTTGCAAATTATGCCCCTGGCCAAAAATGTCAATAATGAGTAATTCAACCCGGAAGTGCCACGCCCAACTCAATTTTTTTTTAATAAGTTAATCAATATTCAAAATGTTACGTTATGTTCCAAATGTCAAGTTCCTACATAATAGAGGTCAAAAGATATAGGTCAACAAAAGTCAACAAAGGTCAAAATCGAAAAATGAAAATATCCATATATATGCGAGTTATGCCCCAGCCCCAAAATGTAAACAATTAGTAATTTAACCCGGATGTGCCACGCCCACATAAGTTTTTTTGTCATAGGTGAATTCATATTTAAAGTGTCTAGTTATATTCCAAATATCAAGGTTCTACATCAAATAGATCATAACATATACATACACTAAGCTCAAAAAGTCGCAAATATTGTAAAAAAAAAAACTCAAATTTGAAAAAATCACGAATTTCAATTTTGCTTTAAAAAAACGATTGTTATATATCTATTTAAAGTACACGAGAAGCACATTAGGAAACCGAAAAAATTTACTCTCTAGGTTAATTAGGTCACGTGCTAGAGCAGTCCAAAGTTGCGAATTTGGATGTTTTTGGACAGCTATAAAAGCGAAAGTAGACGTCAGAGGTCAAATATGAAAGCATAAACTAATAGACAACGTCAATGACCTTTGACCCAATAAAGGTCAAGGTCATCAAAGGTCAAGGTCAAAAATTGAAAATTTTGAATTTCCAAAACCTGTTCCTTTTTTTGAACTAAGAAGCGAGTTATGCCCCTAGCCAAAAATGTCAATAATGAGTAATTTAACCCGGAAGTGCCACGCCCACCTTAATTTTTTTGCATAGGGTAATTGATATTCAAAATGTTATGTTGTGTTTCAAATTTCAAGCTTCTACATTATTCAAGTCAAAAGATATAGGTCAACAAATGTCAACAAAGGTCAAAATCGAAAAATGAAAATATCCAAATGTTAAAACCTGTTCCTTTTTTGGAACTTTAAAGCTGAAACAACTGAGCTGTTAACACAAACTGGCCAAAAGGATGAGGTAATTGTGTGCAAAGTCCCTTTTTTAACAAACGTATCCTATGCGAGTTATGCCCCAGCCCCAAAATGTAAACAATTAGTAATTCAACCCGGATGTGCCACGCCCACCCCAATTTTTTTGCCATAGGTGAATTCATATTCAAAGTGTCTAGTTGTATTCCAAATATCAAGGTTCTCCATAAAATAGGTCATAAGATATACATACACCAAGATCAAAAAGACACAAATATGGTAAAACAAAACTCAAATTTGAAAAAATCACGAATTTCAATTTTGCTTTAAAAAAGCAATTGTTCTATATCTATGTAAAGTGCATGAGAAGAACATTAGGAAACCGAAAAAATTAACCCTCTAGGTTAATTACGTCACGTGTTAGAGCAGTCCAAAGTTGCGAATTTGGCTTTTTACGGATAGCTATAAAACCGGAAGTACATGTCTGGGGTCAAAGGTCAAAGTATCAAATGATAGCCAAGGTCACGGTCATCAAAGGTCAATGTCACGAGATACAAGTCTTCAAAAACTGAAAAAAATTCGACCGGAAGTTGCAAAAAAGCAAAAGTCAAATTCAAAAATCCATTTCCAACATTTTTGTCGCCATCGACTAAAGTATACACCAACATAAAAATTTGACCAATCCCATTCTCCCCCGAAGCCCCATTTTGAGTTTTATGAAAAAGTATCAAATCAAGATGGCGGCCGAAGTATTTTTTTCGGACTAAATTTTATTTTAAAATCGGCCATAGAATTAAGATTAATAACGATATATATAATTTCGTTGAATTATTTCAATCACACCGGAAGTTATTCAACCGGAAGTGACGCAAAAATCGATTTTCCACTTTAACCGGAAGTGACGCAAAAATTTTGAATACGTCAAATGGTTTACATTAGTGACATGCATCTTTCATCAAAATTTCAGATTAATCCGAAAAAAACTGAAAAATGGTCCAAAAATTTCGAAAATCGGCCAAAAAATGTATTTCAATAACAAACTGGGACTTTGCTCACAATTACATGAACATGAACATTATTTTTGAATTTCTGAACAGAGATATTCAAGTTATTTTTCCACATAGAAAAGAACATCTAAGCTGTAAAAATGACTTGATAATATATTAACATCAATGAATAATAAACAAGATATTTTACCTTATCACGTAAACAAATCTGTTGAGTTCCTGTTTCATCAGGAATGACTCTCATAAACTTCATACAGCGAACATGGTCAAAATTGTTTTTTATGCCCAACATATGACAATCACGGGCAAAATAGTCCCATTTGTCAACATCAATAGAATTTCGTTTATTTGCGACAATCTGGAAATAAAAATTCAGGTGATATCAATTCAATGCGCATATATGTTATCATCTTAAATGATGGTCCAATTATTATGAAAACAACTTTGACAATTAACTGCTGAATAACCAACATAAATCCCTAATCACTGAAAACAGCAATAAAAAAATATTTGGACAAATTTCAAAATCGAAAAAATGTGCTTTTTAGAACACGTTTTTCTATGATTTCTGCATTTGTAAATAAGTAGGAATCAATATAACTAATTTCCAATAGTAGCTTATATATGACCAAGTCTTACAGGGGCATTCTGCTTTAATTTCAACATGTAAACTGGGCTTATTATGCATGATATTATATGTATAACCTTTGTATAGTTTCTATACGGGTTGATCTGGTGACAGAGAAACTATTTTCAACATCAAATTTTAGAATTAAAAAGAGTTAAAAAATATGAGACAGAGTCAGACTACATTGTGCTATCTGAGTCTTATTATTAAGAGCAGCAAAGAATTTCCCAAGTAGTCAAGTTAACCAGTACTTTTAATCCCTTCTTAAATTTTGTATTAGACTTTGTTGTCCAGACAGTGCCAAAAAGTATTTGCTGTTTAGGTGAAGGTCATAGCGCAAGATTTTCATGGCGACTTGAGAAAAATGTGCTCTCATCATTTCTTAGGTTTGTTTTCTTGCTTATTCATATATTTTTAATATTTTTGTGATAACAATGCTGTCATTTTGTTGCAAAATCTTCCTAGATTGTGTTAGGAATATTTTAATGTGATGTCCCTTAGCAAAATGGTCCAAAATTAGTTTTTAAGTGCTAATATAGAATCTTTCGTGTAGCGCAAGAGGTCACGTGACTTAAAACTTTCTGGAATCTTGTAGAACACTTCTTAAATATGTTTAAATTACAATTTCAAACATATTGTTCTCTATTTTTATTGGATTTATGACACTTAAGAGTTAGTAATGTTATACTTCTTTCCTGTATTTATGTATAAGGTATTATGACAGTTGCTTATATTATTCATGGTGCATATTGAATATATTGGATAGATGTCATTTTTATGCAAACAGGTTTAGGAGACAGGCGCATGAGGAAAAGCTTAAAGTATACTCTGTAGATATAAAACATCAGGAGTTAGTTTTATCACATTTATTAATCATATATTCCTAGTCATTATAATGGTGCAAAATATCATGGTTAAATATGTTCAATAATTATCATGTGGATATTACATTACTTATAGAGAGCTAGAAATTGATACTAAAGTCTTCTTGAAGTCATATTCCAATTTATTGTCAAACGTTTTAATAACGTATTTTATTAATTTTTCAGATGTTGCTTGTCATTCCACCTTTTTCCACCTTTTTCCCTTGTTATGTGTATCTTACGTAATTGTAAAGCACTACATGAAATAAACTTTATAAGACACATTCAAAGATCTTTCCAGTAGGAAACGTCACTACGTCACAAATACATGATGTGATTTTACCTACGGACCTACACTTTAGAAGGTACATTTGTGAAATCGCTGCTGATTGTTATTAACAATTGGTGGTCCATTTCTCATAATCAAATATCTCCAGTACAGTAAAAGATAGCTTGCCAGGCAAGGTAACATACGCCCACTGGCAGCTGTCAGAAATGATAAGTCTTTAGTGATTAAAGTATGAATTTTCTCATATCAAAGAAATTTTAATAGTTTGAATTCAATGATATATACATTTAATGACAGTTATTTATGCTGAGAAATTTCACTAAATTTTTAAAAATCAATATCAATAACCCAAATACATCAAATTATATCATCAATATACATGATCACACCATGTTTCATTAAAATCAATTGAAAACTGTAGTCT
Organism: Lottia gigantea; assembly: GCF_000327385.1. Taxonomy (NCBI): domain Eukaryota; kingdom Metazoa; phylum Mollusca; class Gastropoda; family Lottiidae; genus Lottia; species Lottia gigantea. The sequence continues at coordinate 3,080,550 of NW_008710950.1, read as the reverse complement.
CTAATGTGTTCACAAACAAATTTTGACGTGTTTTTCCTAAGTCAAGGGCAATAACTCAAATACTGTTTATCGAAAGATCGCCAAATTCGAACTTGACCAAGATCTTATCAATATAAATGATCACACTAAATTACATTAAAATCAGTTAAAAGCTGTAGTCTCTATTGTGTTCACAAACAAATTTGACGTGTATTTCCTAAGTCAAGGGCAATAACTCAAAAACCGTTCATTGAAAGATCGTCAAATTCAAAGTTGACCAAGATCTCATCAATATAAATGATCACACCAAATTTCATTAAAATCAGTTGAAAACTGTAGTCTCTATTGTGTTCACAAACAAATTTTGACGCGTTTTTCCTAAGTCAAGGGCAATAACTCAAAAACTGTTCATCGAAAGATCCTCAAATTCGAACTTGACCAAGATCTTATCAATATAAATGATCACACTAAATTACATTAAAATCAGTTAAAAGCTGTAGTCTCTATTGTGTTCACAAACAAATTTTGACGTGTATTTCCTAAGTCAAGGGCAATAACTCAAAAACCGTTCATTGAAAGATCGTCAAATTTGAACTTAAGCAAGATCTCTATAAATGTCACACCAAATTTCCTTAAAATCAGTTGTAGTCCCTATTGTGTTCACAAGAAATGTTGACGGACCGACGGACCAACAGACCGGGCGATGGCAATATACATCCACATTTCCATGTGGGCGTATAAAAAGGGAGCCCAGGGGATTAAAAATACTTAAGTAACCGGTAAGGACTTATGTGGCAGTTTGGGACTTAACGCTCTATATGTTGGCATGCAGTTTAATGTATTCCAAGCTCCAAACCACAAGAACCGATTTAAAAAAGCAGAATGCCCCTTTAAACTTGAGCAGTTTTAATTTGAATCATATTTTTACAATTATAGTGTCCAAAAAGTCAACTTATTGGGGACTCACTTTATGATGACCTTGACCCATTGTTACAGGTTTTTCTGATTGAAAAAAAGTTGTCAATAGTTGCCCAACAACATTTTTTTCATTAAAAATACAATTTTTGTTCTTGTTTTTGTTTATCTTCTTTGCCAGAAAATCAAATGGGTGATCTAAAATTCAAGGAATACTTATTAATACAATTAATACTTACTTCATATAAATAACCTTTATCAGGACGGCCTTTTAATACTTTATTCTTCTGAAATCAATACATACTGCATATAAACGAAGATATATTACATTATTTAATACTTTTTAATTGGACTTTAGTCAGTTGCATGAATTATTGTGGTAAAAAAACTTCAAGTTTGAAGCGTTAATTATTTAAGGTTTTGTTATTCTGCACTTGATGACAAATATATACAAGGTGTTTGATAATTTTCACCTCTAATGATCTAATGCTTGTGTCAAGATAGCTTGGAGGCAAGGTAACATATGCCCACTGGCAGCTGTCAGAAATGATAAAACAGTCTTGAGTGACTGTTTATTAGTTTGAATTCTATTACCTATATATATATGCCAGTTATTTATGCTGAGTAATTCCAAAAAATTTTTTAAAATCAATATCAATAACCCAAATACAACAAACAATTAAATCACACAGCTCTAATCAAGGGCAAAAAAAAACTTTTGATGCGTGTTTACAAAGTCAAGGGCAATAACTCAAAAAAAGTTCATCAAAAAAATCTCAAGTTCAGAACTTGTCCGAGATCTTATCAATTCCAATGATCACACCAAGTTTCATCAAAATCAGTTGAAAACTGTAGCGTCTATTGTGCTCACAAACAAATTTTGACACGTTTTGCATAAGTCAAGGGCAATAACTCAAAAACCGTCCATCAAAAATGCGTCAAGTTAGAACTTGTCCAAGATCTTATCAATTCCATTGATCACATCAATTTTTATTAAAATCGGTAGAAAACTGTAGCTTCTATAGTGCTCACAAACAAATTTTCAAGCGTTTTACAAAGTCAAGGGCAATAACTCAGAAACCATTCATCGAAAATGCGTCAAGTTAGAATTTGTCCGAGATCTTATCAATTCATCAGAATCGGTTGAGAACTGTAGCTTCAATCCTGCTCACAAAGTATTTTTAACAAATTTCGAAGCGTTTTAGCAAAGTCAAGGGCAATAACTAAAGATAGCTTGCGAGGCAAGGTATCATACGCCCACTGGCAGCTGTCAGAAATGATAAAACAGTCTTTAGTGACTAAAATACGAATTTTCTCATATTGAAGAAATTTTATTAGTTTGAATTCAATTACATATATATGCCAGTTATTTATGCTGAGAAACTCCACAAAATTTTTTAAAATCAATATCAACTAGAGCCACACGTGGCACAGAGTGGGACTTTGCAAATGTAGCAAATTGCAAAAGACTCTGAAAAAATCAACCTTCTACGATAATTACATCACGCGCAAGAGCAGTCTAAAGTTGAGAAGAATTCTTTGGAAGATTGTTATAACGGAAGTAGACAGACCGCACAAATGAAAGTATCAGAAGATAGCCAAGGTCAATGACATTTGACATTGAAAGGGAGACGGTCAACAAAGGTCAAGGTTACGAGATAAAAGTCATCAAAATTTTTAAATATATACGGCTATAAAATCCGTAAAAGTTGAGATAGGACAGCAAATATAAAAGTATAAATAGATAGCCAATGTGAATGACCTTTAATCCTACAAAAATCAGGGTCAAAAAAGGTCAAGGTCAAAAATTGAAAATTTTGAATTTTCAAAAGCTGTTCCTTTTTTTGAACTATAAAGCTGAAACAATCGAACTTCCAAGACAACGTGGCTCAACGTATGAAGTAATTGTATGCAAAGTTCCATTTTGAACAAATGTATACGTTGCGAGTTATGTCCCTTGCCATAATTGTCAATAATGAGTAATTTAACCCGGATGTGCTACGCCCACCTCAATTTCTTTTTCATAGGTTAATTGATATTCTGAATGTTAAGTTGTGTTCTAAATTTAAAGCTTCTACATCATACAGGTCAAAAGATATAGGTCAACAAGAGTCAATAAAGGTCAAAATAGAAAATTGAAAATATGGAAATTTCAAAACCCGTTCCTTTTTTGGAACTATAAAGCTGAAACAATTGACCTATTAACACAAACTGGCCAAAATAATGAGGTAATTGTGTGCAAAGTTCCTTTTAGAACAAATGTATCCTATGCGAGTTATGCCCCTTTCCTAAAATGTAAACAATTAGTAATTCAACCCGGATGTGCCACGCCCACCTCAACTTTTTTGTCATAGGTTAATTTATATTCAAATTGTCTTGTTGTGTTCCAAGTTTCAATGTTCTACATAAAATAGGTCATAAGATATATACACACCAAGCTCAAAGAAACAGAAATATTGTAAAAAAAAAACTCAAATTTGAAAAATTCACGAATTTCAATTTTGCTTTAAAAAACGATTGTTATTAATCATTTGAAAGAGCATGAAAAGCACATTAAGAATCCGAAAAAATTAACCCTCTAGGTTAAATAGGTCACGTGCTAGAGCAGTCCAAAGTTGCGAATTTGGCTGTTTTCGGACAGCTATAAAACCGGAAGTACATGTCAGAGGTCAAATGTCAAAGTATTAACTGATAGCTAAGGTCAATGACCTTTGACCGTATGAAGGTCAAGGTCATCAAAGTTCACGATCACGAGATATGACCCTTCAAACTTTGAAAAAATTCAACCGGATGTTGCAAAAAAGCAAAATTGAGAATCGAAAAACGGCTTCCTAATGTCATGTTTTTTTTTTATCTTCTTTCATTTGACACCAAAATCATTTAAATCAGATGAGCCATTATGTCTGAATAAAAATCGAATCATTTCAGAAAAATCAAAATGGCGGCCAAAGTTTCACGTCTGTTCCGGATTTTTTTTTCTTCGTTTTTTTGTCATAACTTTGTCTACCTATCAGCATAAAAATTTTTGTCCTATACAAATTACACCGGAAGATATTCAACCGGAAGTGAACATCGTTTTCCTGTTTAAACCGGAAGTGAAATTGAAAATTTGACTGTACCATTTTGTCTTTGCTCAATTTTTTTCAGATTAATCAGACAAAAAGCAAAAAAAATGAAAAAAATGCAAAATTTGGCAAAAAAAATGTCTGTGACAAATTTTCGAATTTTGAAATTTTGAAACTGCTATTCTTTCAGATTTTAACAGTAGATTCCAAAAATGCAAACCCAAAGAAAATCGACCGAAAAAAAAAAAAAAAAAGAATTGACATTTCGATAACAACTAGAACCGTTATAACGGTACCGAAGCAGTGCGCATCCAACCTGATACATCGATAACACGTTGCATTTTAAAGTCAAAATGAGATATCTTAACGGAAAGAAAAGCATGTAAACATTCAATAGTAAAAAAAATCGTTTAAGCCGTTTAACGTTCGGTAGTGAAAAGACGCATGGATTTGATACCATTCGGTACTAAAAGGTGTTAACATTCGGTAGTAAAAAGTTGAATTTTCAAATAGCTGTAAAGTGAAAAAAACAAATCGCACAACAAAAATGGAATTATTTTTGGAAAGGTTTTGTCAGATACTATAACTTGTGTTATGGTCAAGAGGTCAACAAAGGTCAAATAAAAGAAATATAAGCTTTAAAAGTGTTGAAAATTCCTGTTTTGGGACGTCTGTAAAGGCGAAAATCTATGTCGGTCATCAAAGATAAAAGTATGAATGGACATCGTAGATCAATAACCTTTGACCTTGTAAAGACCAAGGTCATGCATGCAAATGGCCAAAATATCAACATTTGATAAATTGTAAAACCAATTCCCTTTTTTAAAGTAAAAGGCCCAAACAAAATTTAACTCTATCAATTATTGTCCCAAATAGTGTTTTAGTTTTATTTAAAACTTCGATGGTGACAAATGCAAACTTTGCGAGTTATAACAATTTGAATTATTTAAGGTAAAGGTAAAAGTAACCCGGATTTGCCACGCCCACTGCATAAATTTTTTGTTGTCTGTAATAATGTGTACAATGTCAAATAATGTTCAAAATTTCAAGTGTTTACAATCATTTGATCATGAGATATTCGTATTTAAAGTTACTATAGAAGTCAATACAAAATTTTCAAATTCTAAAAAGCGCAATTTCAATCAAAATGCCAAGTGTTATATATCATTTGAAAGAATAGATTGTGTGTAAGAAGGAAATAAGAGAAATTTTCACGTATGTAAATTAGGTCACGTGACAGAGCTCTTCAAAGTTAAAAATCGCGATTTTCGATTGGCTGTAGAACCGGAAGTTAACGATGCACAGCAAAAGTGAAGGTATTATCTGATATATCTCGTAATGGGCAACAACTTTTGTTCAGGTGAAAAGGTCAACAAAGGTCAAATAAAAGTAATATGAGTCTTTGAAGTTTCTAAAATTGAACATTTTTAAAATTGTTAAAGCTATTCCCTTTTTTAAAGTAAAGAACGCAAACAACTGTTATCTTATCACAAATTGTCCAAAATAGTGATCTATTTTCATGCAAAATTTCAAAGGTAACACTTGGAAACTTATGGAGTTATGACAATTGCAAATATTACAGATAAAGTAAATGCACACCGAATGCGCCACGCCCACTTCAAAAATTTTAATTTGTCTGTAATGATGTGTACATTGTTAAATAATGTTCAAAATTTTATTAGATTATGAGATATTCGTAGTTGAAAGTTTTTTTTAAGGCAACGGTGACTTTCGGTAGATTATAGACACCGTGAATTTACGCACAGTTACTATAGAAGTCAATACAAAATTATTAATTTTTAAAACGCGCAATTTTGATCAAAATATCAAGTGTGATATGTCACCAAAAAGGAGATTTCATGCACTCAAAGAATATATAAGAATTTTTGTTGTATGTTAATTAGGTCACGTGACAGAGCTCTTCAAAGTTAAAAATCGCGATTTTCCAATGGCTGTAGAACCGGAAGTTAACGATGACCAACAAAAGTGTAGATATAATCGGATAGATCTCGTAAGAGGCAACAACTTTTGTTCAGGTCACAAGGTTACCAAAGGTCAAAGTCACTAGATATGAGCCTTAATATTTTTGACAATTACTGAAAACATAAAACCGGAAATAAAAAAAATACAAAGCCAAAATTCAAAAATCGGCTTCCCATGTTTTGTTAGCAATCGATTGTAGTTTACATAAACATCAAATTTACGCACATCCAATTTTACCCTGAGGCCCCATTTTGAGTTTTATAAAAATGAGTCATATCAAATTTTTTGATTCCAAAATCTTTACGGGGACAATTATAACTAATTGCAAAAAGAATTTTTCAAATATCTACAAAATTCCGTTGAAAGTTGAAATTTGAAGTTTGGAGGCGAATGACGTCAAAACCGGAAGTGATATCAAAATTTTGAAAGCATATTTTTGTTCACAATCAAAATGTTTATCTACATGAAAATTTTCAGATCGATAGCAATAAAATTGTGGAAGTTTAAAAAATGCTTTAAATAAAATCTCAAAAAGTCAGCGACAAAAGTCAAAATTTGAAATTTCTTAAATTGCTATCTTTTAGACATTAGTTCAAAGTAATGAACAAAACAAAAATTATGTTCAAAATAGATTCAGAATAATAGCAGATATTGGAAAGACGTAATGAACGGTTAAAGTCCTACGTCATTTCCGGTTGGGCGAAGATGCGTCATTTTACATTTAAACAATAGCGACACGCTAAGTATAAGAGATGATGATGTCAGATAATCTGTGGTATGTGCAGTTTTGGCTGGGGAGCGTGACCAGAAGTAGACAAAAAAAAAAAAAAAAAAAAAAAAGTCATTTCGAAAACAAGGCAGTGCCTTCAAAGAACGCACTGCAATAACCCAAATACAACAAACAATTAAATCGCACAGCTCTAATCAAGGGCAAAAAACAAGTTTTGACGGGTGTTTACAAAGTCAAGAGCAATAACTCAAAAAAAGTTCATCAAAAATATCTTAAGTTAGAACTTGTCTGAGATCTTATCAATTCCAATGATCACACCAAGTTTCATCAAAATCGGTTGAAAACTGTAGCGTCTATCGTGCTCACAAACAAATTTTGACATGTTTTTCATAAGTCAAGGGCAATAACTCAAAAACCTTTCATCGAAAATGCGTCAAGTTAGAACTTGTCCAAGATCTTATCAATTCCATAGATCACACCAATTTTCATCAAAATCGGTAGAAAACTGTAGCTTCTATTGTGCTCACAAACAAATTTTCAAGCGTTTACAAAGTCAAGGGCAATAACTCAAAAACCATTCATCGAAAATGTGTCAAGTTAGAATTTGTCCGAGATCTCATCAATTCATCAGAATCGGTTGAGAACTGTAGTTTCAATCCTGCTCACAAACTATTTTTAACAAATTTCGAAGCGTTTTAATAAAGTCAAGGGCAATAACTAAAGATAGCTTGCGAGGCAAGGTATCATACGCCCACTGGCAGCTGTCAGAAATGATAAAACAGTCTTTAGTGACTAAAGTACGAATTTTCTCATATTGAAGAAATTTTATTAGTTTGAATTCAATTACATATATATGCCAGTTATTTATGCTGAGTAATTCCACAAAGTTTTTTAAAATCAATATCAATAACCCAAATACAACAAACACTTAAATCACACAGCTCTAATCAAGGGCAAAAAACAACTTTTAACGGGTGTTTACAAAGTCAAGGGCAATAACTCAAAAAAAGTTCATCAAAAATATCTCAAGTTAGAACTTGTCCGAGATCTTATCAATTCCAATGATCACACCAAGTTTCATCAAAATCGGTTGAAAACTGTAGCGTCTATTGTGCTCACAAACAAATTTTGACACGTTTTTCATAAGTCAAGGGCAATAACTCAAAAACCTTTCATCGAAAATGCGTCAAGTTAGAACTTGTCCAAGATCTTATCAATTCCATAGATCACACCAATTTTCATCAAATTCGGTAGAAAACTGTAGCTTCTATTGTGCTCACAAACAAATTTTCAAGCGTTTTACAAAGTCAAGGGCAATAACTCAAAAACCATTCATTGCAAATGCGTAAAGTTAGAACTTGTTCGATATCTTATCAATTCCAATGATCACACCAAGTTTCATCAGAATCGGTTGAGAACTGTAGCTTCAATCCTGCTCACGAACTATTTTTAACAAATTTCGAAGCGTTTTAACAAAGTCAAGGGCAATAACTCAAAAACCATTCATTGCAAATGTGTCAAGTTAGAACTTGTCCGAGATCTTATGAATTCCAATGATTATGCCAAGTTTCATCAGAATCGGTTGAGAACTGTAACTTCAATCCTGCTCACGAACTATTTTTAACAAATTTCGAAGCGCTTTAACAAAATCAAGGGCAATAACTCAAAAACCGTTCATCGAAAATGCGTCAAGTTAGAACTTGTCCGAGATCTTATCAATTCCAATGATCACACCAAGTTTCATCAGAATCGGTTGAAAACTGTAGCTTCAATCCTGCTCACGAACTATTTTTAACAAATTTTGACGCGTTTTAACAAAGTCAAGGGCAATAACTCAAAAACCGTTCATCGAAAAATGCATCAAGTTAGAACTTGTCCAAGATCTTATGAATTCCAATGATCACACCAAGTTTCATCAGAATCGGATGAAAACTGTAGCTTCAATCCTGCTCACATACAATTTTTAACAAATTTCAAGGCGTTCTAAGTCAAGGGCAATATCTCAAAAACCGTTCATCGCAAATATGTCAAATTCGAACTTGACCGAGATCTTATCAATCTAAAGCATCACACCAAGTTTTATCAAAATCAGATAAAAACTGTAGTCTCTATAGTGCTCACAAGAAATGTTGACGGACAGACCGATGGACCGACCACACATTCATGTGGGCGTATAAAAACCGTTCATCAAAAATGTGTCAAGTCAGAACTTGTCCGATATCTTATCAATTCCAATGATCACAACAAGTTTCATCAGAATCGGATGAAAACTGTAGCTTCAATCCTGCTCACAAACTATTTTTAACAAATTTCAACAGGTTTTAACAAAGTCAAGGGCAATAACTCAAAAACTTCATCAAAAATGCGTTAAGTTAGAACTTGTCCGAGATCTTTTCAATTCCAATGATCACACCAAGTTTCATCAGAATCAGTTGAAAACTGTAGCTTGAATCCTGCTCACGAACTATTTTTAACAAATTTCGAAGCGTTTTAACAAAGTCAAGGGCAATAACTCAAAAACCATTCATCGAAAATGCGTCAAGTTAGAACTTGTCCGAGATCTTATCAATTCCAATGATCACACCAAGTTTCATCAGAATCGGATAAAAACTGTAGTCTCTATAGTGCTCACAAGAAATGTTGACGGACGGACCGACGGATATTCAAAATCTACCACAATTATTACTGTATTTTTGTCACAAATATTTAAGAATTAAATTATATTTAAATTCAGATACTTTTATTAATGCAATTTCATAGTGTCACATGAAAAATTATGTTTATGAATAAGCAAAACTGGATTGGTGGTATTTATGATGCCTCGTTGATGGGTGTTTAATAAATCGTCATTGTGAGAATACAGTACAATAATACAATACAGAAGGGCCAATTTTGATTTGACAATATTTAGCTATGAATACGTAATCTCGTTGATGGGTGTTTAATAAATCGTCATTGTGAGAATACAGTACAATAATACAATACAGAAGGGCCAATTTTGATTTGACAATATTTAGCTATGAATACGTAATTTTTCTCATTTGTGTAACCACGGCCCCGAGAAAGTATGATGAATGTGGTTTGGACACAATGGTTATTATCATGCTATGTTATTGAAATGAAATGAAAAATTATAAATAATCAAGGTTCTTCACGATGTTTGGACCTATAAAGTACACACATGTCCATCATGTGTTGCGTACGTGACAGTTGACATGTTTCCTAATAGAAAGGGATATAATTATAGTTATGATATCCAGAAATTCGTTAAACTGCACAATTTTATCAGGAACAGAAATGTGAGGATAAACGTCGCTCCACTGTGTATCTAAAAATTCATAAACAAGATATTTCAAAGTGTTAAAACTGTGCTATCATAGTTTATTCTATATTTCAGAGCAGGATTTAGGTGGAATAGTAGAATAAGAATGATGTTATGAAATTTGTTGAAACTAACCTCTAACGGTCCATATATCAATTCTTTAATAAATATTAGATCAATATCAGTTATTTCATATTCATCAAACTCACCACCTAGTTTATTATCTTCAATCATGTACTCCAACATATCTATTGATGCCTTTTCGTGCTGTAAATGGAGATACAAATGATTTTATTATTTATTAAAGTTCAAGAATGTCTTTGTCAAGATTGCTTCATGCTCAAAACAACTGAGTAACTAATACTCAAAATCCACTCAATAATGTTCCAACTTTTTCATTCACAACCAGACTGTTCATATGACAATTTAGTTTTTGCATGTTTTGCAGAACTCTCACTAAGAAGCCATTTCACTAAATACTCTATTCAGGTCAAATCTATATTACTTTCATTACTACTAAATGAAATGAAATAAATGAAGTTTTACGTCCTACTTTTCATTACTACTAAAGAAGAAATAATAATTAAGGTAGTAAAGTTTTATTTTAAGTACAAATCTAGACGTTTTGTTTCAAATTTTTTCTGAGGTGACTTCACTTGCCATCCATGATCTGACGTAATTTTAATGCACTTCATGCTCTGAGTCCAATGATAGTCAAGCAATCATATATTTTGTTCCATAATAGATTTCCTGTCATTATGTGAGAAACTCTGGGACATTCATTGTTACAGTGGATCCGTGTTTATCCGGTTGCCGATAATCTGGAAACCCTGATATCTGCACGCTTTTTACTTTGACCGGAATATTTACTGTGTAAAAGTAACCGTTAATCTGATGCTCCGGTTTCCGGTTCCGCACGACTGTGATTGGGAACCAATTATCAAATTCTATAGTAATTAGTATTCATCATCTAGTCGCATGTCACTGTGAGTTAATTTTTTAATCATCATGTGTAAGTTTGTTCAATCATACCTGAATACCAGTGTCATCTTTCGTTCAGTCATACCTGCATTCTATTACATGTATTGATATGGAACGATAATAAATGTTTGTCCTACGAAGTTACGACAAAGAAATTTGTGTTTATAAATAAGCGAAACTGGCTTCCAGATTAGTATTATTCAGGATGACTAGTTGATCGGTGTTTAATAAATCATTATTTGAGAATATGCAGTTTATTTAATGATCACGTGTAAGCCATCTTTCGTTCAGTAATACTTGAATTCAATTTTTCGTTCAGTCATACCCGATCACCATCATGGCTATGGAACACATCAAACATTATCGCTACGAAGATACGGCACGGAAATTTATGTTTATAAATTAGCAAATCCTAATTCTAAGGAATGATATTTTTATTATCGTGCTATGATAGTGAAATTAAATGAAAAATTATAAACAATTGGTGTTCTTCACGGATGTATTGGCCCTATAAAGTATACACATGTCTATCACATGTTGCATACGTATGATACGTGACACTTAACAGGCTTCTTGATAGGAAGGGACATAACTCTAGCTATAGATGGCATGTTTTAACTATCCGGATTTTTGTTAAACCGCACGATTTTTATCGGGGACGGGAATGTGCGGATAAACGAGGCTCCACTGTATTATATTGTTTGACACAACTAGCTAGTTATATTGAAGATGGTTTGAAGATGAAACACGAAAGAAAACTAACGTTTACTTACAGTCCATTCTGTAGTGGGATCAACCTTCGGTATAAACTGATTATCATACATGTGGGAAAATGGTCCATGCCCTGACATATTGGAGAAATCAGATACAATTTATGTACGGTATACTACTAAAATATAGTAACTACATTTCATGTGGGAGTTAAAAATGTCTTCCAAATTGTCACAAACTATACCCTTTTCCAATCAGATAAAATAATATAACAATTATATGAATTGGTTGACAACTGTAGATGCTACAACAAATCAAATATTCAGGGAAAAGGATTATATCTCTGTATATCACAATGCAAAAAAGCAAACGTCAAGAGACCTTTACACAAACATTTTGACAGGCATTTGTGCTGACAAGATACGTTCACATAGAGAGGTTTACATAAAGATCTACAGACAAACAAACACTAGAGCCAACTCTGTCTGAGAATAGCTTTAAATTGAAAGAAATCATTGAAAAATACCTAAATCATGGCAAAGACCAGCAATTGTAACACACAACCTATCAACTTCTGTGATCTTTAATTCTGGTTGTAATTCTTTTAATCTTTTAACCATTTCAGATGCAAGGTAACTAACTCTGTGCAAAAAAAAAAAAAAACACTTGAAATTTTAACAGAAGAAATGGCCAAAGTTGAACCAAATATAAAGATAGCTTGCAAGGCAATGTAACATACGCCCACTACCAGCTGTTAGAAATGATAAAGTCTGTAATAGTTTAATATGTGAAATCATCCGATTGTTACTAATTTCTAGCCAAATTAGATGCATTGAATTAATTCAAGGGCAATAACTCCAAAACTGTTCACCCAATTGTTACCAATTTCAACTTGACTGAGATCATGTCCATATATACATGCATAATAAGTTTGATCAAGATCTGATAAAAATTGCAGCTTTTATCCTCCATCCAAGCCAAATTGAATGCGTTTTCACTAAGCCTTTATCATACATGCAAGTCAAATTTAACGCATTTTTACTGAGTCAAGGGCAATAACTCTAAAACCGTTCATCCGATTATTACCAATTTTGAACTTGACTGAAATCTTCTCAATATCTACAAGCATACTAAGTTCCATCAAGATCAAATCAAAATTTTAGCCTTTAGCATGCAAACAAGCAGTAAATCATTACCGTAAATGTAAGATACAGATATATGGTAAGATTAGGAATAGGAAGTAAACCTGTTAAAGGTACATTACACATTTTTTGTAGGTAGACAAATTTTTTCCTCAGATTATGATAACTATACACCAATATCTGGAAAACTTGTCCCCCTAACATATCTCAAAGTCACAAACACCCAAACTAATCAAAAGCATTTCTTACGCCTTTTAAATTTGTGTTTTTTTCATAGGTGTAAGAAGACTACTGTACTGATTTAAACATAATAAACACCTACTTCCAGAGAAATATGTCTCCAACTTATTCTGAAGGTTTCAACTAAAACTATCAAGCTGTTATAAAGCCGAACACCAAAACTAGGTCAAACTGCTTAATTAACAATCAGTACTCTCCATTATTAATTAAACTTTATAAAACAATTTCAGATTTTTCAAATAGATACATAGACATTAATAACATATTTCAGAATTCTTTTCAGGTATACCTTACAACACTTTTGATGATGAAAATTTTGCAAACTGCCTCCTTAACTTTTCTCTACAAAATTTTCCTATGTTAATTTGAATACCCCAACACTATGATATAAATTGCAAATATATCTTTATGACATTAATTTCACATATATGTGCTCAATTTCACATTTGAATACAAAGAATTCCAAGAAAATAAAAATAGACATGAGGCTAGGCGTGGTATATTCCAGTAACCTTAAATCTTACTTACTAGATTTATCACTTAATTTCTAAGAATATGAACATTGGTTTACATAGAAAATCAAATTTTTCTTGTAATGTTAAGTATAAGTTATAATCAAAATATCTATATGAGGTGTTATATACTTCAACTCAACCTTATCTCAATTTATCGAGTGTTTCTCAGAAATCTATGTACTTGGAATGCAACTATTATCCAAGAAAGACATATATCAATTTATCACTTGATTTCTATGAATATGTTTTTATTTACATAGCAATGACGATCTTTACGCATTACTCATGTTCTAAGAAATGAATTAACCAGTTTTCAAACGTTATCTATCTGCACACAATCTTTTAATGATATTTTATAGTCAAAACTTTCATCCTAATTATTTCTCCTGAATATTTACTAAGACCTCATTCTGGCTATCCATTTAACTTTTGAGGATTATGACATATGTTTCCTTAAGGTTGGCGCACATTTACTGATTTTTTGTTGGATAATATTATGAGGTGTGTGTGTTGGTCCACAACAGCCCTATGACAAAATCGGGAGTGATCGGGAAATATCTGGCATGTTTAATGGCAAGACGTTCTGACATGACATTCCTGATAAATTGTTGTGACCAAGTTAAAGTTCAAACAATAGAATTCAAAGTACCTATCACATGCTCACTTCGTCTTTACTAAGTCAAGGGCAATAACTCATCATTATAAATTGTTCAATATAATAGATGACTATTATTTTTTAGAATATTTACCCATGTGTTGTGCTATACAGTATCCACATTATTTGGATCAACTAAAAATGGACTAAAAATCTTTGTGAAATGGTTTGTGTGTCTTCTATTTTATTGAACAATTTCTTAAACCTTTGGACCCACTGCATCTTCCTTAGCTGAACATCATCATTTTATGAAGCAATATTGGATTCCTACCATGAGAAGAATGTTGTAATGTTACTTAGCAACTGCCAAATAAAGTGACATCATTGAACTTCAACTGACATTTTATGTGTGTCTGTCCCTGAGGACTACTTAGTTTTTTCTATAGCAGATTATTTTTTTCAATGTTTACACATTATAAGTTGGTCATATAAAAACTACCCTGTTATTATATTCAACAAAAGTTAAGGTTCTTTTTATGTTTTCATTTTTACATCCAATATTCATTCTTTCATACTTAACTCTGTTCTTTTATAAGATTTTTCTTAACAACAGCATTTTTAATCTTTTAACATCACGCTTCATTTTTAATTTTCTTGTTCCATAAGAAAGAACTTAAGTATTCTCGAGGACAAAATGACAATAAAAAGATCTAATTTTCATAGAAATAAGATTGACTGTTTCTTCCTGGAATGTGGAATGTCATCAAAATAGATGTATAATTATACTTACCCAATCGAATGTTCAAATCTATTGTGTGTCGCTCCAGGATATACAAAATAACATGCTCCAAGTTGTTTCAAATAGCGTAATCTTTGAAACTGTGGGGTATCTATTATTTTGACACATAATGGATGAAGTTCAATATGACCATGAATAGGATCGTTAAATACCTACAATAATTAATGAGTATATTGAGTATAAAAAATCCTCAATGAATGTGGCCATTAGGCATTAATTTACTCTTTTCTCAAACAAAATTATAAGAGATTAATGCTCAAATATCTCAGATTTCGTTCTTCAAATTCCAAAATGCATCAATAATGATAAAAAAAATCCAAAATTTAAATGGTACATTAATAAACTTACTTTTAAATCAAGATAATTTGTTGAACTTTCTTCCTCACTTTCTGTTTCATTAGTTTTTCTACGCTTCTTAGAACCAGGGCCATTACCTTCCTTTCCTGCCATAGTATTCGAAAATTTTACTAAAATGATAAGTAACAGAAATAGTTCATAACATTTAATCAAACAATACCGGTCAAATAAAATCTTGTGGAAAAATCACACACAAACAGATTTTTGATTCACCTCAATGGTTCAACTGAAAAGCAGCTGGCTAATCTGTATAGAGGCACACTCTATATATACAGCACTGAGGCACAGTCTAGTAGTTTGATTGGCTAGCAAGTCAACAGGGTTAAAATTTGATTGATGTTACTTAGTAAACAAACCAATTACTTTCATACATTATTTCCAGTGAATCACATGAGAATATGAAATAAGATGTAATGATAATATATTATCCTCTGCTTATATTAGGGACTATCAGTATAAATGCAACTAACAATAAATAAACGCCCCCATTTCATATGTTCAATCAAACAGCCCTCTGCAACTTATCACGGTAATGAATGTCCATTTTTTTAAAAGTAATTGTATTGTAACGTGATCACATGGTCCTGTTAATTTAGTTATCTACCGCTACTTATTTTTTTTCTATAGCAAATTACATATTTGAATGCTTATCCATGTGTAATGCTATAGAGTATCCATATTGTTGGATCAACTAACATTGGTAAAACTTTGTGAAATGGTTTGTGTGTCTTCTATTTTATTGAACACTTTCTTAAACCTTTGGACCCACTGCATCTTCCTTAGCTGAACGATCATCATTTTATGAAGCCATATTGGATTCCTACCATGAGAAGAGTGTTGTAATGTTACTTATGCCTAGTTCACACAAACTGCGAATTACGCGCTTTAAATCGGCGAGCAAAGCGCCATCATTTTAGTTTACTTTTCCAAAAATATCATGATCTCCTAAGTAATGTTACGCTCTGATAAGCTCTGATACGAATTGGCTACGCTTTGGGGACGAATTATTTCCTGATTTGATCAGGCCTTGTTACACTTTGTTACGCTTTAAATCACGCTTTGATGCGCTTTATTACGCTTTGATGCGATTATGACGCTTTAAATCACGCTCTGATACGATTATCAAGCTCTGTTGTGCATTGTTAAGCTCTGTTAGGCATTGGAAAATCTGATCCACAGCAGATCCACAAAATCATTGCATCTTTGGCACGATGGCAGAACAACAAGATCCAGAAGTTCCAGATGTACCAGAGCATAAATCTATCTGAACAAGACACAATGTTTGTCTCCCTACTGTATAACTATATCCTAGCCCTTGAGACGGAGGAGAGGGAAGAAGAACAGCAAAGACAAGGGGAGGTTGACCTACCAGCAGGAGGGAGAAGACCATTCATCAGGAGCTGCTGGACCAGGCCATAGCTCAATGAAGAAAGAAGACAACAGTATGGTCAATACACTAGCCTCCTGGGTGCACAACTCAGATTAGAAGACCCTGCTGCCTTCAGAAACTTCACGAGATTGACCCCTGAGGTGTTCGATGATATCCTTGAGAGAGTGGCACTAGTCATCCAGAAGCAGCAGACTAACTACAGGTGACCCTTTTCTGCTGGCCTCAAACTGGAAATGACCTTGAGACATCTGGCCACTGGGGACAGCTAAAGGACACTGGCATATGGATACCGATGTGGTACCTCCACCATATCAGAGCTGATTCCGGAAGTGTGCAAGGCCATTGTACAGCCGTATAAAGATGAAGTCTTCAACCCACCTACCTCCCCTGAAGCACGGAGAAACCTTGCCCAGCAGTTTGAACAGAGGTGGAATGTCCCCCATGCAGTTGGTGTCTTGGATGGAAAACATATAACCATCAAGAAGCCAGCAAACACAGGCAGTCTCTCAAACAACGGAATAGGATGGGATGGGATGGGATAGGATGGGATGGGATGGGATGGGATGGGATGGGATGGGATGGGATGGGATGGGATGGGATGGGATGGTATTCTCCTGACGCTCTTCAGCTTGCCTCTGTCCCCCGTGTAGCACTTCCATGAGCTTGATCTCTGTGGTCCGTTTGATGTCCCCAGGAAGCTGTGCCAGACCCTCACCTATATGTCTGGCCAAGAAGGACGGACCACCTTTCTTGCCAGGCACAAACTCCATCAGATTTCGCCTCAAGTCACCACTCTGTGATGAGTCTCCGAGAGGAGGGCTCTGTAGACTGGGACTCTGTTTCACAGTTTCGATGTGGTCTTTGATGAAGGAGAACTTCTCCCACACCCAATTGTCCATGGCAGACAGGTCCTCGACTGTCTCAGCACCATCACCCGACTTCCCTACAGTCCTTTTGATGCGGGTCATCTTGGTACGGTTGGACTTGTAAAAGGTTTTGAGGTCTGCCACCTAAACACCCATGTCAGCAGCTTTGTTCTCCCATAGCTTCTCTTTCAAGTCTTTATAATCTGTCAGTCTCTTTGCGTAGATGGAGGGATTGTCTTTTAGCCAGTCAATGACCTCTTCTTTTTGCGCATCTGTCAATGTTGTATAGTAATATGGTATGTTCTTATGCTTTTTGCAGGCTGCTGCAGTGATGTCTGGGTGATCACCCCCTGCAGGGTGAGACTGTGGCTGCTCTGGCTCTGAAACCAGCATGGCTTCATCTTCTGATGGGGATGGTGTTGGAGACCTTGACCTTTCAGCCACCTGGCCTCTGCCTGTCCCTCTCTGGCTCATCTTTTCTGCTCCTCTACCTCTCTTGGGTCCCATCTTTGTGTAGTTTTTCAGGTTCAGGATACTTTTTCTGAAACAATGCAATGAGGACCTATGGACTTCGTAGTCATGTATGAGTGGTACTCAAGTCGCAGCTCTGAAGTCAGAGCTTGGGTATCATAGGAGAGCGTGACAGAGCATGAGGAAGCTTGTTAAGCGTAACAAAGCGTGTCAATCCTTGATCAAAGCATCTCAATTCATGGGAAAGCGTAACAAAGCATGTCAGATCTTCATGCTAGATCGTAGCAAATCTTGAGACATCTTAACAAAGCGTGTCAAGTGGTGACAGATCGTGAAGACTGGGATCCCCGCTTTGAATAAAGCTCTGTTAAGCTTTCCTACGCTTTGAGTCAAGCTTTGCTGAACTTTGTTAAGCTTTGATACGCTCTCGGCGCTTTAATCAATTCGTGACAGAGCGCCTGAAATTTTTAATTTTTTTGGCGCTCTTGCCGAATGTCCCTCTTTGCTCAAAGTTTTTAACAATCTATTACGACCCTGACACTTTGGTCGAGCTTTGTTACGCTTTGTCTGTCCCTGAGGAAGGGGGCCTTTGACCTCAAAGTAATAACCACTTGATTCATATTCTGGACACATTTCAAACATCAGTACAAATATACTTTAATTGCATAAAAATTATAACACGTTTATTATATAACATTGAATTGACATTGATATGTGACAGCTCATAAGATGAGAACTCGATATAATTTTGTCTACCTGGGTTCTCTAATAGATAACATGACTTTCTATCAAAATAATGACGTTACAAATCTTTTTTACATTTCCCAGTAAAATATATAGCATAAGTCTCAGAAATAGAGCACTGTCAAAAGTTGAGCATTCAAATTCATGTGTGTACAGAATTATCCGCATTTGAAGCGATTATGCGATTTTCTTGTAGTTCTGAAGACTATTTATATTATATTCAAGACCTAAATCAACCTCTGAAAATGGCAAACCATGGCCTTTAAGTGATAATTAATAATTACATCCAAAAATTTTCCTCTTTACAAGCCAGAAACAAACACTTTTCAAATAAAAAGGACTAACTAATTAGCCATTCTTTTTTTATATTTTTGATAGGCTTCATTCTTGATCCATTCTGAACAATTTGACCAAGTTTCATTTAATAAATATCTTTAAATAATTGTACATTTAACATGGTTCCAAGAATAAAGACAATAATAACTCATATCAAATATTTTCAGATTGTTTTGATTTTCAATGGGGTTCATCCTTGAGTGATAATAAACAATTTCGCAAAGTTTTGTCAAAATCTAAAAATATACGACTTTTCATTGATTTCGTTGAAAATCTCTGGGAAAACTATGTTCTTTGAAAGCAAATATCGTCTAAGAAAGTCAGAGACATATCGTCGTCTGGGAGTCAAAACCTCGTAAGTCGATTTGGGAAAGTTTTCAGGAAGCGATAAAAACTGGATATTTTTGTAAGTATTTGGGATAGTGGCTTCATATTCTGCACTGACGTACTCAGTGGCATGATTTATGTGCATATATATATTTCATATATCCACACCAGCAACAAACAGCCTCGTTCTGGACTTACGTGTTTTTAACAGTATCTATCGGATACATATTTGATTTACGTGGTTTTACCCTGAAAATCTGAGAGACACGTGTTTTATCACATTTAAACTAGCACTAAAAACGTGGTTTTAAATAGTTTTATTTATTAGAATCAAATTTAATAATAATGAGGTTTACTTCTTGTAAACATGGTATAATTTGATATGAATGTATCACGAAAGTTAAGATTGTCGTCGACTCGAGACTTTTGTTTTGTAAAAACCAATGATGCCATGTGTTATCTTTACGCCAAATTTATTGTCCTGACATTGACGACACTCTTAACTTTCATTTTTACTCAATTGTTTCATCAATTATGAACTAAATAATTAAAGCTAATTGACATCTTAGAAAAACAGAAAGAATAGAACCAAATCACTATTATTATTTATTTGACCATTATGAGAAAAAACACCATTATGAAATCAAATTGTTACCGATTTTGCCTAATCATGTTCCAAAAAATTATAAAATCCGTGATAATCGACTGGGATTACTTTTGATTATGTTTGGATTTTGAAGCTTTAATTTTGATACTTGACAAGTACAATTTCGAAATTTCTGTTTCAACCTGAGAAATGTTTTTTGCCTTTCTTGGGAATTCTCAGAAGTCTTCAGAATACCTAGTTTTAAATCGTATTATTTCATAGGGAGAATATTTTAGAACGCTCAAGTCAGTAACACATTGATCACCAACTTTTACACCAGGTCTTATGGAGGAATAGTAATCTTGCTGAAATCATAGAAAAAGGAGTGATCAAAGTATTTCACAGTGTAAGGTTTATTTAATCGAGCTCGCTTTATTGCATCAACATAATCAGCTGGAACATAGATAGGTCGATGTCGCAATGCATGTTCTATTGTGGAATGGATGCTATCTCATTCCATTTGTGTATGGCCCTTTTCAAGGATCTTTTGTATTATTATCAACCCTTTTGTAACAGATAAATGTAAAAGCATATTTGATAACACACAATTTTTTATTTCGATAAACACAACCGTCGCTATATATAATCAGGACCTGACCACACCAAAACTAAAATGTAGTCATACAAGCATCTGGCAAACTGATTCGCACCCAATTCTGCCTCACATTCGTGCCAAAAATAGCAACAAACATCACGCTTTGCCAGATCATAAATAGTATAGTTGTGACATGCTAGCTTTGTTTTGTAATACATGGCACTAGCTTGTAGAGATGGCGCCATCATCACTGCCTGCAAATCTAGCATTACAACCTTACACGTCCCTCCCTTATCTCTGATCTTCTCATCTCTTGCTTCTGTCTTCTTTTCTAAATGCTTTAAATACCCTTCTTCGTTCACATTACCTGTATCATGACCACAGCAGATCTTTCTTTGGATGAAATAATGACACTTTTAAGTCTTCAGCTACCTCTTT
The DNA here is from genome assembly GCF_000327385.1 of Lottia gigantea. Classification (NCBI taxonomy): domain Eukaryota; kingdom Metazoa; phylum Mollusca; class Gastropoda; family Lottiidae; genus Lottia; species Lottia gigantea. The sequence goes on along the minus strand of NW_008710950.1, from coordinate 3,059,463 downwards.
AAATACTCTCTCGGACAAATACTTTTCACCTTTACTATCACAAAATTCTTTATACAAATCATGTAGTCTTTTAAAAGACTGTAAATCAGGCTGTAGATATAACCGGGATGTAGAGGAACGACAGGTAACTTTGGTAGTGACTCAATGAATACTTTGGCAACATTCCTTTTATGTTGGTTTTAGTTACGTTTACGGTTTGTTTTTGCTTCCAGAAAAGAAGACTTATGTGTGCTATCACCTTTAACGGAGGTTCTCGTCCAATTTAACAATTGCCATTCTCCTATACTAAGTGTTGAAAGCAACATCTGAACTCTCGAACTCTTGAATCATCCTTCATGAGGTAGTACACCAGAGTTCTTGTGCGTCTTGATGTGTTTTCTGGTTATTTCCTTTCCACAGGTGCATGCAAATCCACATTGTTTGAAATAAAAACTTTCTTTTGGTTCCAATCCAAGCTCCAAAATCCATTCAAAATACTAAACCTATCTTCTGAACTAAACTTCTGAAAGATAGCTTATATTAAAGTAATTTTAATAGTTTGAATTCAATGATATATAAATTTACTGACAGTTATTTATGCTGAGAAATTCCACCAAATTTTTAAAATCAATATCAATAACCCAAATATCAAATTATCTCATCAACATACATGATCACACCATGTTTCATTAAAATCAATTGAAAACTGTAATGTGTTCACCAACTAATTTTTCATGGGTGTTTCCTAAGTCAAGGGCAATAACTCAAAAACCGTTCATCAAAAAATCATCAAGTTCGAACCTGACCAAGATCTCATCAATATAAATGATCACACCAAATTTCATTAAAATTAGTTGAAAACTGTAGTCTCTATTGTGTTCACAAACAAATTTTGACGCGTTTTTCCTAAGTCAATGGCAATAACTAATAAACCGTTCATCGTCAACTACAAACTTATCCAAGAATTCATTAATTTAAAAGATCACACCAAATTTAATTAAAATCATCTGAAAACTGTAGTCTCTATTGTGTTCACAAACAAATTTTAAAGCCTTTTTCCTAAGTCAAGGGCAATAACTCAAAGACCGTTCATCGAAAAATCATCAAGTTCGAACTTGACCAAGATCTCATCAATATAAATGATCACACCAAATTTCATTAAAATCAGTTAAAAACTGTAGTCTCTATTGTGTTCACAAACAAATTTTGACGCGTTTTTCCCAAGTCAAGGGCAATAACTCAAAAACTGTTTATCGAAAGATTTCCATGTGGGCGTATAAAAATCGTTACATTGCGTTAATTTATTTTTTTCACATGATTTCAAGCAGCGACGCAGTCCAAGAACCTTTGCTTCTTTTGGTAATACAAAACTCCAGTTTTCTAATTTCAGTTTTCTTGAGATCCTTATACTGCTCAACTTTCATTCTGGCCAAATAGTTCTGTTTTCATGAGATACCCCTTTTTAAGATTGTTTACCATCAGCTTCAGGATTGTCAATTTCAACACCACTAAAATCTAGATCCGACGCATGTTCATGACATGCTAGCTCTACAATACCATGATTGTCTGATGGGTCTGCACTAGGAATTACCCAAGGTTCTTTCCTCTGTGGTGCCCATTCGGGATCTTTAGGATCGGAAATGTCGAAATCTTTGGAATCTCCATAACTATTTGGCATGTAAAGAACCTCTGGAGTTTTATGCAATCTCTTTGATGGACCACCATTGAGCTCAGGTGTATGATGATCATTAGTGATAGTATCAGTTGAATCGTACAAATCAGAAGACGATCTACCAGTATTGTCTTTTACAGAATCATTGGCACAATCAAACAAAGATACAGAAGACGATCTATTATCTTTTACAGAATCGTTGACACTATCAAACAAAGATACAGAAGGTGGTCTTTTGTTTTTTACAGAATCATTGGCACTATCAAACAAAGATACAGAAGACGATCTAATATCTTTTACAGAATCATTGGCACCATCAAACAAATATACAGAAGACGATCTTCCGGTATTTTCTTTTACAGAATCATTGGCACTATCAAACAAAAATACAGAAGACGATCTATTATCTTTTACATAACCATTGACGCCATCAAACAAAGATGCAAATCTCAAAGTCTGGGAAGATTATTTTTTGCCATTTTCTGTTGATTGCTGTAAAGCCAATTTTAAACAGGCGTCTCCCCTTGAATATGTGTTACTGGTAAACTGTTGAGGATTCATCTACAAAGTAACAGTTCTTTATTCAGTAAAGATAAATGCATGCTTCCAAAACTGTTTTAGATACATAATCCTCTTCAGGGCAGCTTTATTTCAAATCTGGGTTAAATTTTGACTTCACTGAAGAGGAACGAGAATATTCTACATAACGAAGAGCCTAGTGCATATCTAATTGATTTTGGCTCATATCGAATGACATACTGGTGACGTACTACTTTAGGTAAAACCTTGCATGTCCGATAAAACAATTTGAAAGATTACTGCAAAACCATGTATGTCCGGAAAACATCCAAAAAAAAAACAACCCATGGACAGAGTTTAACATGTTTTGAATATAAGTGTAAAATTCATTACAATCAATTCAATAGATTTGTAATTATGTCGTTCTTAATGGTCAATTCTTAGATTTACCCGTCGCATCCAGACATTCGCAGATATAAGGTGAATGGACCAAAATTCAGCATAAAATCACAAAGATATGTCGAAAAACCTTACCTTATATTCAATTACAAGGCAGAGGTCATCACGTCTTCAGGCTACACGAGAGTATCGGTGATGTACATGGTTTTACCGTAAGTATTTAGTATCCAATGAAATTACAAGTTTTTGTTCATGTGACTATAAGTCGAGATTTTATTGGAGTAGAGATTCAGGGTTTACACATAAGGTGTATTAGGGCGGGAATTTTCTTCAACAATTTGGATACAAGATTTCAATATAAACAAAAAGAGAAAGAAGGATTCATATTCTAGTAGTAGTTAGTAAGCAATTATTTAAAATTGTTTATTAGTCCAGCGGCATAGCAAAACCATTGTGCATTTTGTGATACAAGCAACAAATTTGGCATACTGTTACTTTAATATGTGTGAAAATTTTGGGATATAGAGCTCTGTAAAATTCCGCCTACGTTAGACACCATTTTGAATATTAAAATGGCGGCAATCAAAAATTTATAATTGTCTATATTTCTGGATCTATAAGCTATAATCCCGTTCTTGGTGTCTAATTGTATATTTTAGGGTTCAAGGAATACATCGATGCAGGTTTCTAGTAGCTACAACTGCCACCATGTTGAATTTCAAATGGCGACCATCAAAAAACTATAATTGACGCTATTTTTCTGGATCTATGTCAGCTATGAACTTGGTGGCTAATTGTACATTTTGGGGGAATACAATACAATACATAAAATACAATACAGCCGCAGCTGTAGCCACTTGAAACATAAACCATTGGATTGTTTGACCAGAACTATCAATAACAAATATTTTCGATGGTCGACATTTTGAATTCAAAATGGCGTCTTATGCAGGTAGAATTTCAAGTGGCTCCATATCCAAACCCTAACTTAACCCTAACATACGCTCACTGGCAGCTGTCAGAAATGATAAAACAGGTTTTAGTGACTAAAGTATGAATTTTCTCATATCAAAGAAATGTTATTACTTTGAATTCAATGATATATATATTTACTGCCAGTTATTTATGCAGAAAAATACCACAAAATTTAAAAGAAATCAATATTAATAATCCAAAAACATCAAATTATCGCATCAATATACATGATCACACCATGTATCATTAAAATCAATTGAAAACGGTAGTCTCTTCTGAGTTCACAAACAAATTTTGACGCGTTTTCCTAAGTCAAGAGCAATTCCGTTCATTGGAACATCAAATTCGAACTTGTCCAAGCTCTCATCAATATAAATGATCAAACCAAATTTCATTCAAATTAGTTGAAAACTGTAGTCGCTATTGTGTTCTCAAACAAATTTTGACGCGTTTTTCCTAAGTCAAGGGCAATAACTCAAAAACTGTTCATCGAAAGATTGTCAATTTGGAACTTGACCAAGATCTCATCAATATAAATGATCACACCAAATTTCATTAAAATCAGTTGAGTATTGTAGTCTCTTTTGTGTTCACAAACAAATTTTGACGCGTTTTTCCTAAGTCAAAGGCAATAACTCAAAGATAGCTTGCCAGGCAAGGTAACATACGCCCACTACCAGCTGTCAGAAATGATAACAAAGTAACAAAGTCTGTAATGGTTTAATATGTGAAACCAATCATCCTACTTATACTAATTTCAAGCTTAACAGAGATCTCATACCAAGTTTCATCAAGATCGTATGAAAAATGTAGTCTCTATCAGGCCTACAAGTCAAATTAGACGCATTGAATTAATTCAAGTGCAATAACTCTAAAACCGTTCACCCGATTGTTACCAATTCAACAATATATACATGCATACTAAGTTTCATCAAGATCGGATAAAAACTGCAGCCTTTATCAAGCATACAAGCCAAATTTACACGTTTTTACTAAGTCAAGGGCAATAACTCTGAAACCATTCATCCGATTATTACCAATTTCGAATTTGGCCGGGATCTCATCAATATATACATGCATACTAAGTTTCATCAAGATCAGATAAAAATTGCAGCCTTTATCAAGCACACAAGCCAAATTTAACGTGTTTCACTAAGTAAAGGGCAATAACTCTGAAACCTTTCATCTGATTATTACCAATTTCAAACTTGACCGAGATCTCATCAATATATACATGCATACTAAGTTTCATCAAGATCAGATAAAAATTGCAGCCTTTATCAAGCATACAAGCCAAATTTAACGTGTTTCACTAAGTAAAGGGCAATAACTCTGAAACCTTTCATCTGATTATTACCAATTTCAAACTTGACAGAGATCTCATCAATATATACATGCATACTAAGTTTCATCAAGATCAGATAAAAATTGCAGCCTTTATCGTGCATACTAGCCAAATTTAATGCGTTTTTACTAAGTCAAGGGCAATAACTCTGAAACTGTTCATCAGATCATTACCAATTTCAAATTTGACCGAGATCTCATCAATATATACAAGCATACTAAGTTTGATCAAGATCAGATAAAATTTGCATCCTCTATCGTGCAAACAAGCCAAATTTAATGCGTTTTTACTAAGTCAAGGGCAATAACTCTGAAACCGTTCATCCGAATATTACCAATTTCGAACTTGACCGAGATCTGATCAATATAAACATGCAAACCAAGTTTCATCAAGATAAGATGGATGGACGGACGGAAGGGGGCGACGGCAATATACGTCCTGATTTCCACGTGGGCTTATAAAAACATATTAAATTAACTTTATGCCAAATTTGGTGCTTTATCACAAAATGCAAAATAACTTCATATTTGGGGTTTATGCCGCTTGACTAATATAACTACGTGTGAGGTGTTCTTCACATGGACAAAGACAAAATCATGTGAAAGAATGTTATTTTACCAATGTACTATGTAATAAATACTAATAGAGGTCTTTGCTGAAAACAATCAAATTTGTTACCTATTTTTCGTCTGTGTTTCTTTCATTGTTGCTTTATACACAAGAACACTTCAATATCTGTTATCTTATCTTCCAAATTCACTAGGCATTCATATCAATATTACCAAATTTATCTGTTCACTATCTATTCACTTAATCAGCATTATAACTTTTATGATAATGGTATGCAATATAATTTACAGTATAGTATATTATTCATAGGCACATAAATATGGGACACACTTCGCGGAACGATAAGACATATAACAATGATAGCTTGATAATTTTGATAAAACATGACACAAAAATACAAAATAAATGAAATGACCTTGATTTTGAAGCGAGATCATTAGTGGTGAATAAATAGCAGAATTTAAACCAGCGATCTTGTTTTAATGTTGGATTTTGAGGAGTGTCGGGGCCGCTTATAAGTGTCGTAATTCACAGAGAGTCGGAATACTGAGAGGTTTTCAACTAACATAAGAGGGAAATCAATCGAGACCAGAAAAAGATGTCGGACTACACAGAATGTTGGAATACTCAGATGTTGGATAACACAGAGTACACTGTAGTGTAAATGCTTTAATGTAGATTTGACAGAACATTATGTTTAATTGTGTTCAAGCCTAGCAGGAATAGAATGTATATTTCATTCATTAGTCATGTTAGTGAATGTTTTAGTTTTCCAGCTGAGATTTTGGTAGGTGCATTTTAATTTTTTTGGCTGAAAAAAAAGGGAGGGAGCGTCTTTTAGGGCAGGGGTATAGTAGCATGAATACGGTACACCTTTAAAGAGTAAATTAATAGGTATGAAAACGTAGTAAATATATTGTTGATGTGTTGGATTAAATTGATGGCAATGTCGGGAATCAGAATTTTGAACTGAAAATCTCCCTCTGTAAAATCATAGTTTCAAATAATTTTGTTTTCAATGGTTGGCATTTTCATCAACCCAAAGACAATCTAAGACTCTCAGCAATATTTGGAGATTAATATTTCAATTCATACAAAAATGATAAAGCCAGAATGTGATTTAGAACTTGATGTGGCCATTGATTGAGTAGTTGCTCTCGTCTGCGGCAGGCTTTAGTACTAGTAGGCTACTCTACATTTACAAAACTTGTTATTTTTAGCAAAGTAATTATAAATACGACTGCCAATACTGTTTTGAAGTTAAAACTAAGCTCCTGGGGAGGTCCATAAAAATATGTTTCATTTAAATATTAGAATCTACTCACACGTGGCAGCGAATTTCTCTTTCATTTTCATCTCTGAGACGATTCCAATTTACCGGGTGAGCAATCCGTCTTTGAACAGCCGATTAAAGTAGATCCTCTCGGCGTATATAAATACGAACGGATAATAGGCCCAGAGCTGGTATTTAATATTATTTAATTGTAAAATATATTTTTCTAAAGGGATATCTTAACTTGTTGTACTAAAGTGTTTCATAGAGCCAAAATCTTTATCCAGCACCATTGTGTGCTTAAAAAGCAACTAGTCTTTTCACAGCCGAAGTCAGTCAAAGACCACCGAAGATATTATTTCATACAAATATCCTGTGTCCTTTCTAATTCTCTGTATTTGCCAAATACTGGTTATTGGATAGTTGGATACCAGGCCTTTACTAGCCATGAGGGCTTTCTCCTTCCAACATTATTGTATGTGTCTCATGTCCAGTTCTGTATTTGTTGACAATTCGCTGTAGAATTATATGTATAACAAAAAAATTACTAGAGCCGTGGGAACAGTTCTTAGACAGTGCGCATCCAATTGATACATCGGCTGTATAAGTATTGAGGGGGTCGTTGCCAGAGGTTTTCACAAAGTCAAACTTGTAAACAAGGACGACAAAATCATATTTCAACATTATACACGATAACAAAATACACCGTTCTAAAATCAACAAGTCAATCTACTAATTGCAAAATAGAGATATTCATACTTTTCAAACTTTATTTCACCACAATCAAAAAGTAAACTTTCAAAATTTCTTTTTCGAAAATGAATCTTGATTATTGACATAATTGACTATGTCTTCTTGACTTTGCATTCTTGAAAGATGCAAGTTCGACCACAACTGTATTCTTCAGAGTTGTAAGGTCAACTACTCGGTGGGTGTAAAATTCAGAAATCCCGAACTGTCCGAATTGGGTCAGAAAAGACAAAAAAATCGAACTAAATTTGCGCCAAAGATCGTGCACAAATTCGGAAATCAAAACATTTTTCATCAAAAAACGAATATTTTTAAAAGCTTTCATTTGGTCAAATCACAATTTCTTTTTGTTATTTTTCGTGCACATCGTGCTAGTTTATAATAATGCCGTCTATGAATTGATATTTTTGATTTTTAATAAACATAATCGCTATTATTCAATGGACACTTTTTTTTGTCGAAAGTATCTCCCTTGGCGCAAATTTAGTTCCGATTGTTTCGTCTTTTCTGACCCAATTCGGACATTTCGGGAATTCGGAATTTTACACCCACCGGGTTTAAAGGGATTGTTAACTTCACAATCCCTTTAAACCCAGCGGGTGTTAAACAATGTTAAGAAGTTTTTCTGATTGCTCTACATATCAGGGACAATTATAGCATTGCTCACAGTTGCAATGTCAGACGTCTGTGGTTATTTTTTTGAGAATTGTCCCAAGGCGCGAAGTATTGGCATGATTTTCAACGAATGAGTTTTCATTCAGCTGGTCAATAAAATGACATTTTCAAGATTTCAGTTTTATATTTCTTAACCTAATTTACTCTATCCTAGAACTACTCCTATGGCGTCTTTTAACATCTGAAAGAAATCTGGTATTGTAATAACAGAAAAATCCAAAGCTCTATATCTAGGAATAGTATTTATTACAGTATAATAAAACATAACATTGATTATGTAGAATATATATAAACAAATAGAAAATGTACGCAATGAACAAAAATCAGATATCAGATCAATGCTGGGCAATAAAATTAATAAGCTCTAAGAATTTAAAAAAACTAGTGTTACAAAAAACAAAAGTAGAAGAGATCTACATCCAAGTATAAAGGAAATTATAAAGTGTGTTGTTAATTAATAAACCAAAACATTTGTGCAATTTCACTCATCTCCACAGAGTATAATTCAGAGGAAGAGCGTTAAAGGCACTTTATACTGGACTACTAAAAAAAATAGATAACTTAAGCATTTTATTTCTACTGTATGCCCAATTGCATTAAATTATTTTACAGATATGAATAGAACAAGAATATATATATGTATATCTATATTGATATGAAGTAATTGCTATTTATAAAGTGGAATAATATGTTAATATATCAACATAAGAGAGGTATGTAGATAGTATCACGTAAAAAAAAACAAAAACTTCAACCAGACCCTAAGATATAAAAACTATCAATTATAAAATAACATTAGTTACATGTATTAAAGGCATACCATCTTTAAGGATGACCAAATAATTGAAATTGTTAAATCTGGCCAAAAAGTGGCTTTGTTCATCAGTGGACTTACCTCCTGTCATAATTAAACAGAATCTCTTTATAATCCAATAAATCCATGAAACTATGTAATAATCCATTAAATTAAGCAATTTTGAAACATACATAAAATCGTGTTTCTATAATAATTTTGATTAATGGATAAAACATCGTCTTGTATAGATATTTTATTCTTTAGTCGTGGCACTTGACTAGTCCAACTGATTGTTGATCAAATTTGACACTTTACATTTTATGTCCATGTCCAAGAGGTAGTATCCTTTAAAATACTAAATCACTATGGTTGATTGGCAAGATTTCAAACTGATCTTTTTCACAAATTCTGTACCGTAGGCCTATAGGCCCAATCTAAGCATTGTCACATGGTTTTGAACATCATATGCAATTTTCCTTTTAATCAAAGTTAATTTCAGCCTACTTCAACCCTGTGTTTCAAGCTATTCAACATTTCAGAAAATTATATTGAGTGGTAAAATAAAAAACATCAACAAAGAAAAATAAAACAACCCAGCTTGAAGCTACACAAGGTTATGTCCCTTTATCAAAACAACATTAAAACACCCAGCATATTAAAAAAGTTAAATACAAAGATTAAAAATTAATGAAGTTTGGCAATGGATGAAACTGACCAACATAATCCTGCAATATCTAACAAACAGTCCAAATATTTTGAAGACTTAGAAATAGTAACATCAATTGGAGATCAGAGAGTATATTGTCTAACTATGATAACTACCCTAATTTATCATCATTACTACAATACATAGTTCTTCTACTTCTAAAATTATTAACTTTATTAACTACAGAGTACATCATCATTATAGATAAAACAGTCAGTCTAACGCCAAGATATATCATAAACTCCAAGTAGGTCAATCAAAGAAGTTTCATTAATTTGCATGTTTTCCTCTAAAGTTTCTTATTGATAATGATAAATTGATTTATGATTACAGATTTTCAAAAATGACAACATTATTTCAGGAATTAAAACATCATCAAGTAGCAGTTTAAGAAGTTAGACTTTAATTAAATTAATTTGTAACAAATGAAACAAATGAAGAAAAATAGAATTGTAGTTGGCAGATATATAATGAGGCACAGAGCTGATATCTATCATACCAAATGTTCTAATATTGGGTTCTAGTTTCATATTGAGTGGTTGTTGTAGTTGTTGTACCACCAGCAGTTGATGATGATGTTGTTGTAGTTACACCACCCTTCCATCCACGAAACATAAAGAAAGTATCTACCGCATACACAGCTGTGGCAGCAAAAGCAAAGAACTGAAGAAAAATAAGAATATCAATGATATTTTTAACATTTCAAAATCTTTCAATAGTAAGCTTATAATTTGGATAATGTATTTGACTTTAACTTTAAATAGACGATTATATTAGCCTCTTTATACTTGGAAAAAAGGCCAATTATTGGTTATCTTATGATTTAGTTGCTTCCTTGTTAATGAGTTGCATCTCAGTGCTTAACTCATAATTACCTCCCAACAACTACGTCATAATCATTTATGTTCAGTAAATAAGAGATAATACAATATATGAGTAAAAGGTAAAAGACAAGGACAATAACTCTATTTCTACAGTGCCAATATCATAGCAAACTACCCAAAACATTCTTGACCTAGTTATGAAGAATAATACAAATTTTAATCAACATAGAAATTTAGGAGCAAAAATAATGTGGAAATATTTTCAATTAATGTTTCGGTAATGTCTTTTAGCATTAATTCAAGATATACAAGGTATTACCTTCAGATTTTAACAAAACTTAATATTACAAGAATGACAAAGGAAAAATTGTATGACGATAGTATTTGTACTTCCTTTAGTGATTTCCTATGTAATATCTTAACTACAAATACACTCATACTTCGGAAAAGAAATAAAATTTGTTTCAATTGGTTCTAGTCATTTAATCATCATTCTGTTCTATATATAAAATACTATTTTAAATCTTTACACTTTTAATGTTAATGTATTCTAATGGACAAAAATATTCTCTTCAGTTCTAGTTCTCATTACCTTACTGTATTATAGCCACAATGTAATATGCAAGTACAGAAGACCTATTTAAAGGGGCATTCCGCTTTTTTTGTAGGTCATAATTTATTATTATTATTTATAGTTATCAGAAAACTACTGTATGTAGTTAACCCTTTCAACCCTAGCGGCCGGGTTACAGGCCAAACAGTAACACAATATATACCCGAGCAGCTGAAATATGTCTCTTACATATGGTAACGTTTTCAACTAATAATATCAAGTCAAACACTAAAACTAGGTCAAACTGCTAAATTAATAATCTCCATTTTCAATTAATCCTTTTAAAACAAATTCAGTTTGATTAAGTAGAAATATTAGTATAAGTAGTATAATTGCAACCTTTTAGATAAAATTTAAAAATTTTGCATACTGCCATTTTAACACGAAATGTAAGAGAATCTTAATTTGTGAACATATTTCATCAAGGACATGGACTGCACCATCATATTTGAACAATATGCCCAAATAAATGTTGAAACAGTTTCAAAAACTGCAACGTAGTGGATATTCTCAAAAACTAACAACCCAAAAGTGTGTTGGAGCAACTCCAATAAAAAGTGACATTTTACGTCCGACCCTGAAAGTGCAGATATCCCTTCCGTATATCATGTTCGAAGAGCAATTTATCTAAAATAAAATTTGAAGATTCTCTTCAATCTAACAGGTATCATGCCACTGTCATATATAAACACATTAATTATGGCAAGATTTGATTTTCAAGAATATATGCATATGTCATATATATCATCATTCAAAGTAAAAATTATTATTAGTTATGTATTGAAGCACATCTCAAAATATTCACTTACAGCTGTAGCAATAACAGATCCATGTCCTCCTATTCTAGCAGCAGCAACAATAGCAGCAATCAACCACATGATGGTGATAACAATGTAAAAGATGAATTCCTAGAAAATATCAACAACAACAAAATTGGAGCTCAAGTTCTGTTAATTTAGAAGTAAACATTTTAAACATTAGAATATCCAATATAAAAGAAGATAGCTTGCCAGGGAAAGAAATATATGCACAGTGGCAGCTTTGATTTTTAATAAAAATATTTGACAGTACAGTAACAATCACCAGTATGAAATATTCAACCTACAGTCATACACGTGCACTTCTTTTGAACTTTTTTGGGCCTTACTGAATAATATTACCAAGCTTTGTCAAAATCTGTCAATTTTGGCCCTCTAGAGTGTTAACAGACTAAAAATTGAATGCGTTTTTAAGAACAAGGACAAAAACTGATACTAAGAATTTTTTGATTTTTCTGAACTTCAATAGGGTTCATCCCTGGGTAATTACAAAAACTCACACCAAGTTTCGTCAAAATCTGTCAAGAATTGTGCCTTGTAGAGTGTTTATGAGCTAAAAGCTAAAATAACTCGTACTAAATATATTTCAATTCTTCTGATTTTTCATTGGGCTTATCCTTGGGTGATAACAAACACTCACACCAAGTTTCGTCAAAATTCATCCAGAATTGTGCTTTCTAAAGTGAACGCATTTTCAAGAAAAAGGGCAATAACTCATACTAAATATTTTTCGATTCTTTTGATTTTTAATAGGTTTCATCCTTGGGTGATAACATACACTCTTACCAAATTGCGTCAAAATCCGTCAAAATTGTCTTTCCTAAATTGTTTAAGAGTAATTGTGGATGGACAGACCAACAGACTGACATGGGTGAAGACAATATATGCCCCCATTTCATGTGGGCGTCTAAAAAGAGTTCCCATAAGAAATAGGAGTTCTTACATAGAAGGACTTCTAATGTAATTTAAGAAGTAAGTTTATTTATTATTACTATTCTAATATATGATCAAATTCTGGTATTCTAGTAGAAATGAATCATAAAAATTAATTGGGCCTTCATGGAAAAGAAATTTGCTTTCACTGCATTTTCGTTGCATAAGGAGAAAGCAAAATCTAGAAAGGAGTAAAAAACAGATTTAACTACTTACAATAAGCACCCAGGGACCAGGTAATTTTTCAATAATATGCATAAAATGAAAAATAAATAATATAATTGTAACAACAAATGCCAACGCTGCTACAAATTGTACCCAGCCTCCTCCACCACCTAACCACCACATACCAACAGATGCACATATCAAAACTATAAGACATAGTATCTGAAAAATATTGGAAATGTTACAATTTTTTTAATTTGCTTACTAACAAAACCCAAAATAACAATATTGTATGAAAGGCAGGGGTTATGATTTTTGCATGAAATGTCCTTTGGGGCTGCTCAAATGTTTGAGAAGTCAGTTGAAAAACCAATATATGTTTTCCATTAATAAGAGTATGGTAATGTATAGTCTAATTTAAACTAGACCAAACTTTCATTCAGTTTTTTATTAGCTTTTATTCTTAATTAAGTCACATTAGTTGTGGTCTAAAGACATGCCTCTTGAACATTGATCAGTTTGATGATACCGCCAGTCAATCAAATTTCATGTTTTGATAGAGTGTTCGTTGTTGTTTTTTTTATGAAAGTCTTGGGACATGTCAAATATAGCTGCATGAAAGTGTGGAAGATAGCTTGCTTTGCAAGGTAACATACGCCCACTGGCAGCTGTCAGAAATAATAAAATGCGTCAAATTAGAACTTGCCCGAGATCTTATCAATTCCAATGATCACACCAAGTTTCATCAGAATCGGTTGAAAACTGTAGCGTCAATCCTGCTCACGAACTATTTTTAACAAATTTCAACACGTTTTAACAAAGTCAAGGGCAATAACTTAAAAACTGTTCATCGAAAATGCGTCAAGTTAGAACTTGTCCGAGATCTTATCAATTCCAATGATCACACAAAGTTTCATCAGAATCGGTTGAAAACTGTAGCTTCAATCCTGCTCACAAACTATTTTTAACAAATTTTGACGTGTTTTTACATAGTCAAGGGCAATAACTCAAAAACTGTTCATCGAAAATGCGTCAAGTTAGAACTTGTCCGAGATCTTATCAATTCCAATGATCACACCAAGTTTCATCAGAATCGGTTGAAAACTGTAGCTTCAATCCTGCTCACGAATTATTTTTAACAAATTTCAAGGTGTTCATCGAAAATATGTCAAATTCGAACTTGATCGAGATCTTATCAATCTAAAGTATCACACCAAGTTTTATCAAAATCAGATAAATACTGTAGTCTCTATAGTGCTCACAAGAAATGTTGACGGACGGACCGACGGACAGGGGCGACGATAATATACGACCACATATTTATGTGGGCGTATAAAAATGCCAACATGACACTGACACCATTTCATGTGGGCGTATAAAAAGCAGGTAATGTCTGCACACTTATAAAGGTTATAACGGTTTTGTGTTTAAAATAGTTCAGCAAAACACCAAAAGTGACAAGGCACCTGTACTTTCATACAAACATCCTAATCTTGACCCTACATGGCAAAAGAAATGCTGTATATCAGTGAACAATTTTCTTAATAATTACTAATATGTAAAAATATATATAGTAAATAGCTTACCATTTCTACTATTTTAAGGATACCAGGTATAGATTTAACATAGAGAACATCTGGTCTAATACTACTAGCAACACCAGATGATGATGATTGCGTGACTGTTGTTTGTTCATATGTTGTTGACATTTTGAACTCTTTTGCTGCCTTCACTCTTTAGATCTCACCTAAAAGAATCAAACGATAAATCATAATGTATCACAATAATAAAACAATCTAACAAGTGGTTGCTCAGGAAGATACGCCCACGTTCCTGAAAAATTTCTAGTATATTGATCTGTGTAAATCCTATCAAAAATTATTGAAGATATTGTTGATTTAAACCAATACACAAAATCTCCTAAATTCTTACATACACTGTCACCTTTATTGCGTTCACAAGTCAAATTTAACATAATTTAAGAGTATCACTAAAATCAGATAAAAACAGTAATCTCTATAGTGTTCACGAACAAATATTTCCTACTTTAATGGCAATAATTCAAAAATGTTCATTGAAAAATCGAACATGGCCAAGATCTCATCAAGATCTAACAAGAAATTAATTTCATTAAAATCGATTGAAATCAAAAAATAATCACGAAATATGAACCTGACAAGAATCTTATCAATAGAAATGATCACACCAAATTTATTCAAATCAGAAAACTGAAGCCGTTATTGTATTCACAATCACAAACCAATTGTGGACTGATGGATGGACAGGGGTGACGACAATATTCGATCACATAATAAAGTGGCTTCACATAACAAAACTTCTGTCAAAATAAGCCATTTATTCCTCTAACGTTTTGTGTGCCTAAAAACACACTTCCTCAGGGAGTCCAAAACCAACAGAATTAAAACAGTAAATGACTGTTACAATAATGACTTCATAAAAATTATGAGGTCTGGGTTACTCTGCAAAGTGAAGTCATCAGTGAATGATGTAAAATGATGTAAAAAGATGAAATTTGATGTCATTAAAATGTAAAATATAAAGTTATTAAAATGAAAATGTTATGTAAGCACAGAATGGGGGTATGAGTTTCAATATCTATTGCTTTGAAAAGTTTGGTATTGTATCAGGATTGTATTCATTTAATCCTCTTGATCAAACTGTCTTGAAGGGACAGGTAAGCCATTTTATTCACCAATCTTACTTTGGTCTCAGAATTGAGAATTTTGTAGCTAAGCCAATCAGGTATAGTGTTCAAAGCTCACTGTAAAAATTTTAGCTTTCAAATCCAAGTGTGTCCGTCCAGAATTATCTGCAATTGAATGTTAAGATAGCTTGCCAGGCAAGGTAATATACACCCACTAGCAGCTTTGATTTTGAATAAAAATATTAAGCAGTACAGTAACAATCACCAGTATGAAATATTCAGCCTTCAGCCATACACTTCTTTTCAACTCTTTAGAGCGATACTGAATAATACTGAGTATGAGTTATTTCCCGTGTTCTTGAAAACGTGTTCAATTTTTAGCTCGTGAAAACTCTAGAAGGCAAATATTCAATCTTCAGCGAATAATAAAACCAAGTTTTGTCAAAATCCAGCAAGAATCATGCCTTTTACTGTTTAAGAGCTAAATTTTAAAGCGTTTTCAAGAACATGGGCAATAACTCATACTAAATATTTTTCAATTCTTCTGATTTTCAATAGGGTTCATCCTTAAGTGATTACGAACACTCACACCAAGTTTCATCAAAATCTCTCAATAATTGTGCCTTCTAAAATGATTACGTGCTAAAAATTGAACGCGTTTTCAAGAACAAGGGCAATAACTCATACTAAATATTCTTCAATTCTTCTTATTTTCAATAGGGTTCATCCTTGGGTGATTACGAACACTCACACCGAGTTTCGTCAAAGTCCATCAAGAATTATGCCTTCTAGAGTGTTTACGTTCTAAAAATTGAACGCGTTTTCAAGAACAAGGACAATAACTTATACTCAATATTTTTTGATTTTTCTAATTTTCAATAGGGTTTATCCTTGGTTGATAACAAACACTCATGCCAAGTTTCATCAAAATACATCAAGAATTGTGCCTTCATGAGTGTTTACGAGCTAAATATTGAACGCGTTTTCAAGAACAAGGGCAATAACTCATACTAAATATTTTTTGATTCTTCTGATTTTCAATAGGGTTCGTCCTTGGCTGATTACCAACACTCATGCCAAGTTTCGTTAAAATCTGTCAAGAATTGTCCCTTCTAGAGTGTTTACGAGCTAAAAATTGAACGCGTTTTCAAGAACAAGGGCAATAACTTATACATACTAAATATTTTTCGATTCTTCTGATTTTCAATAGGGTTCATCCTTGGGTGATTACGAACACTCATATGAAGTTTTGTCAAAATCCGTCAAGAATTGTGTCTTGTAGAGTGTTTACGAGCAATTGTGGACGGACGGCCCGACGGATATGGGTGACGACAATATACGCCCCCCATTTCATGTGGGCGTATAAAAAGCAAGACCAATCTCATTTTACCAATAATTCCACTCATTTAATACAAACTGTACTCATTATTATAGTATATATTATTAAAACAGACTTGCCACAGGTGGCTAGTTGTTATTCTTTATCAATAGCACATTATTATATATCCTCCAATATCCTTCAACTCAATATTGTTCACCCAATAGAAAGGAGAAATTCAATTGTGACAGAAAGACCACTAGATCAATCTATGTGCCATACGAAACTACGTATGGATCTTTAATGGAAATAACACACGCAAAAGTAGTTCACAACCATTTTGAATATCTTCCATGAATACTAAGTTGAATTTTGGAAAATTCTATAATTTCACAATTAAAGGCATTGAAATGGCTTAAAATTTGATTTATAAGTACTAGTAAGGTTCAGTAAGTCAAAGAAGTGATTCAAAATGGTAGTGAACAGCATAATTATTTCCACATCAGAACCATCCGCTCGAAGTGCTACACTGATTAAAATATCTTAGCAAACATGTACTAGCTGTTAAAAATTTCAAAAGGAGAAGGTAACTTGATTAGCTCAGATATTGCAGATGGGCTAGTCATTTTTGCGATCCTTTTAGTGAACCTCTTAGATGTATAATAAAGTTTATGGAATTTGACTTTTCAAAAGCATTTGGGTTGAAGGATGAACTTCAATGGAACATTGACCTTCTACAGTCTGTGGCTTAACTCTAGGAAAAAAAGGTTTTGCTAATACAATCAATAGAATCAGAAACTAAAAACTATGACTCACATAATACAAACAAACCATTTAAAACTCTCAGATGAAATACTATACATTAAAACAATTCAACAACAAATACACACCTGTGTTATTTTTAAAACGCCCTATATTTCAGATTTATTCACTAAGTCAATGCATGTAGTAAATATTTAAGTCCTAGAACAAATAACACTTTGATTTATATGAAATTAATCTAATATTGGTAAAAACCTTCCTTTTAACAGATTGATCATTTTATTGTGCAATTTGTTTCATTCAAGCTTGAATAATACACATACACATGTTAGTCATTTGAATAACAAGACCGCACCTATCATCTATGCATTACATTAGGTGAAACAGCCTATATACCACTAGCCTATAGTACAAATACTGTGAATGGTTTATTATATTGCCTACTACCATACTGTAAGTGTAACTTTATACTAAAACAAGAATCACATCACACCACCACAAATAGGTACCAGTTAAGATACAGTATTATATATATATATAACACATCACTCAGGTATAATCTACTTCACAAAATACACCTAATACTTCATCTTCTAGACTAATCTAGGCAAGGTTTGTTTAGTTATTGCAAAACTACCATTGAAAATTTTAAAAAAAGCCTTGTCTCTAGGGCTAAAAAATCTCTATGGCAAATCAATGAAATTGGAAAATAACAGTTTCTGTACAGAAAAAAATTATAAAGTAAGCTTATTTCAACAATCACCATAAAATGAAATGACTAACAAATCACTGTTACCAATGCCATAAAAAAAATTGGTATAGAAGTAAGGTCCAATTTACTATGAATGACTTTCTTTTACTGTTTGAATAGTAAACATACAATTGAATTATTACTTTATAAACCAACAATATTATTGTGTAAATTCAGAAATCATTATAATAAATCATACGACTGAAATAGCGGTTTTCAAAAAAAATATAAAATTGTAGTCTATTGAATACTTGTAAGTCAATTTTTGATACATTTTTGTCTCACATAACTGAGAGTCTATGACAGGGAAAATAGGTGTAACTCACAAAAAGCCCATTGAAAAATTTAATTTGAAACAAATATAGATAAGCATACCAAGTTTCATCAAAGTGGGTTAGTGGGTAAGACTATATCCTATATTCATTTTGGCAAAGAAAATGGCAAAATCTAAAAAAAAAAAAACTAGAACATTGCGGACAGGCACTGAGGAAGTGCGAAACGTTGCATTTTAAAGTCATAGTGGGAATTATTTCTGAAAAGAAAAGCTGTATTAAAAAGTCGATAAACCATTTAACATTCGGTAGTGAAAAAACACAAGGTGTTAACATAAAAAGTCGATTTTAGAATAGCTGTAAAACTGGAAGAAACCATCAGCACAACACAAATGAAGATAATTTTGGATAGATCTCTTTAAGCACAATAACTTTTGTTCTGGTCAATAGGCCAACAAAGGTCAAATACAAGGGATATGAGCATTAAAAGTTTTGAAAATTTCGGACGGCTGTAAATAAAGCGTAAGTAACGTCGGCCATTAATGATCAAATAATGAATGGACATCCTAGATCAATGACCTTTGACCTTGCAAATTTTGGCTAGGGCAATTCATTGAAATTTGTCAATAGTGAACTTGCCAAAATATCAGTGATATTCATATATATATATGATGTACGCATTTCATCTGTTGCATCAAAATCTGATCAAAACTGTAGTCTTAATCTTATTCATTATCCAACAGTGGCTGAGGGCAACATATGTTAACAATTAAGGACTGACCTGAACATTTTTTCAATTTATCGATGTATAAACAGAAAAAACCTGTGTACACTGTATAAATCCGCGTAGTGGTTTATATATAAGTGTACACAGGTTTTTTCTGTGTTTATACATCAATAAACTGAAAAAATGTTCAGGTCATTCCTTATAATTAAATCAACTTGAATAAGTGTCTAAATATTTATGTAATATAACAAAAACTTAAGGCACTAAATTTGCGCATAATACATAACATTTTAACATAACATTAATGAACTGATGCTAACAATAAAGACTTCCTAGAGAACAGCCAATCAGCAATAAGTAGGTCACCTATTTATAGACTACTGTCTACTACATGAAAGTTGACGGAGCGGCCAAATTTGAAGTTTAATTATTGAAAGACGAATTCTAAATCAGTTTAGAATTCATGATATTGTTGGAATTTATGGTGTGCACATTTGGGGGAATTTAGAAAATACCTTTATCATTCAGTGATGTCGATTTCGACTCTGTTGACGTTCGAAGAAACGACATTGACGCCGTGTAGTGGCCACGTCAATCAAACTCAATGATAAAAGTAGTCCGTTTAGGGGCGAAGCTTATATTTTCATTTTGTTTACAGATATATACCGAATGCACGTGACCGCTGTTATCCTTTTAAATTGTGTGATACCGTGTAAACGGAATCGTAATTTAATTATTATAGTTTAAACTAAATAATAATCCTAGTCCAGCATGTTTTAAATTTGAGAGTACAAAGCTTCCTAATGGAAGCATGAGGAATGGGGGTCTTTGAGTTTGTGAAAAATGCTGGATTATATTTAACCATATGTTGTGATGAATGGTATCTACTATGGCTGGGTATCATTTAATAAATTGAGATTGATTATCGATGGCAGGTTAACGATCAATAATCGCTTAATATTCGATATAACTGAATTGAGAAATCCCGTAAATACTTAATTAACAACATGCAAAAATTTCATGGGTAATTTTTGTGTCATAAAAGTATATTCTTGCTATAATCAGTTATTATAGTTTATTGTGGGTACGCTATGTAGAAGAGACTACTACCGTACTTGTTATCACATACAGTGGGAAAAATGTTACTTTGACATATAATCGAATATGAAATTTGATAATCAATAATCAAAATTATAAATTTCTAGCTACGGTAATCGATTATTTCATTCCTTTTACCCAGCTCTAGTATCTACCATTTTGAATCAACTTAATTTGGATCAATAAAAAACTTTGTGAAATGGTTTGTATACATACTCATTTTATTTTATTACACATTATATGGCCTTTTGAAAGAATGCAAAAAATCAAACTATTACAAAGCTAAAGACTTAAACCAAAATAGGTTAACTAGATTTAATCAGATTGTATTCAATAATACAGTGAACCATGACCACGAAAAACAAAATATCACTGTAAGCAAATATATTTTATCATAATTTTATTATCCACAATCAATACCGTACCTTCTTGTAGTTGACAACTTCACTCAAATCAATTTTAATCATAATTAACTTATTATTGTGGCACATCAAAAAATTTCATATTATGTAAACTGCAAAGTTTCCTCCTTTCTGTAAATGATTATAATATTAGTCACAACGATAACGTCTAATGTCTAATTTCAGTATTAGGCAGGTTAACCTATTTAATCGCTTCAGTTCAATACAGTAACAGTGTAAGGTCAACAATACCCAAAATACTAGCCTACCTGTATAAATGATTGTTTAACTATATCAGCCTTAAAAAAGCCTAAATGGAAAGTGTAAACTACCTCACAGAAATTCATTGATAAGGCTAAAAAAATGCTTTCACCGATTTGATTTTCACATCATACGGTTAGCTACTTGAGTCTACATAAATCCTTTCTTGTATTTTTCTTGTAGCCGTTTTGTATTCATTTATCGTTTGGGCAAAGCAAAAAAATGTTGCCTTGACATGTATGTGCTTTGATGTATTATGGTAAGGTATATTCAGACAATTGTAAAATGTGAGGGAATCCTCTGGTGTCAAATGTAAGAAGTTTGCACAGACCAGTCATCATTATTGAACAATGTTTGAGATTGCAAAGGGCATCATGAGCTGACTTAATAATCATAAGGATTTTGGAGATTTGCCATACAGTGGTGTAACCTATTTTCGTGGATATAAGGATTCAACACCGAATTTCGTCAAAGTTTAAAAAACGAAAAAAAAATTTTATGTCTAGGATGTTTCCTCAAATATTCTACAAAATAATTAAATTTGGTTTGTTTCGATTTTCTTTATGAATCTCTCACTTTAACCCATATTTCATGAGCAACCAACTCGGCAATGGCGGCAGAATGCGTCACCTATTTTCGTGTACAATGTTTGATCTATAAATAAGTCGAGAAAAACACGTTGTATGGATACCGGGTGGTATAATTAACTTCTCTTAGTATTTATCTTTAATATCAATTCATTATAACTAGTGACAATTCCTTCAAAGAACCATGATTTTAAAATAAAATAGTGACTGACAAAATAACTTCGTAGCGTGATTTATTGCTAAAAGTCACTGAAACAACATAAGAATACGGTCCACTTTGTGTTCCATAGAAATTTTCTGCTGACACGGAATCCGCTAGTTGATCATGTGACTTCATTCGTTGGACTACATTCTAGCAGACGATACTTGGAATTCCGATTACCGCTTGGGATTATAAGGAAATTCGGACGATAAAAAATGGTGACGTTTGGTAATAACTGAAATCCGCCATTTTGTATTTGTCAAAGTATACATTAATACATTTTACCTTGCTTGAAACTACTGGATTTATTCTACTAGCTGACATTGTAGACATAATCCATGTTTATCAAAACAAACTAATGCGGAGGTCGCACAAGGTCGCACATGTAAATTATTAAACATTTCCGGAAATCCACGAATAATAGGTTTCCACGAAATTAGGTTACTTGACTGTATATAATAGTCTAAAAGAAAAGGCCTGAATGCAAACATTGTCTTATTTGGAAGGCCTTGTTAAGAGCCGTCCTTTTCCTTTAGTTTCTTTTTAGTCTTTGATTTTAATATATATAACTTAAACAGAATAGCAAGAAGCTTGCAAAGTGCTTTTAATTTCAATTTGGGAAGATAAATTTCACTTGATGTGAAATTAATCATCCGTTGCAGGCGTGGGCCTTAAACTTTTTAAAATTAATTACTATTACAAATGACTTAGTATGACTTGTGCCAGTTGTGTTGTTGCACTATGTTTACTTGGTCTTTAAGCTTCTTTCCTTGTCTTCCCATTTGGTTATAGGTTGTAACGAGTGGGCTTGGTTGTCAACTGTTACCCTATTATGGTGATGCTGGACTAACCCGTTTAATGCATTCCTTTGCTAAGCATTTGATTTGACTAGAGACGAAGAGTAAGAGAGAGCGAGTGTGTCATAGTAATTGTGGATGCTTAACTTCACGTTCCTGGAAGATCCAAGGCGTGCACTACCATTTTCATTGAGACATAAACGACAAAAGTTCTTACTATTAAAATATTTGTTGCTAAGGAAAAAAAATAACTTAGATTATAGTGGAAACCCCGAAATTCTTGTTTACTGACCTGCTTTCGCCGACCCTGAATACTTTCCACCGGAAGATTGAACAGAACGACACCTACGATCAAATGGAAGAGAACATAATTGGCGTTAGGATAGCTCCAAACTAAATCAGACAACAAATAAATTTACAAATTAATCCCAGAGCCGTATATCTCTATATACGGCTCTGATTAATCCCAGAACCATTCGACACACCCTGCAATCGATAAATTGTGCCCCTTTTGTCGCCACTGTCATGGTTGGTGTCAGTCTATTGAAGTTTTATTCATAGGGCTATACATTTTTAAAGAAGTTTTATTCGCTAAAATAAAAAGCTATATCCCGACCCCGTAAGAAACAATATGGCCTAACCAAAAATTCTGATGTCTGTGTCAGTGCGTCCGAGAATCGGCTCCCACCGTTTAAGTTTAATCGAACATATCATCATACATGTATAAAGCCTTGACGATGATGGAATTCTCTTTTGATTTTAGATTAAAACTCGTAGACTTTCCAAACTTTAATACTGTGCTGTGATGATAATAATGGTAAATAATAATATATGAGTTAATATTGTTCAGGTACGTCAATGGTTGCTGGTGATCTATGAGTTGTTGTACACATGCGTTCAGCTCTTAATTCCCAAAAGGCTAAAAATCCATCAGCACCTATAGCTATTGTTGAGAAGAAACCAAATGCCTGTAAGAGAAAATAACATAGACTATCTTTAAAATGCCATATCTTGTTGGGGCACTGGTCGAAGGAGGAGACAATTGACAATTACAAGGAAATAAACATTAGTTATTATTCCCTGACTCTGAATAATGCAATAATCGTTCAAACTATTTGGGCAACATGAAATAGGCCTAGCCTACTATTATCTCTTGACCTCTCTTGGATTTACCTCCAAAGTGCAATATATCGATATCTTATCGATGTATATCACGATTATCGATTATAATTCATATATTTACGAACTATAGTGGTCAATTGTATGAATGAAATGATTTGATGCCGACCCCCCCCCCCCCCCCCTCTCAATTCAGATACGATAAGGAACTGATTCAGAACGAATTCACGAACTATTTGGTCGTGCGAATGATTGACCAAAATATATACAAATTATAGTGAAATGAAACATACCGCTCCAGCTTTGTTGCCACCTTGGCTACAACCATTTGAAGCTAAAACACACGAAGCTATGAAGAAGAATAAAGTATACACGCCACACCATACACAGTCCTGTTAAGTAAACATAATTATCGAATATACAAATTTACAGTTATTATAAATCTTTCATATAAATTCTAAGCATCTCAGAAAACAAAATATGTCCTTAATTTGTAATGATGTGTAATTTTCAAAGTTTAGTTATGTTGTCAGAGATAGTTGATATATAAATTAATATAATATTAGATATAGGCCTACCAGCTAGTAATGCTAGTGGCAGAAGAGCGTATTTTTTACCTGTAAAGTCGCTTTAAATCGCCATGATAGTGAAATTTTCATGAAGGGGCACAAGTGGCGAATATTTTAGAGCGGAATTTTGCCGTCGATCACGCAATTCTGAAGGTCACATGATATCAACATCAAGACTGATTAATTTAATGCTGGGGGCAGCCGAGCTTATCTTATCGCCCAGTCTGCTCGTGCGTCCTCTCACGTCGACGACGATTTTTAACGCCCGTACGAATCGACGGTCTCACAAATGTTAGATAGATTATTCATGTTACCGATTAAATTCGCTAGTCTGTCCGTGTACAGCGTATTGTGTCGGGCGATAGATATTTCTTTAAGCAATCGGACTTAACGTTCAGAATGGCTGCCTCTGCTAATATAATGTGTACCAAACACGTGAGCCATAACTATACGCTCTTCTGCCACTATATATAGCATAATGACGGCACACACTGAATCAGTAAAAAAAAAGGTACTTACAGCAAGTTTCCAAGGGACGAATTTGAAGACAAATTTGTTGTGTAGATCCACTATGTACATTATATAGATGATAAGTGTTGATATAAAAGCTGATATAGATACAAATTCGAAATAGTTATAACCAGATGCATACTTATAATCACAATAATAATTTCGAGACGCTGCAACACAACTGAAAGCTATTAGGGTTAAAAACTGAAAAAAGAAAATGATTAAATCGGTGAATTATCTTCAATATCAAGAGGGGGTGTTAGGCCATAATGTTAGAAGCTCTGATACTAGAGAAACTGTTAGAAACTATAGGCCTAAGTGTTGCAATCCTAAATGACGATAATGGCGATGCCACTCCGGGACTAGTTTTGTCAACTCGTCATCATTTTCGGAGGTTACATAGCATAGCTACTGTTGTTTATGTGCTTTATAACACACCACTTCACTTGCACTTTTGAATTATTTGTATATTTTGTAAATGTCTCCAGAAGAAATTTCAAATTGATGCAGTCTAATTAAATTAGACTCATAGAGTTATAAATGTTAGACATGAAAATTTAGCAATATTCACTGGTCTGAAAGAACCATGTAAGCGGATTCCTGCCAATTCCATCCAAAAATCTGCACCCACCACCATTTCTGTGGACTGTGCAAAAAATGTCCGTGTAGGGGCTTCGTCTTTCACTGGCCAGTCTGCCATATTGGATATCCGTCACTGGCCATATTTTAGAAATTGTAGGCCTACTAATGTAGGCATTTCTCCTGATTGTACACCTAAATATGTAAGATTGGCATCTCGGGACCTCACTATGGCACCAAAAATTTTCATTCATAATGCCATAGCAGACCATCGGAAAAAATTTACCATGACATGAAAATACCATTATGTTGGAATTTTAGCGATATTCATAGGTCCTGTCAATTCCATCCAAAAATCTTCCCCACCCCCCTTACTGTGAACTATGCATGTATTGACCATGTAGGGATGTATATATTGGCCATGTAGCGGTTTCGTCTTTGGCCAAACAAATTTTAAAAACTTAGTAATGATTCTATAGAATTCATTACTTTTAGACGTTTTATTTGAATAACAAATGAATTACAAATTTTTCATTTTTCGATTCAATTAAAACAATTACAATAAATCCAAAAAATTAATGTATCCATTGGCCACAAAAATTGGCCGGTCACTGAAATAATGACGTAGTCTTAATCATGGAGAAAAAGCCCTAACTCAACTTCTATTCGTATTTTATTACACTATAAATATGCGTCATTGTTAGTAAGTAAGTAGTGGTTACGTACAAATAATAAAACATTCGAAACGAAACTAATAAAATGCGAACGGAAGTTAGGTCTAATTTTAACTAGACCGGGGGCCGTGGTAATACATGTGAGGAAAGTTACGTATTCATAGAGAAATATTGTCCAATAAAAATTGGCCCTGGTATCTTTCTAGGAAATCTCAGCCAATCAAATTAACCCACTCGTTATGACGCTATGTTACCGAAAGTAAACAAAAAGGAAGCGGAGTCTCATTAAATTTTTGATTATTATGAACGATACAGAATTAAGTAAGATGTTCGATAAAGAATTTAAGCTGATAGAAAATCAAACCCTTGGAATATATACTTTGGAAAGTGGAAAGAATGTATTCTTATCTCTTCAAACGAGTGGTGGCAAATCGAATAGGCCTATAAGTATGTGTTATTTCCCGGCCTTTTTTCGGTTCCGCCGGTCTGACCGGTCAGATTTAAATGTCACCTATCTCATTTCCACGCCCTCAAAACGAAATGTAGAGGGCTTAGTTTAATACGGGTTAATAAGACCATGTCAAAACCGGGACAAGTCGGGATACGATGGTCATTGACTAGTATAACATTTTCAAACTTCGTAATAACAATGAATAGTGTAAGCTCTCAAACCACACAATAAAGATAGCTTGCCGGGCAAGGTAATATACGCCCACTGGCAGCTTTGATTTTGAATAAAAATATTTAGCAATACAGTAACAATCACCAGTATGAAATATTCAACTTTCAGTCATACACTTCTTTTGAACTCTTTATAGGGCGATACTGAATAATATTGAGTATGAGTTATTGCCCTTGTTCTTGAAAACGTGTTCAATTTTTAGCTCATGAAAACTTTAGAAGGCAAATATTCAATCTTCAGCGCGGGACTGAATAATAAAACCAAGTTTCATCAAAAATCCGTCAAGAATTGTGCCTTCTAGAGTGTTTATATGCTAAAAATTGAACGCGTTTTCAAGAACAATGGCAATAACTCATACTAAATATTTTTCGATTCTTCTGATTTTCAATAGGGTTCATCCTTGGGTGATTACGAACACTCATGCCAAGTTTCGTTAAAATCCATCAAGAATTGTCCCTTCTAGAGTGTTTACGAGCTAAAAATTGAACGCGTTTTCAAGAACAAGGGCAATAACCTGTACTGCATATTTTTCGATTCTCCTGATTTTCAATAGGGTTCATCCTTGGGTAATTACAAACACTCATACCAAGTTCTGTCAAAATCCTTCAATAATTGTGTCTTGTAGAGTGTTTACAAGCAATTGTGGACGAACGGGCGGACGGACCGACGGTCCGACGGACGGACGGACTTGGGTGACGGCAATATATGCCTCCCCCCCCCCCCCATTTCATGTGGGCGTATAAAAATGAATAGTATAACCTCCTCGATCCTCGCAATAACAAAAACCAATGATACTTTTTCAAACCTCCAATAACATTGACTAGTCTAACATTTTTAAACCTCGTAATAACAATGAATAGTGTAAGTTCTCAAACCACACAATAAAAATGAATAGTGTAACCTCGATCCTCACAACAACAATAACCTC
Organism: Lottia gigantea; assembly: GCF_000327385.1. Classification (NCBI taxonomy): domain Eukaryota; kingdom Metazoa; phylum Mollusca; class Gastropoda; family Lottiidae; genus Lottia; species Lottia gigantea. The sequence goes on along the minus strand of NW_008710950.1, from coordinate 3,031,549 downwards.
CTCGATTGTAACATCTTCGATCCTCGCGATAACAATAACCAATGTAACCTTTTCAAACCTCACAATTACGATGATAAGTAGAACATTTTCAAACTTCGTTATAACAATGAATGGTGTAACCTCCTCGATCCTCGCGATAACAATTACTTGTGTAACATTTTCAAACCTCACAATAACCTTATAAACAACAAGGGGTAACCCTCTGAAACCTTCAATGTAACAGTTTAACTTTTTATCATGCATTATTTCCAATACTATAGTCCATAGACGAAAATTCGTCATGGCGAACTCATTACGCGAAGTTCCATACGAGCAATCTCAACTTACAATTTCTCCAACCCGTAGCATACCAGGTATGCTCTTCATGTAACTGAAGTCTAATTTTATTCCAAAAATTTCAATAGTTTCACTACCAGGGGTAGGGGTGTCGACTTTAACTGGATCTGGACTGTCATCTGTAGGGTTTGACATCTGGAAGAAAGAGAAACCAATGCCATGTTTGGGAGTAAATCAGTTTGGATTTGGCCTCTTAGAAAGGGGGCTGCCGTGTATGTCGAATGTTGGGTGCTACATAGATAGGCCTGGTGTCTTATACTTTTACTGTCCATATGCTATACATTTTCTTCGAGTATACCCATGCCTACCAGTCCACGAATTTTTTGGTTAATATTATTAATAATTTTAGAGACCCTATTTCTGTGAAATCGAAAGAAAATATTGAAAGCTATAATTTACCTTGACACGCCTCCTTTTTATTATATTTGTCAGATCTAAATGTTATCACATGATCCCTGGATGTTTGGTACACGACATATAGTGAATAGTCCTGGTCCTCCAGTCTAGGGTATCAATTGATAACATAATCTTCATTTCTATTTAAAGGTCGTGAAGTTTTCGATGTTTATCATTTAGAGTGTTTTAAACATGGTGATGCTTGTTTCCACTTCAATTTGGGCAAAAAATGAATGTGGTAAACATGTTCATAATACATTGGTGCCAATCGTGCTAATGTAGAAAGTCTCTCAAATTAATAACGTGAAATTTGAGGATAAGAAAATGAACTCTTGTCTATGTCTCAAGTCTGACTGACTGTTAAATTTTAATGTCATAGCACCAGCTCTGCAAATTATCCGTTAGAGTGCATGCAATATAGATTCTGAAACAACCATAGGGGCCACTCAATAACTATTTCAAATAAAACTTTACAGTAACAGATTAACTAAAGATTTAGACTAAAACTGCTAATAAAAAGTAACTTGATTTTAAAACCTCGGAATTAAATGTTAATAGCCTACTTTAAATTTATTCACATTTATCAAAACTGAATTTATTGCATATTTGCGTTCGTTGGTCCTTTAAACAAAGTCCGAAAAATGAAAAATGCCGAATAAACATCTATAAAATCATTTGTTTTAACTTAAAAACATTCTGTTTCCGAAATTGACATTTTCTGTAAACAAATTATCATTAAGACATTTTTTTGTGATTTGGGACATGAAGCTCACTGCTGTGATCATTTTAGTGATAGTTTTAAAGAAGGTTTTGATCTCAGTAAGTGGTGAAAATTATACTAGAGACATGCTGATTCATACTAAATAAACGTCTTAACAATGCTTACAAACGAAGTGACTATTGTTTTCTTTCACAGTGATGACACGCGTTTAATTCGTAAGTGGTTCTTAATCCATAATTTATCTAGCACTTTCTATCTAATCACCTTTACTTTCAGAAACAATAATAGGTTTTGCGTTAAATCTGTAATACATATCAGAGACAATCTAATGACCCAATCAAATTGACGATGGAATAACGGTAGTGGACAGGGGGGGTATCTGGGACCATTATCATTCAATCGTTGTATGAATGTCATTCAGATAGAAAGTTGCGTTACAGTTATTAAAGAATGCTCGCTGATCATGTTAATCTTTTTGATTAAGTATGATATAATGCTCCGATTTTGATGAATCTTATGTACGGTTGAAGGATCGGCAGTTTCAACTATTTGATCCGATAATCTTGGAACCTAAATTCTACCAAAACATAATCATTGCTTCTGTGCTGATAGATCGAATATTATGTGGACCGACCGTAATTTATTTATTACAGAGTACGTTTTGATGGAAATGGATTAGATTTCACTAATTATTTAATAACGTTGCTTATTAGTTGATCTTTGAACTGTGATAAAGACCAGTTAGGTTGGATATCTTATTCAGTTTGTAACAGTCGCTATATGTCGCTAAATAGAAGATATAGTTTCACAGCTGATAAATATTCAAAACAGTGTAAAAAGATAAGTACTGATATGATGGTAATAGGATGATACAGTGCAGTTTTATATAACAGTCAATTCCTAATTTTGATGCCTTTTAAATACCAACAAGATCTTTACTCCAAAATGACAACAGAAAAAGGTATAGAGAAATCGGGATATCTGGAAGTGAAGCAACCATCTTCAACGAAAGGCAGAAAGCTGAAAGTAAGTCTTTTTGACGATTGTCAATCATTTACATTACAATTTTATATTTCTGACATCTATAACTTTTAGAATTAGTTATAATAGAAATATTATTGAAAGTAGGCCTCTACGTCATGTAGTTTGTAAGTAAGAACGTTTAGATTTAAAAACGTAAGACTGCGAAACAAATTGCCAAACCTCATCCACCTATTGTTTTTTTTCTTCACATGGCTTTTTCTTCTATTTATTGTGAAATACAGAAAATTTCTTTAATATAGACCTAATGTAATTTCACTTTCTATGAATATCAGTTTAAAAAAGTGGGGATTCTCTAAGAATTTCTTAGATGGTCTATATAATATTTTCCTTCTATTTCAAATTTCCACATAAGTAAACCTATACTACACAAGAATACGGTATTTCATTCCCAACCTAAATTCACAACCTGATTGACATTTTCTAGACAATTTTAGCCAAGTCAAACATCACAAGCGTGTTACTTCCCTTTAAATCATCCATACAGGACTGTAATTATAGAAATTTTATTAAATTCATTAACATACGTTAACAATTAACAGGTCTTTGATCTCACCGATATATATAATTAAAAGTTTACAATGTGATATAACTGTGTATATATGTGGAATAATTTATTGTAAATGTGCTTTACTTTAACCTATTACGACAGACGGCGTTAATTGCAAATGTATCAAAGTAAATCACCCTCACATTGTTGGAAACTACAATAACATTTTTATAAAACCTCAATTAATTACCGAATGACCCTTTATTTCATATAGCTTCATTATTTCATGCAAATATTATTTAACAGAGGAGGATTTTCGATCTAATATGAGGACCTTTATTCAATTTCTCGGAGGAAAGCGTATTTATCTAAAATGTAACTATCAAACCTTATATTTGTATGGAACAGAAGGCATTCGAAGACAAATGACAAGCAATTGAACATTTTGTTTTGAATATTTGAGATATGTCAGAAAAAATCAATCCCAAGCTTACTTTGGTTTGACAGAATGTAGGCCTATCTTCTTTTTAATGTCAATTTATAGCAAATTAAACAGTAATTAACGAATATGCAAAATTACTTCAATGAATTTCAATGGATCCTAAATGTAAAGTATATTTTGTTATATTCAGCTCAGCTCTGGTTTTCTTACTATAAATCACGATGTCATCATTACATATAAACAATGTCTTGTTGAATTGTTATCAATACTATCTATATTGCCTATATCTTTATCAATTCAGTACACTAACCCCATCAGCTCTGAGCTCTGTGATGAGGCCCTAAACATGAAAACGATTAAGCGATACACTTATGTCTTATTTCATCTATGATGACTAACTGTCAAGGCTCCGTGTACTGTGAAATGTTGAGGTCCGATAATGGAAGCCGAGAAAAAGTATAGGCACACTGGCGTCCCCCTTATTCCTCATTGCACACTTAACGAGTTATCATTAGCGTATTGAAGTGAAAATGAACTACATTTATTTCGTCACTTCACAAGTGATTATTTATAAGCTAGGATCTTTTTGATAATTTTCGGACATCAATTAAAACACATTCGAAATGTCACAGATCCTGATGGAATAAAAAATGATGTGTGTAGCCTATTCATGTATATTATTTTTCAAGTTTTATTTATTTTAGTCATGGAAGAAAAAATGGGTCGTGGTTCATCAGATGAGTGATTTAGCCAATGGAAAATACAATGCTAAAATTGATATATACTCTGATGCAAATTCAGCTAAAAAATCACCCACTGATAAAATGACATTTGTATTAGAGAATATAACAGCAGTTCAATTATCCAAATCTAAAACTCATCCAAATGCTTTTGAAGTTGTTGAAACAGAACCTGTTTTAGTATTTAGTGCTGCTTCAGAACAAGAAACTGCTACCTGGATGTCAATTTATAGGCGAATCTTTCAACATGATGAGTTGGGAGAGTTCGGTGAGTTCATTTCGGAAACACCCTCCCCACGTATAAAAAGTAGGTTTAAAGTTAATCAACTTACTAACAAAATACTAACATGGACGGCTTAGAGGGGTTCAGTGTTCTACATCTACTAACTGCTTCATTCCACCCATCATTTCCCATTCTTAAAAACCTATGTATGCATCACGCTTGCTTCCTTACTACGAAGTTGGCAATTAGACCTTAGTAAAGGTATCATGGAAACAGTGTCCAGTGGTTTGAATAGGGCAACAAGACAGATACCTCGACAACTGGGAATGGTAGAAGAATAAGATAATAGCACTGAACTTACAAAATCATGAACTATATTCAGTATTCCTTAAGCTTTCCCATTAAAATAATGTACACGCCAAACCTCCGATCTTCACCAGGCAAAGTTACTGAGCAACACTTAAAAATCTGGATACTCGCGCGGCTGTATATCTGTTATCACTCACAGGGAGAAAATTTTCATTCAATAATAATTTGTTTCAAAAAGTCAAACCGATTTAATTATAATTTGTGCTTCTCTTTCAGATATATTTGGAGTGAATATCATATCTAATGCACATGCTAAAAGATTAAATCTGGAAGGAAGAGTTTTACTTAGTATTAGTTCAGCTACAGTAGGAGTTTTAACACCCGATTATAAACAAGTGGTGCAGTGGAAATTATCCACAATAAAACGATTTTATACTGAAGACGATTCAAGAGACCAAACTCAAAAACTATTCATTATAGAAACAGGCCCGTAAGTCGAAGATTTTTATTAAAAGTTATTATATTCAGCAATAGCATTTCAGTGTCATCTTGGGCTAAAAAAACTCAAGCCTTTGTGATGAGCGGCATGTATTAACTCGATATGGGATCAAACTGCCTTTGCGTTGAATTGAAGATGTAAATCTGTAAATCAGAGATAACTAGTTTAACTAAAAGAACACATATACCTTTCCTTTCAGAAGTTCGGCAAGTGGAGAGGGAACTTGTCGTTTTTCGACACCAGAATGGGATCTGATTTTGAGCACAATTAGAAAGAATATCAACTCTGCTATTTCTGAAAGACAACACCTTAAACTGGCAGAGCAAGTTAGAGAGAGGAGCAGTTCGACATCCACAACTACAAGCGAATACCACTTTACTAATCTATTAGCTAATTCTGATGTTCCATCGGGATCATGTTCAGATCGGAGTAATTCTGTCAATTCTTTAGGAAGCTCAGTTTTTACAAATGGTTCTAACCCAGACTGTAGTGCAACGCCACCTCTATCCCCAGTGTCGACTTCAGGTCGTAAACTAGAGGTGCCACCGATAACCTCCACACCAAATCTCTCAAGAAATATTCGTTCAGATTCTTTCAATGTTACTGGATCAACAATATCAGTAGTAGAAGATGGTTATAGTGTAATTAAACCAGGAGATGAACAGGGGATCAAACCACGATCTGGATCAGTATCATCTACAAACTCAACTTCATCCAACAGATCAGACCATTCTAGATCAATTACAAGAGATTCGGGTATACTTGAAACAAGGAATGAAAGTCTAGAGACAAAATCAGACAGTTTACCATTACGGACTGTTAGTAATTCGTTCGATAGTGGTTTCTCTAACGGTTCCTATGATGAAACTACTAAACGTAAAGGAAGTGATGTCGATAAAGCTATAGCTGAAGAGACACCTGACGTTAAACCTGACCCCTCTAATATATATCAAGAACTAGATTATGCAAAAGTGCTAAATGGACAAATGGAGAACAGCGTTCCTGAAAAACGAAGCCGTAGACACTCTACGGGTGATGTAGAGAAAGATTCTGATTATGCTGAATTAGATTGTAGGAAAGGCGAAGATGGTACGGGTATTTTCAGTTCAACTGGTTTAACAGTACCACTTGACATACCACCAGCACTCCCAGATCGACCAGCAAGTCTGAGATGGAGCCACAGTATGAGAGCCAAACCTAATTGGAAGAAACGTTTATCAGCATTACTAATTTCAGGTCAAAGTCCTGGCCATAGTCCAGAAAGATGTGAAAGTCCGGTGAGTCATCAGAAATCCCCAGTGGACTCTCCAGTTCAAGACAATAATATTGTGAGCAACCATGCAGTCACAGCTGTTACTGAACCAACTAATCAAAGTGGTTCTGAAGAAGAACATTTATATCAATCTATACCAGAAGTATTGGCATCATCACAGAAAAAATTTGCCACACTTCCAACACGATTTTCACCTATTGATCTAGAACCCAGTCATGTTGCTTCAGATATTGTTTTGCCCACGGGAACATTCAGTTTTGATCATGTTATCAATTCTATAAACAGTAAAACACATGAACTAAAATTATTAGATACTATCAAACCAGTTTCAAAACCTCACACTAAATCAGATCCTTTAATAGACTTTTTCTTTAAAGATGATGGATTTGAGATACTCACATCATCAGCAGTATCAACATCGACACCTTCAGCACCTCAACTAATCATAGAACAAGTTCCCATAACTATTTCACCTGATCAGCCTTCAGAAGGACAAAAACCTCTCATGGAATTTAGTAGTGAAGAATCATTGCCTGTGATCTCTCCTACACCAGCTGCTGTTCTTCAAGAAGGGTTGTATATGGACATGACCGCTCAGAAGATGCCAAAAGTGGTTATTAATAGAGCTGAAAGTGTGGAATATATCCCCCCTTCTGAAATGAAAGCTGCTATGTCTGAAGGCAATTTAATTGATATTTAGGATCAGCAGAATCACACAACTGCTTGTTCTTGGATTTCAAACTGAGTGTGATACACATGGACATGTGCAATAAAGTGCTATTTTACTGTGATATGTGATGATCAATTTTGTTGTGTGATGACTGTTACAAACAAACAGTTCCTGCAGGATTGGCTTTATATGGAATCTTTTATTTACATTTTACTTGAGGCACATGTATTTAAATATGCATCCATGAAAAAACATTTTTTGTGAAACTTTCTAATACAGCTACATACAGAGAGATTTTGAGTCCATATTACAGCTTTTATCAAACATGTTTAAATTTTGTATTAGATTTCCCAATGGGCATGGTGAAGAACCAGTGCAGTGGAACCTGACAAAAATGTAGGAACCAGTTTAAAAAAAAGGTATCAAGTGGCTGCTCCAATATTATAAGAATGTAAATGAATTAGTCAAAATTGATGTTTAGGTTTAAAATACACTGTCTAACCAAACTAACTGCCTGTATCATAATCTCTCAATTTCAAATTATAATATATAACATTTTAGAAAAGGATACATAATTCTCCAAAAAAACAACTTGCCAGCATTTTGCAAAAGGTTTAGAGAACAAGCCATTTATTTGTACAGTTTTGACTTCTGACAAATTATGTTTGTATATTTCAAATCTATGTTTGTATATTTTTGTAAGTTGCTATTATTTATTTTAGACAATATTTGTATAATTTGCATATATTTGTTTGTTTTTATGCTTTAATAAAGTATATTTGTTGATGTTATAAAATAAAATATTTGAAATAAACATGTCTATTAAACTGATTCCAGAAATTTGTTTTACATTACTACATTTTGAATACCTCACACTGACAATTTCCAAAAGTTCATTTGTTTACATCCAAGTAACCACATCATACACATTTTGCAAATCAGAAATAATGTAAATTATTTTCATTAAAAATTTATGTATGATGATTATTATACTGTTTCTGCTGTAAATCTCGCACAAATGGACTACAAATACACACCACATCATGAAGATTTATTCTATTAATATATTCTGTGCATCAAATATAAAATCTCATTGCACCAACACATTTGACTAAATCACCAATGAAAAGACAAGTCTGTATCAACTTATTTACCATTTACCAATTGTTGACATTTATACATGTTCATAGGATAAAAAAAAACTTGGTGACCTCTGTTGAAAATAGAAAAGTATTTGCATAAAAGATATATTTTCGCTGTTGATAACTGTAAGTGTACAAATAACATAATATATAGTGAACATAGTAAAAAATAAATACAAAATAATAATATTACAGCTTAAAATAATAACAAATATAATACAAGTATCACTGTCAATAAACTATGCCACATGACTCTAAACAACAATTACCTGTCATTACCTGACCCAGGTACTGTCAAGTTCTGATGTTTAAAGTTGCTACTTTGATTGTAGTAGCTTGTAAATTTGTTCATTCAGCGCCGTAGCATATACTATTCGTTGTAAGTCCTATGGATTTTGTTTTTTGAGCAAACAAACACTATTCATTGAAAAATTGATCTGACCAATGAAAAGAAATAAAGTCATTAGATCGCTCAAACTAAACAATACCTCTGTCCTTTTATTAAATTATCAGCATATTTTGTTCAGTGTCATCAAAATGAGACAAAAATAATCAAAATACATTCATTAATGCCTCAGTTGTGACACAACACTCGCCACAGAACTCTTCTAAGTGCAGGACAAATTCAATCAAATCTTTATAATTTGAAGATATGAACTATAACCAAAAGGCTGAATCATCATTGAAACTGCATTGCATCATATGGAAATCAAGGTCAGTAACTCAAAAACATACTGGATGAAATTCAATAAGATTCAAAAACTTGCAAAATGTTAAGGTGTGGGCACAAGAATGGTCCTGGTCAGAGATTTTTGTTGCTGACTAGAGTCTTGTCAAGAGTTTCACTGACTGGCACTGGCACACGAGGAGACAAAAATCTCCAGTAGGTCATTTTCCACCATGTCTATAATCAAGTGCGGAGCATGCAATTGAAACTGATTGGATGATGACATATGGTCTTGCAGACAATAAAACTATCGGAGACAATTATCAAACTTGTTTGATGTTCTAAATCTTGTTAGGGACCTGATAATCTTGTCATGGCTGCACCTTCACACGTGAGATTTTACTCAAGACTGTTATCTGCGACAAAAATCTTTGACGGCTTGTGTGACCGCACCTTACTTAAGCTGTACACAAAAGCATATCAAAAATTATCAAATAAAATCTTCTGAAAACTTTCTAAAAACTATATTACTTTTAAATAAATAAAAGATAAAATACAGAGAATTATAACATTGCCGTGAGATGGTTAAGATAACTACACTATATTACCAAAATTAACAAATAAATTTGATTGGTATTCTTTGGTTAAAGCAAAATTCTGATTAAAAATGCTGCAAGTTCACTGTAGACAATAAAAAGCTATCTTAATCAGGTCTGATATAACAATATATATACATGTATTGATCATTTTCACCAATTACCAACTTCATGCCAATCTGAAGTTTACAAGTTAAAGAATAGCTTGCCAGGCAAGATAACATACACCCACTATCTGCTGTCAGAAATGATAAAGTCTGTAGTGGCTTAATAATGAATTTTCAAATAATCTTAGAAATATTTATAAGAAGGCAAAACCTCAAAAACAGTTAATTAAATTATTATAAAATTAAAACATGAATAAGGTCTCATCAATGTACACACAAGAGCAATAACTCTAAAACTGTTCATGTGATTATTACCACATGAATACCAAGTTTCATCAAGATGGGATAAAAACTGTTGACTCTATTGTGCCTACAAACCAAATTTGACGCGTTGCTTATAAAGTGAAGGGCAATAACTGTGAAACCGTTCATACAATTGTTACTAATTTCAAGCTTTACTGAGATCTCATCAATATGTACATGCATATAAAGTTTCCTCAAGATCAGGTAAAACTTGTAGTCTTTATCTTGCCTACAAGCCAAATCTAAGCATTGTATTAATTAAAGGGTAATAACTCTAAAACCGTTCATCCAATTATTACCAATTTCGAACTTGTCTGAGATCATGTCCATATATAAATTTGATGCGTTTTCACCAAGTCAAGGGTAATATTTCAGAAACTGTTCATCTGATTACTACCAAATTCAAACTTGACTGAGATCTCACCAATGTATACATGCATACCAAGTTTCATCAAGATCAGATAAAAACTGTAGTTTTTCGAGGGCAATAACTCTGAAATTGTTCATTCAATTATTACCAATTTAGAAGTGGACTGAAATCTCATCAATATATACATGCATACTAAGTTTCATCAAAATCAGATAAAAATTGTAGTTTTTATCGTGCATACAAGCCAAATTTAACACATTTTTACTAAGTCAAGGACAATAACTCTGAAAACGTTCATCCTAATATTATTAGTTTTAAACTTGACCTTGATCTCACTATACATATATGCATATTCAGTTTCATCAAGATCAGATAAAAAATCAAAACCTTTATCGTGCATACAAGAAATGTTAATGAACGGACAGACAGGGGCAGTGGCAATATACGTCCTCATTTCCATGTGGGCGTATAAAAAATAAGTTCACAATTAGTAGTAATTGAGTCAATCCTTAAAAATTACAAATATGAAGCAGGAAAATCACAGATCAAAACATAACAATAAAATACCAACAAGCTTTATAAACACCCCTACACTTCTATCATTTGTGAGGACATATTATACACTTTGATTACTGTAAAGTAAGAAATCAATGGACTATTCGCACCCTTATTCACAATAATTTCATATTTCCTTAACCCAAAGATAAGTAAGTGATGTATTTGTCAAAGTAAAGTAAAGTTAACAATCTATTACATAACTTCTATGTGATAATAGTTTTCCCTTTACTGGAAAGAAAGATGCTAAATGAAAAGCTGAACAGTGTTAAGGCCTGATTCAATGAGTACTCAAACATACAGTGGTGTAACTTATTTTCGTGGATATAAGGATTCAAGACCGAATTTCGACAAAGTTAAAAAAACGGAAAAAAAATTTGTATGTCTTAGATGTTTCCTCAGATATTCTACAAAATAATTAAATTTGGTTTGTTTCGATTTTCTTTATGAATCCTTCACTTTAACCCATATTTCATGAACAACCAACTCGGCAACGGAGGCAGAATGCGTCACCTATTTTCGTGTACAATGTTTGATCTATAAATAAGTCGAGAAAAACACATTGTATGGATACCTGGTGGTATAATTATTTCTCTTAGTATTTATCTTTAATATCAATTCATTATAACTAGTGAAAATTCCTTGAAAGAACCACGATTCAAAAAAAAAAATAGTGACTGAAAAAATAAGATACGTAGCCTGATTTATTGCTAAAAGTCACTGAAACAACATAAGAATATGGCCCACTTTGTGTTCCATAGAAAATTTTCTGCTGACACGGAATCCGCTAGTTGATCATTCGTTGGACTACATTCTAGCAGACGAAACTTGGAATTCCGATTATCGCTTGGGATTATAAGGAAATTCGGCCGATAAAATATTGTGACGTTTGGTAATAACTGAAATCCGCCATTTAGTATTTGTCAAAGTATACATTAATACATTTTACCTTGCTTGAAACTACTGGATTCATTCTACTAGCTGACATTGTACAGAAAACCCATGTTTATCAAAACAAGCAAATGTGGAGGTCACGCGAGGTCGCACATGTAAATTATTAATCCTTTCCGGAAATGCACGAAAAATAGGTTACCACGAAATTAGGTTACTTGACTGTATAACTCAAACTCAGTAACAATTTCAAACGTAAACTGAAAAATAAACAGATCCTAGCAAATCCAATCAAAATCCTAAACAAATTCAATTTTTAGCATATTTTCAAGCTCAATACCTCTGTAAGCTCAGCATATGACAATTTTTTGTGTGGGTGAACAGCTACGGAAAGCTAAATTGATGACATTGAAGGAAATCCATTACATGTTACGTTGGGGGATTTCCAATATACTATCTCCTTGCCTCCTTTAATTCCTGACTCAATATCACAAGATCTCCTTTTTTATGTTGACAGAGATTTCCTACTTTCAATTCTCCACATACATACACATGGAAGCACTTTTTGAGGTTGAGTTGTGCTTACGGGCACATGGAATCTTAGCATGATGCAAAATTTCTTGTTTTACAGTACCACCATATAACAAAAAAATATTATGTTTTTCAGTCCTAAACTAACATTTAACACAGATACAGAAAGACCACATTCTTAAAACCATTAATCTGAAAGGTTAGCACAATAAAATCTTATTCTATAACATTTATTCCTATTGAATAGTGCCTAAAGAATGATTAAATAAAAAAGAAATTTGTAGATCTAATTTTGACAAAATATGACTAATAAGATGTAACATGACAATGTACCATTAAAACCTGTTCAGGTATTCCTTAAGTTTTCATTGTATTTTTTGTAAAACATTTCAATAAAGCCAAGACATTGACTGAGTATTGACTTTCTACAAAAAAAAACTAAAACTACATCTAATGAATTGAATAACAAAACAGTCTAAAATTACATCTTATAAAAGCATATATCATTATACCTATACCTTATATAAGTAAATTTCCATTTTACACAAATATTGACAATTTGCAGTGTACAATAACTATCTAAAAGTATTCTCAAAAATTGTTGACAATGTGTTAAATATAAACATTTATAATCTCTACAATATTAGCTGCCATCAAGATGGACTTCCTCCACAACATTTCTTTTCTTTCTTAACATCTCTTTTCTTTCGTAAATTAACAGTACTTCCAACACGAGAAGAGGAAAAATCTTCACTTGGTAATTTTTTACCTGAAATAATGTATGATAAATAAGTAATGATGAACTCCCCACAAAACACTTACCGTAACAAATAATCTAATCTCGATCTCATAATACTTAAACCAGAGAAAGTTAGAGCACAGGCCTGAAATAGTCTACTTGACATACCTCAAACTAGAAATTTCAGTGCCTATTCCTATATATGCCTTTTCTATATATGGCATATTCTCACTAAAATTTGAGTCGAATAACTTTCAAACGTGAATAATTATGGATTTAACGATGGGCTGTGAACACTATTACTGATTATGTAAGCTAAAAATATTCCTGTTTCTGAAACTAAGGTATGATTGGTTGAATGGATAGTGAAGGTGCTCCTGTAAGTAATCACTTATAGGTTTATAATAAACATCCTATTCCTTGTTTGATAACCAACAAGTGAATTGTATTTGATTCGATTTTGAAAAAGATAGTGGATTACTTCCAAATATGATCAAATGTTGTTGAAGGTTCTATGAAAAGAGCTTGAAACTAAAATAACCATCTTCAATTGTCACAGACTATCATAAAGGCATACATCAAAATATAGTCATAGCCAGCCAGCCAAAATTCAAAGGATTTAGGCATTAAATATATATTTACTTACATATTTTAGTGAAAATATCTGCCACATTAACAGCAGTTAGAGCACTTGTCTCACAAAATAATGCATCAATTTGTTTAGCATAATCTTCTGCATCTAAAATATGAAATTTCAAAATATTTTAGTACAAGTGGTTGCCTAGCATGATACGTCCACTTTCCTGATAAATTTTCAGTATATCAAGGGCAGTCACCCATCTGTGTCAAATCATACCAAAAATTTAATTTGTGCAAGATATTGTTGATTTAAACAAACACACATTATTTAATAAAATTCTGACATAAACTGTCACCTCTATCGCAAAGAAATTGTCATGGTCAATAACTCAAATTCCGTTGATCGAAAAATTGTCAAATTTAATCTTGACTAAGATCTCATCATTATAAATAATCATACCAAATTTTATTTTAATAAGATGAAAACTGTACCCTCTATTGTATTCACAAACAAATTTTGACGAGTTTTTCATAAATCAAGGGCAATAAATCAAAAACCATTCATCGAAAGATAGCCAAATTCGAACTTGTCCAAGATCTTATCATTATAAATATTCACACCAAATTTCATTGAAATCGGATAAACACTGTAGTCTCTATCGTGTTCACAACCAAATTTTGACAAGTTTTTATAAGTCAAGGGCAATAACTCAAAACCGTTCATCGAAAGATCGTCAATTTCGAACTTGTCCAAGATCTCATGAATATAAATGATCACACCAAATTTCATTCAAATCAGATGAAAACTGTAGTCTTGTATCGCGTTCACAAGCCAATTTTGACGCGTTTTGGCTAAGTCAAGGGCAATAACTCAAAAACCGTTCATTGAAAAATCGTGAATATCAAACTTGTCCAAAATCTCATCAATATAAATGATCACACCAAATTTAATTTGAATTAGATCAGAACTGTAGTCTCTATCGCGTTCACAAGCCAATTGTGGACGGCCGGCCGGATGGACGTGGGTGACGACAATATATGTCCACATTATATTGTGGGCGTATAAAAATCTTTCTATACACAGGGAAGTTGTTGATTTACTGTTTAATCAAAGATTCTGTTGGAAATAGAATCAAAATTGTTGATATTCAATGTTTTTTACATCATTATTATCATGTGTTAATCTAATTTCTAGTTAAAAGTTGCAAGGAAAAGTTACTATGGACAAGGGAAGAAACTCTGTTTCCAGCCAATGCTAAGTGCTAAACTTCAACTTGATCTCTAACTTATACAAGGTTTATCACAGTAATCCATGGCTTTAGATACTACCACTAATGAACAGAAGGAACATGGGTGCCGACAAACTATACGTTCACAAACAGAAAGAAAGAAACAATTATTTTTTACAAGGATAATAAGTTGATAGTTAAGGATCCTTTCTACTATCTGGTCCTTGGCAAAAACTCTTGGCAAGAATCTTTCCTCGATCATCAGTAACTCCTTACAGCTGGGCTGACTGGAATTATGAGTCATCTGACTCTTTCATCGAGATTAGAACCTACGTTACGCAGCAAATGTCATGTAAAGAACCAACTCTCTAACCGACTGTGCTTAAGAACCTCACAATTGATGTGTATGAAAAGAAAACTCACCTTTTAACCTAACTTCTCTGAGATCTTCTAAATCACATTTATTACCAGCAATAGCTAAAACTATATTAGGATGACCTTGATGTCTTAACTCTTGTACCCAACTTTTCACTGATTTAAAAGATGACTGAAAAAAGATGAAAAAAGGGAGAGTAAAGATCTAATTGCGGACAAGAGATGGATTTTGCATACACTTATATTCTAGCCATGACAAGAATTTATCAGACAAGAGTGATCAAGTATTTATAGTAAAGTATGAAATTTTCCCATTTTTAAAATTTTTGACAACATCAAACTTTTAAAAATCTGGAAACAGAATTCATCTGCCATGCAGTTTGCATTGAAGGAAATTCTGCCAACATTAACCCCAGAAACATTAACATTAACCAGCAACATTAACCTTTTGTCATGGAATCTTTAATTAGCTTTTTGTATGTCAGTCATTCATAACATAACATTCTAAAATATCTTACCTCTCTTGTCACATCATAAGCTATTATTGCTGCAGCTGCACCACGATAGTACATAGGTGCTAGAGCTCGATACTGAAAATATTCAAATGAAATAATTTTTGATACAACTTCTGATAATAATTTGATACGAAACACAAGATATATTTTCAAGAAGACTTTTTTGCCAAAAAGAGATAGCTTGCCAGGCAAGGAAATATTTGCCAACTGGCAGCTTTTATTTTGAATAAAAATATTTAGCAGTACAGTAACAATCACCAGTACAGAATATGAAATATTCAACCTTCAGTCATACACTTCTTTTGAACTTTTTGGGGTGATACTGAACAATATTATTAATTTATGTCAAAATCCGACAAGAATAGTGCCTTTTAGTGCTTATGAGCTAAAAATTTAAAGTGTTTTCAAGAACTAGGTCAATAACTCATATTAAATATTTTTCGATAGGGTTCGTCCATGGGTGATAAACAATTTTCTTTCTTCATAATTTGTCAAGAATTGTGCCTTCTTGAGTGCTTACAAGCTAAAAATTGAATGCGTTTCTAAGAATCAATAACTCATAATAAATTTTCAATCAGGTTCATCTTTGGCTGATTACAAAAACTCGCACTATGTTTCGTCAAAATCTGTCAAGAACCTTACCTTCTAGAGTGTAAATGTTTAAATATTGTATGCGTTTTCAAGAACAGGCAATAACTAATACTTTTCAATTTCTCTCATTTTCAATAGGGTGCATCCTCGGGTGATAACGTTTACACCAAGATTTATCAAAATCTGCTGAGAATTGTATCTTCTAGAGTGTTCACAAGCAATTATGGACAGATGGACGTGGGTGACACCAATATATGCCCCCCATTTCATGTGCACAATCAAACTAATATTTAATCATCCAAAACAATCATGAAGAAGATAAAGGTGATCAGAGTTTAAAATAATAATCTGGATTCTAATGACAGGATACATTGTGAGTCAGATAAAAATAAATTTAAAAACACTTATATTTAAAACCATTTATGTTCCAACGTTTCCCTTAAATACAGTAGAGGTTCCTCTGGGAAGACTAAACACAAAATAAAGCAATAAAGATAAAGTCATCATTTGAAGAATTCCATGTGGGCGTATAAAAATGAGATGAATCTTTTTCTGTAACAGTAAACATCGTGATTGTTTTTCTGATGGAAGATTGTTAAAACACTGTAAATAACATAATCACCTTCTCTTGTCCTGCTGTATCCCATATCTGAAATTTGTACGTATTACCATCTACTTCTACAGTTTTAGTCATAAACGATGCTCTGAAAAATAGAAATAATTCTTCAATTGTAACAATGCATTGGTGTTATCTAATTTTCTATAACAGTCCATTTAAAGATAAGATAATGTTGGTCAAATGTTTTATCAGATTATGAAGTTACCTAGGTATATATATTCTTTACTTTTTTATTTTAAATAAAACAATGTTATAAACTATTCGATCAACTGTATTTTTTTTTAACAAATCTTCAAGATCACCTACATGAAATGTGATTATGCATCCAAACTTAAAAAAAAAACCCAAAAAACAATTGTGTCAAATTCCTTGATACTTCTGTACACAGATTTACCAATTTTAGATATATTGTTGGTTTTTTCATTAATGTTAATAGAGAGAGTTTTTTTGTTTTATGACCTTCTTTAGCTTTTTACATTTAAGCAAATAGTATGCTTTCCAAATTAGCTTCACTCCAACTCTACCCTTGCTACTTTAAACTAAAAAATCTCCTTAATGCACATTTATTGTAGTTAAAGAAATGAAATGGAATACTCACCCAATGGTACTTTCTAAAGCTGGTTTAAAAGAATCTGTGACAAATCTCATAACCAAGCTAGATTTTCCAACACCAGAATCCTTAAAGAAGAGAAATGATAGCAATATAGTGTGTTACACAAAATGTCATCAAAGTTTATTAGATAGATAATTTATCTTGTTAGAATATCTGTGAATGTGTGAGGGTGTGTGTGTCAACAATCAACGATCAACAAAACAAGATATATTTGAAAAGATAAATATTTTTGTAGTACCATTTTCTTCCTTCACCATTTATGTCACGTCTTCGATTTCATCAAATTTTTGTTTAAGCAAAACTATTCTTGCATTAGCCATTTAGCAGCCAAAAGTTCAACAGCCACAGAGTCCAGAATACTAACAAAAGGAAAGTTATGTGATGATAACACTAATTTACAGTAATCGTATTTAAATGTTATTTAATATCATGTTAGAAAAAACGCATCTTTGGAGTTATACAGGGCCTATTTTTTCTGACTCTACTCCAGCCGACAATTGTCAAAAATATCCATCAGAATCTGGATTAGAGGCAGATGTTTCGGACTAATCAAAAATATTAAAATAGAACTTGAAACACTGTATGACTCAGGCTCTGTTTAAATATATCTATATCCCTCTATAATTGGTGTATTTTGTTATTGTATATATCTTATTCTAATGAATATGATGACTCTTCATTCTGTTTGTGCAAAATTACATAATCTATTCACACAATAGAAACTGTGCCCCTTGTACACAACCTCCAGATTCATCTCTTTGTTATAAGGTCTTGGAGATATTTTGTCATATAGTGGCGTAACCTATTTTCATGCATATAAGAATTCAACACAGAATTTCGATAAAGTTAAAAAACAAATTTTTTTTTTATGTCTTAGATGTTTCCTCAGATATTCTACAAAATAATTAAATTGGTTTGTTTCGATTTTCTTCATGAATCCTTCACTTTGACCTATATTTCATGAGCAACCAACTCAGCAACAGTGGAAAAATGTGTCACCTATTTTCGTGTACAATGTTTGATCTATAAATAAGTCGAGAAAAACACATTGTATGGATACCCGGTGGTATAATTAACTTCCCTTAGTATTTATCTTTAATAATATTTCATTATAACTAATGACAATTCCTTAAAAAAAAACATGATTTAAAAAAAAATAGTGACTGACAAAATAAGATACGTAGCGTGATTTATTGCTAAAAATCATTGAAACAACATAAGAATATGGCCCACATTGTGTTCCATAGAATTTCTCTGATGACACGGAATCCTCTAGTTGATCATGTGACTGCATTTGTAGGACAACATTCTAGCAGACGACATTTGGAATTTGGATTACATTTTACCTTGCTTGAAATTACTGGATTCATTCTACTAGCTGACATTGTACAGATAACCCATGTTTATCAAAACAAGCAAATGCTAAGGCCACGTGAGGTCGCACATGTAAATTATTAATCATTTCCGGAGATGCACGAAAAATAGGTTAGCACAAAATTAGGTTACTTGACTGTATCACAGTATAGTACCATAGTCTGTTTGTGTGCATATAAAAAATATTATGTGGTTATTTGGTCACAAAAAGTTGTGACTACTGAGAGGAAAGTGAAGGGAATATCAAAGGTATCCAACAGTTTATGATACCTATTGCTTATATTTTCAGACTATAAGCATTTGATTATATTTTTGCTTATATGAGAATGACAGGATATTTTTAATTTGGAAAACACAGAGTGGTAAAGTTGATATACTGTGAACTGTGAACATACCCCTAACAAACACAATTTCACATCTCGCATAGACATTCTGTAGCAAATATCTATTCAATACTTCGGGACACGAATTTTATATCAACAATTTGAAACATTGATCAAAAATTAATACATCTTTTTCATAAAATTATATTTCTTTCTACCATTCTATAATATCGCCATTTTGACCGTCACTTAATCACGTGATGTCAATGCGGTGTTGCCAAATTGTTGTTACAAATCATTCATATTGAACTCAAGATGTGGACTAGATATTTTAAATGTGGTATAGTCTACCTGTGATGATTTTTTATTTGACAGTGATGAAAAAAATGGCAATAATAAGGGTTTAGTTTTTAAAAAAATAATAATTATACTCTGGTACTCTATGTAGAAAGCAATAAAGACATCAAGGGGAGTTAACCCCACAAAAACATTTATACGAATGTAGTCCAGGCTATATTTAGAAATCTTCTTTCTCTCTCCCTCTTGGAGTTTTTGCATGCCTATTTTTGAGTAATTTTTTCTCTAGATTTGGAATTTGATGTCTGAAATTGCATTATCTTTAAGATTTGGAGAAATGATGAGAGACTTAAAGACGGAAGGATAATTCTAAAGATTACAATACACGGTACGGTAACATACGCCCACTGGCATCTGTCAGAAATGATAAAACATATGGACAAATGTCTTTATGGATGTAAAACCTGTTTTTCCCTGAATCGTACGCTCTAAATTTCAAAACACACATATCTAGAAGAAAACAACAAGATGTTATTTAATTAAAATTTTATTAAAACTTTTTGACGAGATATGGCACGGTTATTGCCAACAAATGATTCACCACAAAATTGTGTCCATACAAATTATATGTCCATATCCCATAATGTGACGACCGCCACAAGTTATTATGCATATGGTCGCTCACGTTTAATGTTAAATCCATATTTATAAACCCATGTTAAGTTATTGCACAAAGAGCAATTCTAAGGCTTTTAATTGTTTTTTCCAAAAAGGTCAATTAGGGCCTAGCCTAATGACTAGTTTGAAGATCAAGATCACGGAAAAGGCAATATATTATGAAGTAATGGACCGAATTATTGTAGTGATGAAACATCGTTTCACCGACAACAGTTGGCTCTATAAATCCGTTCGAGCCTTGTCGCGAGGATCATCGAACTTTTTGGAACGTCTGAGCATCTGAAACTAGATATAGAGACTACAGTTTTCATCCGACCTTAATGAAACTTAGTATGCATATATATATTGATGAGATCTCCGTCAAGTACGAAATGGGTAATAATCGGATGAACGGTTTCAGAGTTATTGCCCTTGACTTAGTAAAACGCGCCAAATTTGCCTTGTAGGCACGATAGAGACTACAGTTTTCATCTGATCTTGATGAAACTTGGTATGCATGTATATATTGATGAGATTTTGGTCAAGTTCGGAATTGTTAACAATTGTATGAAGGGTTTCCGAGTTATTGCCCTTGACTTAGTAAACACTTGTCAAATTCGGCTTGCAGGCACGATATAGACTACAGTTTTGATCCAATATTGATGAAACTAGATATGCATGATGAGATCTCGGTCAAGTTAGAAATTGGTAATAATCGAATCAACCGTTTCCGAGTTATTGCCCTTGTGTGTGCGTTTTTCTATATTTCTATATATCACACAGTATCTCAAATTGACGAGTCGTCATTTCAACATTCAATCGCGGATAATTATGGACACACAGATTAGGTTCAAAGAATATTGTGACGAATGTTTAAGAGGCCAGTCTACAGAGCCTAACTGAAATGGCTATATTAAAAATAAAATCAAATAAAAATGGAAGGAAAGTTTGATCTCATTTTAATTAGACTGACAAATTACAAACCTCAATGTTGTCAATGTGTTATAGTAATTTTCCTTGTATCGATCACGTCGCTCATTGGCATAATCATAGTTGCGCCTACTTGGCCGGTGATTTTCGTAGCATTTTCTGAAGTGTCTGCCACCTTGTCTTTTGTGATGGTAGGGTTAAAAGTGTCCGCCAGCTTGATTCCAGCCGATTACTAAGAAATCGTCAAATAAAGTGAGTGAGAAGGTATTTAATTAGTTAGTCCTTTTTTCAAGGTATTCGTACTGTTTTGTTAATTGTCCTCTATCATAGATGTCTATCAACATCTCTTCTTGTAATTTTGATAGAATCTAGTGTATGCCTATATCATCTTCATGCTCAGACATACATACAATATGATACAAGTAGGCTATTAGTATTGAATACACCACAAAGTCAGACCACATTAGTTTTACTGTATCTATCCTATAATGTAATTAATGTATAATGGTCGGACATGGTTTACCACTTTCATGAATTGATTTGAGTCCTGAATAAATGACTATCGGATTGGGAATCTTATTTTGATTTGCTGTTGCGCTTTGGTTTCAGGCCTGTTGCTTCTAAGGGGTGTGTGGGGGGGGGGGGGGGGGGGGGGGGGGTGGGGGGACAGGAGCTTCCCTGGCATAGGCCTACGGATTTTTCAAACCGGTTTCCCCCTGCCAGTGATGCAGGTAAGAGGGGCTGACATGGAAAAATTGGGACAATAAACCGAGGCCCTGTGTACTATGTTAACGATCCCTTGACGGTTGGAAATCAATAATGGGCAGGCTAAAGTAAGACGTAAAACTCGTTTCATTTTTTCATCTTCTAAATCCATCCAACCACATCTTGTAGCACAGTGATGGTACTAGCTGGAGCTTCCCTGATTTAGTGATCTATATAATTAACCCTAGGAAACTGATTGACAACTGAACAATAAATGCAGTGGCTCTGGCCAAAGACATTGCCTCTGGCATAGGTTGAGATAATGCCTACGGATTTTTTAAACCGGTTTCCCCCTGCCAGTGATGCAGGTAAGAGGGGCTGACATGGAAAAATTGGGACAATAAACCGAGGCCCTGTGTACTATGTTAACGATCCCTTGACGGTTGGAAATCAATAATGGGCAGGCTAAAGTAAGACGTAAAACTCGCTTCATTTTTTCATCTTCTAAATCCATCCAACCACATCTTGTAGCACAGTGATGGTACTAGCTGGAGCTTCCCTGATTTAGTGATCTATATAATTAACCCTAGGAAACTGATTGACAACTGAACAATAAATGCATTGGCTCTGGCCAAAGACATTGCCTCTGGACTTAGCAAGATTGTTTCTGGACTTGAATCTTATCCACCAGTCTTCCCCCGCTTGTTTGTTTGTTGCAGTTTTATGTCTTTTAAAGGGGTATTCCACTTTCATATGCTCACATGAAGGGGGGGGGGAAGCGTAATAGGCATCAAGCCCTCCATCCACAAGCGCTCGTTAAAACTCAAGTATGCACAATTCTTTATGGATTTTGACGAAACTTGGTGTGATTGTTTTTTATCAACCGAGGATGAACCCTATCGAAAATCAGAAGGGTCGAAAAATATTTAGTATGAGTTATTGCCCTGTTTCTTAAAAACGCGTTCCAAGTTTTAGCCTGTAAACACTCTAGAAGGCCCAATTCTTGACAGATTTTGATGAAACTTGTTAATATTAGGCTATTTGTATTTTGCGAAACGCAACATAACGGAACAAGACTAAATCATGTTCTGTTCTGCAAAATACAGATTTATACCCCTGATCAAAATTGTAAAAAGGCCAGGCTTAATTTTATTATTATTATTATTATTGTTATCTGTATTTTGCGGAACGGAAAAAGATCATTAATTCCCTTTTCGACCCACAAAAAAGCGGGATGTCCCTTCATGCAAGCAGTTTTATGTCTTTTAGGTCTCTTTCATTTTACATGGAATTATAAGGTGCCTGACATGCAACAATCAACAATTCAGGATTGTTCTGCTGCCTTGTAAACTTAACAAGTAGCTAATATGTAATTTTGTTAGCTAGCTTTGGTGTTCATTGCTGGATTTCTTTAGTTTAAACTTTCCTTAAGGGACACATTTCTCCAGATTTTGGTGTGTACCTAGAAAAAAAAGGATGGCGAACCTGTTCCTTTAATTAGTAATGTAACATATGAAGGGTTACAAATATCTGAATCTTTGAGAACAGGTAATTGAGAAGTTTCAATAGGATAGTATTTTCTGAACTTAAATTTTCAGGTTCATCTCCAAAGTCTTTATCCTGACCTCATTAAATTAAATAACCATTGACAGAATTAGAAAAAATAAAATAAATATGGTTTTGTTTGCATTTATTATGCAATTTTCAGCAGCATTAAAATGTAAAATAATTGTCTAATTTTCAAATATTAAGTTCTTCAGAATTTAAAAAATATATATTAGTTTTGACCATGAAATAATTTGGATTAATTTACTGAAAGATGCTTATGTTTAATAGTTGGTTTCAGTTGAGTGGATCTATATTTGTACTGTAAATAATATATCGTGAAACAGTGTAGTGAATAGTGTAAAGATGTACTTGGTACGATAACACTACGCAATACCTGGTAATTGTTATATATAATATAAATAGTTGAACTATACTAGTTTTAGTCTGTTTACGTGGGCCACTGGTGTAAGGTAATCAGTTTCATTTCTCACAATACTTTACTTATGACTTTTTTTTTTAAAGATTTATTTGCACATTTTTATTGTATTTATAATGTCATACCATAAAATTGTGTTCCATTATTTAATATTTATGTTTTTTTTTAAAATTATCTCTTATATATTTCCTTTCTTCAAGTAACATTTTTAGAAATCTTCTCGAAAATATATTTTGATGCTAAAAACCAGTATGAGAAAAAAAAAGGACGATATGATATGATGGCATTTTTCCTATATCGGTATACAGTTGAAATATTATTGTAACAATATCTGTCATATCAGACCTGAAAAAGGCTATATCATGAGATTTGAGCAGAGCTAACTGTTTAAACGATGACCAACCTCATCAATTTATTCTTAAATTCAATCAGTAATTTTATGCTGATCAGTTTTCGAAATACTTCGGACGTTTTCTGTCATGATATTTGAACCTGTCATGAAAAAAATTTCTAATCACAAAAAAATCTTATTTGGCCCAACTCTAAGACAGATCATTAGGGAATATTATGCTGTCACAGTATGGTATACTATTATAACACAAATTTTTAGTAACCATGGCAAGATTAGGAATTGTTTAAGATAGAGTGCAATTTCAAATTAGAGTTAGTCTTTAAATACATATTGAAGACATTTATGATGTAGGTAATTTCAAGATATATTATAATGTGACAAAATAAGTACTGGTATGTGCTAGGTGGTCTTTAATGATCTATTGTATAGTTAAATAACAACATTAATGTCACTGGTAAATCATGTCTTATTCATGTCACTATTCTCATATTTTTTAGTTGAGAAATGTTATTTATTGGGTAATAATGTAAGTTTCAGTATAATAGATAATGTAGAATAAATAGTATAATCACCTTTCTTATATAAACTGATTCTATTCAATAAATAAACAGATCAATAGTGACCGCATTCTGGTATTGTATGGATGAACTCAAACCCGAACTATTTTGAAAAAATGTACCATGGCCTTTTACGCATTAGCTCAAAACCTACATATGTAATATATTTCTTATAATAAATGGAAGGAGACCAAAGAGTTGGTGGAACAAAGCTTTTTTTTTAGGATTTCGGATATACTTGCACGTATAAGAAGCTGTTATCAGTCCATCCATCAACAAAGTTATGTTTTGTTTTCCCAAGGTAATAAATGCTCATCAATGCAGAGTGGTCTATGGTTATGAAATTTCAAACATGCTCAAATCTAATATTTCATGAAATTTTTGTCATTTTGGAGAACCCTTTTGATTTTTTTATTTAAACCGATTTCAGTAATCCAGAAATGCATAAACATGATTGGTAAGGGAATTGAATGTATTCAAATATATTGAGATGACTATTATGACTAATTTATTGTTCAATTTTTGTGGTTTATGAAATGAAACACACAGGACAAGGATAGATAATTATTTATAAATTATGATACAAATAGATTTAGCATATTAACTGTCATCTGAGATATTTAACTTGGCATGCATGCTATGTTTTCAATAAAGATGATTAATTTATGACAGACCAAGTTATTTTCTTGTTTAATTTCCATAAAATCAGCTCCACTCAGCTAAAAAGACTTTAAAAAAATCCAATTATTAAAAAAAAATTTTTTTTTGATGAAATCAAAACTGAGAAAGTATGAAAATGAATTGGTTTCGGCTTAATATCACTTTACAGATAAGCAATGCATATGATGACAGATGAGTCTAAGGGGTAATACAAATGATGCTATTCTATTGCCAATATATGAAAGTCAAAGTAAAACTATTAAAATGGTTGAAAGTTACAGGTTTTGAAGGATTGAAAGTAGAGCATAATTTATAGAATATGTACATACTCACTAACTCGCTCAAACTAAACCTTGTTTAACTTGATGATCTAAATAAAAACCCTCCCCAACTTTATACAGTAAACAAATTATGTTTACTTTTCTTTTCTTCTTGGATAAAAATTCACAGAGCAATCTTATTTCTTTGTGAATTTTTGTTCTTACGAGGGTTTGCTACAAAGTTCTAAGTTCTAAGTGGGATATCCCAATCAGATTTAAACAAACTTTTGCCACCAACATGTACAATCATTTAATGAATACCAGGGATGAAACTGGTTTCCCTAAATTAAAAGAGCTGCCATTATCCTAGTAATTGCGATGTAATTTCCGCTATGAATGACCTTTTTAAATGTGACTGATCTGAAGATGATTTCTACATGACTGGCATCTAGGCCTAACAGAATACTGGTAAAAGTGTATGAACCTACCATAAACCTTAACGTAACATTGTGTCACTGCATAAAGCTGCCACCTTGACATCTTTAAAGCCTCCTTCTCCCACTAACTCGAATCAAATAATATTTAACATCATTAAATTTGGATTTGATTAAGCTACTTAATGATACTTTCAAATGACTTTTACTTTTACCTATTTCTGAGAAAGGGCATCTTTTCTCGCTGTTGATCAGGTGTTTAGTGATGTCACATAGGCTTTTCCTTCATATGATGTTGCCATCTTTTCAAATAGATGACATAAATTACGTTATGAACCTCACTTTCACACTGCCTCAAAAACGAGGCTGAATAAGGTCTGTTGATTTGGTACTGGTCCTTCACGGTTGGGTTGAGAACTTTTCAGCCAGTCTGGTGCAAGGTAACAGGAAATTTGGTCACCGGAAATATGGTCACAGTAATACAGCACGGTATTTGGGCAAGTAATACAGGCACAAGGTATTATGGTCACAGTAATTCAGGCACAAGGTATTTTTGTCACAGTAATAAGGGCACAAGGTATTTTGGTCACAGTAATTCAGGCACAAGGTATTTTGGTCACAGTAATAAGGGAACAAGGAAATTGGGCATATTGTAATTTCACAGTTACATTTACCCCCTGTAATTGATAAAGCAATTACCATATTATCAATTACGATATATCTCGGGGCATTTACTCCCCCATCCAACCACTGCTTGACATAGCCTCTTGTTGGATCGGATTATAGGATCAACCCTCCCGACAGCATCAGTAGAATTGGGCCATCAGATATTTATGATTATAATTCTCTGAATAGATAAATTGTTTAATTTACAGAAATATCAAAATGACTATTATTGACCGTGACAATTGAACTTACATATAAATTATTATGCCTGTAGAAACAAGACTAGTTTTAAATAAATGTTTTAAAACTGAACCAAGGTACGACAATTACAAAGTTAATATAAAAGACTTTTCTAATTCATGTGCAGTAAGGAATAGTGAAAATAACACACATTTTGACCGTCCCATTCAACCTAGTGGTAAGAGCGTCCACCTCAGGAACGGAACGTTCGGTCCAAAGCTGCGACAACTTAGTAAAACTTGGCCTAAAATATGAAAAATCCAAGTTGAAAACAAAGGATAACAGATATTGAATATTTAGTGTATATTTAAGTATAGTATATAAGCTCTGAATTCATGTAATCTTGAATATGAGAAAATCTCCTCTACATGTTAAAAAAAAACAACCAGCCTTGATCTTATAGTAGATGAGACAATTTGACATTGGTACAGATAGCTCTCATCTATATATTTCTATTGGTTACTTGTATATGTACATCCTGTTCTATTTGTATTCAATGTTTATATTCTGCCAGATAATTGGAAATGCACGTGAGGTGGCCATATAATACATACAATTTGCTTTTTGATTGAATCACGGCTAGTTCTGAATGGTCATATCTAGTGATGAATGGTCATATCTAGTGACCGACTCCTATTATTACAACCTAATTCAGTTAAATCCTAAAGCCAGTTGTTATATTTACTTTAAGCTTCATAGTTGAAGGTTGTAAAAATACAGTACTATATTGACCTCCACACATCACCAAGTTTGACAGGTTTTCTAATTCAATCCATATTGATCTAGACTATACCTTCATCTTTGGTTTAATCAAACAACTTGTGTTTTATTCATTGTAGTACAGGAATTGGAGTTGAAAACAGTAAGTTTTTGAACATCTTGTTATATTGTGTATCTGTGTATATGTTACAAGAAGTCTTATAGAACACTCTGGAGATTTGAAGTGTGATGTAGATGATTTTTGTGTTAAGGAAGAATGAATTAATTTTCATATGTTTATTACAATACAATTACAGTGACATTGGCATAATATACATCCTATATTTTTAATATCTAAAACTTGTACTATAGATTTATGATTGCTTATTAAGAAATAACTGATTGTTCTGATAAACATGTAGTAAAAGCATTCAGACCTTGCTTTACCGGCAAGTTTTCCTATTTTTCATGTTTTTGCAAGAATTGAAATATATGCACTGAAAGGGGATGTTTGTGTATGAAAATTATTGTTTGAACTAATAGAGTTATTTGTAAATAGATAATATATAAGATATTTTTAATAACAATTTTTATGATATATTTTTACCTTCAGGCAAATGGTGACTGTCAGTTATCTATCATAATAACTTAAAGCATTTAAAACCAGTTTTGCTACTTATAAAAATGTTGTTTACATTCTTGCTTCAAATGGTGCATAACTGTAAAGATTAGGCTTCTACAATCATGTTGTTTTACACATCAGTTGTCATGATCATGAAATAGATTCACACTAAAACCTTAAATAGTTGTTATTTGATGTAAGCTTATATAATAATTGATTAATTAAGCAAGGGTATATATAGATCAAAATTATACAGATCTATCATCAAATACATTTCTTTTTACATATGTCTCATTATTTTCAAAATAAAAAAAACGGAAAAATATTTGAAATTAAAGAACGTCTCACGTGTACGGATAAAAATATCATTTACCTAATTTCGTGTAAAAAATGTGACAAACAATACGTTGGCGAAAACCAGAACGCGTTGCGAACTCGATTTAGCGGCCATCGCTTTGATATAATTCATAGCAAAAAAAGACCAATTTCTGATCATTTTAATTTACCTGACGATTCCATTGAAGACCTACTTATCATGCCTATTGAATCAATTCCTGACTCTGATCTTATCAAACCAAAAACCAAACGATTACAGAGAGAAAGCTACTGGATGGATCAACTCCAAACAGTGGCTCCAAATGGACTTAACATCCAGCATGATAATCAAATGATTCCATTTGTTGCCACCTTTAATCATACAGCTGCCAAAACCTCATCCATCGTCAAACAGTATTACAGTGAATTACAGAACAGATTTCCGAATGTATATACCAAACGACTTGTAATTGCCTATAAGCGCAATAAAAACCTTAGTAATTTTCTGGTCCGTGGTAGACTCGATCCCATTGAATCCAATAATACTTGACCCCCCTCTCTATTTTCTAGCTCATTAAGTATAATCTATTCTAATCTTTATATATAGATGTTTATCTTTCCAGAACCTATTCATACTCTTTTCTTTTAGAACTGGTAACAAGAAAACTTTCATATTATAGACTTTTGGTTATTGTAGATTACTTGTGGTTGTTTTTTTAACTTAATACTAACTATGCTAACTTCACCTTATCTTGTATTGAACATTTATCTCTTTATTTGTGACCTTGGCCAGTGCTTTACATACAAGTTTTTAGGAACTTCTTCACTCTTAACACTAGTTTATATTTTGAACTCTTGTATCTTGGTATGAAATGATAATGGGCTATTGAAATATATATTATAGTTGAACAAAGGGGATAAAGTGCAAAAAGTTCAAATTTAAAACCATTACATTTCCATATGATGTGATATTAAACGTTTAAATAAATAATACCAAAAAGAGGTTAGGTATGAAAAGTCCAACCATATACATAATTTTGTTATTATACATTATTGTATATGAATATATGACTATAATTGTTTAAAAAGATGTTTTAAAATCTCTTCCAGAAATTTATTTATTCACCTAAAATTTGTTTACTTATCAGTTTTAAGTTAATATGTATAGTAAAAAACAGACATATTATTTATGATATAATTAAGCCTCAATGATTATTCCCAGATAAAACTGTTTTCTGAACAGTTAAAGGATGAAGGTCTAAAAATTTTGAAAGATATGTTGTTTTTTTCTATGCAGAGAAGTAAATGTGTGAAATTTGATGTTTTCATGAAAAGTGCGCTTTATTTTTTCTTGACAAAAAATATTTAGGTCATGTAAAAGACAAACTTCTCAATTCTCAATAGGCAAAACTGTAAAAGGTTTTGATAAATAGGGTTTCTTTATATGCTAAAACCTGTTATTGGTCTGGAACATTTAGGCTTGGCTTTAAATATCAATAACCCAGTTGGATATATGGTGAGATTAAAATAATTTTTATATATATATACCTGCATAAAGATAAAAGTTTTTACAATCACAATTGTTATGGTCGATGGTTTATTTAGTTATTTTTATACTAATAACTGAGCTAAAATGCTTGAAGATGTAAAGAAGAACATTGAACCAAAAGTCACCTTTTGACTTTATTTCTATTCAGTCCTACATACTTTCTACATATTTGTACAACATAGTTTGATTTTCATATGGCCTTATGCATAATTGTTATTATTAAAAACAGTGTAAATCATGCATGAAAAGATTTTTAAAAGTGCTATTTACTTCTATGTATACACTTGATCTGCCTGAATATGGTTTAAAAGGGTTGATTATAAAGGGAGCTAGGTGTTTGCGATTATTTTGCTTAATTTTGTACATTACTTTTCCAAAAGCTGATGAGAGACATCTTTATCAATTTCCAACAGCTGAAGGTACTTTTGCGATGTTAAAGGGACAGGTGAGCCATTTTGGGGGTTGATTTTAATCTTGAATATATTATGTAAATCTTCAGACAAGGTTTGAAATAAGCTGTATGTTATGATTAGTGCAAGTATTCTTAAAACCAAAAGTAGAAAAATAATGAAAGTAGGAAATTCATTGGCTGATATAAATAGATATCCTTCCTTTTCAATTGAAAATATCGTATTTTTCATGTCCGGTACAAAATTTCAAATGTCCGATACAAATTGAATTGTGCCGGACAAAATGTATCATTAGGTTTTTTTTTAATATAAACCTTATGTTCTTATGGTTCTTATGTTGATGTTTTAGTGTAGAAGTCTTGAATAACAAGAATTTAATGAGTTTATCACCTGATATATCATAGTGCTCTTTATCTTGACATATTATAACTAATAGATGGCATACTGTACTGACCACACTTTCTGTACCAGACACGACATTAGTTTGACAGATGTAAACCTTTAATAAATTGTTATCAGAGTAAGAAATTAATTAGTACATCTTAATAACTGGTTATGTACATGTATATATAATGATAGTTCATATTAACTGCAATTAAAAGTCAGAGCTTGGTCAAATATGTCATAAGGAGTTTACAAGATTCAAAATATTGACGAAAAAAATTCAAGCCTTCTCAGGTATGTAGCATAATATCAGATTTTTAAGAAAAGTTTTGATTTCATTGTCTTCTATGGATGCATTATCAATGTATTGGCTGTATTTCCCAGCTGCATTTAGAAAGGATTGATCAAGTGTATAAAAGGAATTGAGCATAATGCTCCATTCGTCATACTTCCTCAGGGCCGTGGTAACACATGTCAGAAAATTACATATGCATAGCTAAATTTTGTCCAATCAAAATTGGTCATATTTTATTGGTAGCAAATTTCAGCGAATCAATACAAATGTTTGAGAATATAAACAAAACGAAAGTGGTG
Organism: Lottia gigantea; assembly: GCF_000327385.1. Lineage (NCBI taxonomy): Eukaryota > Metazoa > Mollusca > Gastropoda > Lottiidae > Lottia > Lottia gigantea. Next base: position 2,999,975 of record NW_008710950.1, on the reverse strand, counting down.
TGCCATTACATATTTTGATGAATATGTACAGTACAGAATTGAGTAAGATTGAGAAATCAAACCTTACTTTGGAATATTAACAAGGAAAGAATGTGTTATCTCTTCAAAAGGGCATCGGCAACGTGACCGTACATTGTGATTCAATTGCCACTAATCTAATTCACGCTCACATAACGAAGTGTAGTGGGCTTAGTTTAATGTGGGTTAATAAGACCATTTCCATTTCTACTGTCCAAGCATGATTTTTTCCATTTAACAATTAGCACAGCAACATTTCCAATTCTTTTTTATCCTTGATTATCTGTTGTGTTAAATAACTGGACTAGAAATTTGGTTGTTAGTTTGCTGTTCTATTGACTATCCTCTTTTCCAGATTGAATACAAAAAATGTCAAAATAAGTTTGTGAACACAAAAGTTACATAAAAGATTTAAGGAAACACTAGACATGCATGAGTTATAGTCAATTGTTAGCCGATGGATTTTGTTTGTTTTGTAGAAATAAAAGGCTTTTACATCAATTTTGTTAGGGTATTGACATTTTTGACTTTAAGTTTCAGAAACAAGATATCACAAACTATTGTTTCAATATTGATTTCTTTTGAATGTAGTCATATATATAATGTTAACTTATTAATAATTCTCCTATTTCATATTATAAAAGTAGATGTTATAAGATACTAATCATCAATGAAAAAGTTACAAGTACGAAGAGATGTTATTTTTATACTTGAGATAAATACAGTTTGCTTTGATTCTATTGTCTTATTCCATATTTGTATGCTAATGCATTCAAGTCTATTTTTATTATAGCAGTATGTTTTTATCTTTTCAGAAACATTGACTATCGAACAAGAATACAGAAAAAAAGTCATAAGAAAATAACAAAAATGACCAAGCCACTTTTGTATGGTTTGGCATTGTTGCTATGTCTACCCAGTTTCGAGTGGTAAGATTTCATTTTTTCTGAGATTAGATGAACAATTCACTTCTATGATGTTTTCACACAGTTGCCAGAATGTGTATTTATGGAATTTAGTTTAGATTTCCTTTCTCATTGCCCACCTTTTCCTATCAAAATTTAACTAAACCAACATAAACATATACCAGTAATGTCATTATTTAGGTTGAATTTTAACACACTTGTGATATTTCCTGGCCAAGTTTAATACAATGAAATGTTGACCTTGACCAAGTCTGTTGGAGACAATGCTAAAAAAATCGTTTTATTCCTTAATCTAATGTCAAATAGGTTTATTACACAAACTGTAAATTTTTTACCCAACCATCCTAAAGTTGCTTTTGGACATTCGCATATATAATTTATGAACACAATTACTTGGATGTATAGGAGATATATCCTTGAAAAATATGACCAAAGATGAAGACCAAAATCTGTATTTGAAAATTATATCGAGGACTCTTGTTTTCTTGAGATTTCTCATCATGTAGAGGGTGGTTAAGTTCTAGAGTTATATACTCAAATTTGATGCAATGGTGTCAATTTTCCAATATAAAATGCGCCGAATTTTTAATACAGACCCAATCAAAGTGATGTAAGAGCTAGATAATACACACCTTGTATTTCATCTTGTTATTAAGCAATTGCAATATTTAGGCAGGGGGAAAAACCAGTGAAGATGGAAATGGAAATTAAAATTTCTGGTTTGAATTATACTTAAAAGGATTATACAAGTGATAGTTAGACTCAAAACACCAGCATTGAACTATCAGGATAGTGCTTTCATTGAGACTTGTCACAATACACCATAATACCCCCATGGCCTGTATTTCTATTTTAGTGGCTATTTAGTATTGGCACCAAAGAGTTTCCGAGCTGGTGAAGATTATAAGGTATCTGTTGGAGTGGAAGGTATGAATAATATTGTACAATTAACTGGTGAATTAAAGAGTATTAAACCACAAACCAATACCAGAATTACTGCTACTGGAAACGTGAATAATGGTATGTTCATATCTTCTAACAGTCTTAATTCAACATTTATCATGAACATTGTTAACTTGAGCTAAGACAATTTTGAACAACAGGTTCTTACCAAGCAAGGTAACATACATCAACTTTCAGATGTTGCCATAATAGATAAGAAAATTTGTATTTTTGTTGATAAAGAAATTCATAATGCATTTGTAGTTCAAAACCTGAACATATCGATTTCTCATCAATTTACAATATTATAGGGTTTCCCTCAAAATCCTGTAAATGAATCGATCTTAAATTTTGAAAGATTTTTAATAACCCCAGGACAATTACTAAGTGAAATATCACATGCCAATGTGTAATTAGTTACTACTTGATAGCATAATGCTTTGACAAGCCTAATTTGACAATTTTTTTTTATGTCAAGGTCTTAAAACACAAAACTTTTCACTTGAAAATCATCATAACTTGAAAGTGATATTATCAATATGCCTAATATGTATACCAAGATTCATCAAGATCAGATAGATTGCTTTTGCTTTTAAACTTTTCAACTTTCTTATATCCATGTGACATTTCTAGCAGACTTTCAGATTTCATTAGATTTTGATTGAATTTTCTATTCATATCATAATGTATATTTGGATGGATAATTTGTTGGATCAATTAAATTTTGGTATGATTTTGATGTAGGTTTTTTTAATTTATTACCATTGACTAAGCAAATATGGTCAAGATTTGACATTGATATGTATAGATTTGTTTGAGTGTTACATTTCCTTGTGTTTTTTAAGAATTATGTTAAGAAGGTACTGCCTTTGACCTTGCTATAACACATCAAAATTGGATTAGAGACGCAAAAGATACTCAAATTTTGTTCCAATTTTAATGAAAAATTACATGACAATTTACATGTTTATATATATATAGATAAAAGTATATATAAATAGTAATATTGAACATTGGCGTTAACATTAAAATATTCATGATATGTTATTTATTTTCTAGGTGATACAACACTGTTGAACTTTCAGGTGAGTTCATTTTTTAATTAAAATATTTGTAGCCTGCAACAATTTTTATTTCCATCAAGTCAACTGATCATATCAATTGTAATGAATTCAAGGATCACAACTGTTATTTCCATCAAGCCAGCTGATCAAATTATTCCAAATGAATTCAAGAATCACAACTTTAATTTCCTTTACGCCATCTGATCAAATTTATTAATTGAATTCCAGGATCACGAAAATTAATATCCAGCAAGTCAGTTGGTCAAATTAATTTGAATTTAATTTTTTTATATCAATTTATTAAAGGGATAGTATTTAGAAAAGTATTTATGCTGTTTATATCTATGTGATAATTTTTTTACAAGATATATAGCATTCTTTCGGAAAGATTTGGTTTATAAAAGACATAAACCTAGTACCCTTTGTTAAATAGGTATGAACTAATGTTCATTTATTTAATTTAAACTTTTAAAGTGGTTAAAAAAGATTTGAAAACACAAATATTAGGATAAAGGAAAAGGAGATTGAGAATGATTATTACAATAAAACAATGTAACTTTTGTTACAAATGAGACAATGTAACGAGGAAACAGGAACTCTGATTGAAATAATAGTAAATGTACCTGACGAAACAATTGAGATATATAATGGGAGGACACAATCTCTGTCTATTTTAAGTTGTAATGAATTTAATTTCTATTGTTTTTACATGAAAATGAAAAAAGAAAAATTGGTATAGTCTTTGTCTGTAAATCTATGTGAAATAGCCAATAAAATCGGATTTATCTCACTATTTACATAATTTCAAGTCTCGACACAAGAATTACATTATAGATATATCAAATTAACCCTGTTTATTAGCTTACACTACCACTTTAATCAGCTGTTTGCAGAGAAAACAGAGAAGTTGCCACGCTCAAAGGGACAGGATTGCCATTTCGGGGGGTGGGGGGGATGGGTGATTCAGGAAAATATGTAAATAGTACTCCAGTACTCGAAATGTACTAAATTCGCACAATTCCCTCAAAAATACCTCAAACTAGGAATTTCACTTTCTATTTCTATATCTATATATGGTGTCTTAAGAAAAAGATGAGTCGTCAATTTTGCACGTTGATAATTCAGAACAAACATGTACTTAAAGGGTCAAATTTCGAGCTATTACTGATTAGCTTAGCTTGCAAAATTCCCTTTTCTGAGAATATGATACAATTAGTCAAACACTTGGGGAACCTGTCCCTTCGAATAAATTCAAATAAATTCAATAGCCTGTTGAAAGACAGGATGTTGGAGGATAGTGTAGGCCAGTACAAGACGTCACAAGAGAAATAACCAATGACAATTTATCTACATGCTTCCTTTTAATTAAAACTGCTTTCCATCTCTCTCTTAAGGAAATAAAGTTCATTAAAATATTTTCTGTGGTTGTAAAGAATTAAAAAAAAGGCAATAATATGATTATATTAAGATCAATCAACTGAAAGTTAACCACAATTTTGATGTTTATATTTATTATTCTTTATAATCAACTGTGAAATTGATCATTGATGTTGATTTTGATATTAAAATTAAATTTCACATAAACATTTCTAAAGTACAATCCACATCCTTCAAGTCAAGTTTAGAATTTGTTTGGCTTTTGTTATACGCCCACATGGAAATGTGGACGTATATTGCCGTCGCCCCCGGTCCGTCGGTCCGTCGGTCCGTCAGTCTGTCGGTCTGTCAACATTTCTTGTGAACACAATAGAGACTACAGTTTTCAACTGATTTTAATAAAATTTGGTGTGATCATTTATATTGATGAGATCTTGGTCAACTTCGAATATGATGTTCTTTCAATGAACAGTTTTTGAGTTATTGCCCTTGACTTGACTTAGGAAAAACGTGTCAAAATTTGTTTGTGAACACATTAGAGATTACAGTTTTCAATTGATTTTAATGAAACATGGTGTGATCATGTATATTGATGTGATAATTTGATGTATTTGGGTTATTGATATTAATATTAAATTTCTTAAATATAAGAAAATTCATACTTTAGTCACTAAAGACTGTTTTATCATTTCTGACAGCTGCTTGGCAAGCTATCTTTGAAAAGTTAATGTGATATAATCCAAAATATATTTTGATAACATATAATATTGTTCATGAAATACATGATAATTAGGGAGTTAATAATACATGCGTAAACCGGTGATTTTGTTAAATAAATCTGATAAGGAGATATAGTGTTACTAGATGTGACTTTGGTTACAAGAAATTGAAGAAGCAATATTTAGAATATTTAGAAGATATGTATCAGTTTGACATATCTCTTGGCTACTTTTTAAATCTTTATCCTGTTTATCTCTACATATTTATTATTATATAACTATAAATTAAAATCCATAAAGATTGAAAATATGAAGATTATGGTGTATTATTCTCCATGTTAGTATGTTTTTGAAGTGTATAAAGTGAATTATTTCACAACACGGTTATTGCCCTATATGTACCAAATAAGAGTGAACTTATTCTATTTAACTGATTTCTTTTCAACCACCCTAACCTCTATTTAGCTTGAACTACATGCAAAAGCTGCAGTGGCTCAATGAGTTAGATTATTGCTAGCAACCTTGAAAAAGTTGGCAATCATTGTTGTCCTTTCTCTCATTGGGCACTGCATGGTGTTGCCTATCTTCATTGGCCCAATCACATGGATACAAAGTAGGATGTAAAACTTTCATTTTATTTTTACATTTGAATAAGATGCAGTTTAAATGTAATTTTAGTATATATACACAAAACTCCATTTAATCTGGACAAACTTTAACATTTTAAGAATTCATTCATTCATTCATGTTTTACCTTGGAATTTTTTTGTAACAGTTAATAGTACAGTGTACTCTGTTATATCCGACATCTGAGTTTTCCGACATTCTGCCTAATCCGACATCATTTTCTGGTCCCGATTGATTTCCTTCTTAGGTTTCCTGACACTTTTGCGGTCCCAGTGTATGTCGGATTATGCAGAATATACTGTACTTCCTTTTATCTGAACAGAGCTGGTCTGTTCACTCTAATTGATTCCATACTATTTGTATTGTACGATGTATAATGTAAATTTTGGTGGTAGTGATATAAGAAAAGATAGATGTATTTGTATATTGTATATTTCTATATGTAGGTTGGTGGTAGTGATATAATAAAAGATGAATGTATTTGTATTTTGTATATTTCTATATTATGTAGGTTGGTGGTAGTGATATAAGAAAAGATGAATGTATTTGTATTTTGTATATTTCTATATTATGTAGGTTGGTGGTAGTGATATAAGAAAAGATAAATATATTTGTATTTTGTATTTTTCTATATGTAGGTTGGTGGAAGTGATATAATACAAGATGAATGTATTTGTATTTTGTATATTTCTATATGTAGGTTGGTGGAAGTGATATAATAAAAGATGAATGTATTTGTATTTTGTATATTTCTATATTATGTATGTTGGTGATAGTGATATAATAAAAGATGAATGTATTTGTATTTTGTATATTTCTATATGTATGTTGGTGGTAGTGATATAATACAAGATGAATGTATTTGTATTTTGTATATTTCTATATGTAGGTTGGTGGTAGTGATATAAGAAAAGATGAATGTATTTGTATATTGTATTTTTCTATATGTATGTTGGTGGTAGTGATATAAGAAAAGATGAATGTATTTGTATTTTGTATATTTCTATATTATGTAGGTTGGTGGTAGTGATATAATACAAGATGAATGTATTTGTATTTTGTATATTTCTATATTATGTAGGTTGGTGGTAGTGATATAAGAAAAGATGAATGTATTTGTATTTTGTATATTTCTATATGTAGGTTGGTGGTAGTGATATAATACAAGATGAATGTATTTGTATATTGTATTTTTCTATATGTAGGTTGGTGGAAGTGATATAATACAAGATGGATGTATTTATATTTTGTATATTTCTATATGTAGGTTGGCGATAGTGATATAATACAAGATGAATGTATTTGTATTTTGTATATTTCTATATTATGTAGGTTGGTGGTAGTGATATAAGAAAAGATGAATGTATTTGTATTTTGTATATTTCTATATTATGTAGGTTGGTGGTAGTGATATAATACAAGATGAATGTATTTGTATTTTGTATATTTCTATATTATGTAGGTTGGTGGTAGTGATATAATACAAGATGAATGTATTTGTATATTGTATATTTCTATATGTATGTTGGTGGTAGTGATATAAGAAAAGATGAATGTATTTGTATTTTGTATATTTCTATATTATGTAGGTTGGCGATAGTGATATAATACAATATGAATGTATTTTGTATATTTCTATATGTAGGTTGGTGCTAGTGTTGATGATGGTATGTATAATTTAACTATAAGTGGTACTGATGGTGGTAACTCTTTTGTCAATACAACTACAGTAGAAAGAGTGAGAAATGATGTGTTGGTACTTATACAGACTGATAAAGCTATTTACAAACCAAACCAAGTCAGTAAGTAATTTACACAAAGCTAGTAAAATGAAAAGATTATTTTGAGATAAATCATATACATTAGAACAATGATAGTCCTGAAAGATTAAACCAGTTTTAAGCCAAGGTATCACACATCATGTAAATCAAATTACAAACCATCCAAACTACGGATTCAAAATTTAAGTTAATATCAAATTTAAAATATATATCGCAATTATTATAAACTTGCGTTTTATTTTTTTCCGAGAATTTAACAATGTATAAATTGTATAACTATTTCAGTTAAGATCAGGACATTTGCTATAGACAGTAATTATAATGTGGTTAAAAGACCTATTACTATCTCTATCATGGTGAGTTTTATAGTTTAGATCTAACCAATAACTTTTGTTTGAACATGTTTCTACTAGTAAAATGAACTTTTTTGCAACTTCTGAAAGCTGTTATGGTTTAACTGAATGAAGAACAAGTATAGCAGACTTTCTATGATTTTTGTAGGACAAGAATCAGAATAAACTTGCAGAATTCAAGAATAAGCAATCAGCATCAGGTAAATAGTGAATTAATTAAGGAATTAAACAAAACCTGTGCACACTGTATAAATCCGCGTAGTGGTTTATATATAAGTGTACACAGGGTTTTTCTGTTTATTTAAGGAATGAATGTGGATCTTT
>NW_008710950.1:2739896-2991561 GCF_000327385.1 Lottia gigantea | reverse complement strand
CATGTACGTCTTGTCACATGATAAACCAGCGTTTATTTCCCCATAACGATAACAAGATCCACATTCATTCCTTATATTTACATTGGTTTACTTTTGTGATAAAATACGCTAAAATGTTCTATTTTATAATTGTAAAAATACCCGAAACCGTTGTTGCTTAAATCACCTATATCTGTCAATCAAGTTCACCGACCAGCCCCTAACAATATAGTTCTATAAATCGACAGTCTAATTTGGATGATAGAATTATCAAATATTTATTATTCCATTGAAATATTAACAACAATTGTAAATTTAAATAAATTGTAAAATTAGATTAGACTCTAGGTAAAAAAAAAACTTGGGTCAATCCTTGTTTTTGTTTTCGATGTATTCATATGCCTTATTGTCACGTGACAAACTACAGTTATTGGAAAATAAACGCCGGTTTGGCTAACTGGTTTATTGAAGGGAGTGATAGTAGAAATGTAAATATACATCAAAAAACTGAAAAAATGTTAAGGTCATTCCTTATAATTAAATCAACTTGAATACGTGTTTAATTATTTATATAATATAACAACAACTTTAGGCACTAAATTGGCGCAATCAAATTGCGTGATACCGTGTAAACAGAATTGTGATTTAATTATTCTAGATTGTCATCTAAAAGAAACAGATCTAAATACCCAAATGTCATTATTGTCTTAACTGTAATTTTTTTTTGATATTCAAAGGTTATTTGCAGTTACCAATGTTTTGCCAAATTTATTTCTATATTTAAGGTGTTATTGGAGTTGAGTTTCCTTTATCTGATGAACCACCATTAGGTGATTGGTCTGTACAAGCTTCAACAGAGGTTAGTCGTTTACTTTGTTTTAAAAGGGTTAATTAAAAACAGAGAGTACTATTTGTTAATTAAGCAGTTTGACCTAGTTTTGGTTTTTGGATTTATAATGGCTTGATATTATTAGTTGAAACCTTTAGAATACCGTTACATAGGAAACATATTTCTCTACAATTTTGCATATTTTACTCAAATCCGTACAGTAGTTTTCTAACAGCTTCCAAAATGGATAAAACCCTACTTTCAAGATACAAGAAACCAATACATACTGTTACCGGTACTCAATAGATTTTATTTAATATATTAAATATACAATTGTGCATGCATTATTATATTTTAGGGAGGTAGTGAAATGAAGACAGTCAAAATAGATGAATATGGTATGTATGAATTGAAACATTTTATCTTCCTATTTTTCATGGAAAATGTATATATCCGTTGATGGATCTTGAACATACACAGCCACACAAAGGGTCTTGTTTATTTTTTTTAAGCTATTTTCTAACAACCCGATATTTAGCAGAGTACTATAGTAAACTTTTGATTTTTTTTAGTAATTGACTTTAATTAATTTTGATTATTTATATACGAAACATTATTTGAGGTTGCCCTTTTTTTTAAAGAAAATCTTACAAAATTAGATTGTTTTCTGGATTAGTCAAAATTACAAAACTAAAATTTGGCTTGTTGAATAGATTTTTAATGAATGTTGAATGTTTTGTAGTATTACCTAAGTTTGAAGTAAATACTGAAATCACCCCTGGCTATGTTCTATATGGTAAACAAAATCAAGTAACTGTTAAAATCAGTGCTAAGTAAGTTATTAGCAGAGATATTTGTACATTCAGGAATGATTCAAGACAAAAACTGGAGCAGTTCATTTTATGTTGAGGTGGTGTTAGTAATGATCACAATACTATAAAAAAACACATTTGAAATAATGTATCAACTCAAATTTCAAATGTGTTTATTTCAGTAATGAAATTACAAGATACAATATTTCTAATTATGCCACGTCAATCTTAGACTATCAATGATATTGTTCTGCATATATTTATAGATATACCTATGGTAAAGATGTAAACGCCATGGCTAAAGTGTTACTTAAAGGTGATAGTATGACAAGTGAAAAAACTGTTAATGTAAGTACATGTATATGACTTTCACTTATTGGACTAGTCCAAATATACTTTACAACTAATGTACTTTTAAATGTAATATACTGTTTAATTAAAGATAATCTTTTAATCAAAATTGGATGCCCATAAAATATGAGAATAGAAATAGAGTAGGGAATATACATACAAGTGTGTCTATATTTTTCAATATTGCTCCAGGGGATTATCATAGTGATACCACGAGTGTGCATCTTGTTGCAGATAGCAACAAAAATGGCATCATTTGAGGAAAAATTATTTAATATGTGATAAGAATATTTACATGGGCGTAAATCTCCTGTATTGGTAGAGTAGTATTGTACATGTATGTAATATATATGAATTTGTAATGTATTTCAGTTTAAAGGCTCTGTAGATGTACCATTTACTGTAGAAGAAATGTTGGGTAGTGATATGGTAAATGATTTAATGTTTGGAAGATACTATTGGACTGAGAAGAATATAGATGTTACTGTAAATGTAACGGATGTCACCTCCAGATTTTCTATATTGGATGATTCTTCTGTTAAATTCTACTCTTATCCTCAGAAAATTCATCTTGAGCCTATGAACTCAATGAATATTTATCATCCTGGTTTACCAGTTAAATTTCGGGTAATTTTTTTAGAATTTTTTTTTACCTAAGTTAGGTTTTTGAATCTAAATACATTAAACATTTGTGTCACATCTAATTATACAAATGTACATGTATTTATGCATAAGGTAAATCCAAAATGACAAAACTGTATCCAAACAGGAATATCAATAAAATGAGAATATGGGCATATAATATAATGCCAAATAGTTTTGAGAGTCATGTATCATCTATTGAATGTTGTAGGTAAAAGTTACAGATCCTGTAGGTGAACCATTATCTGAGTACGGAATGACTGTCAAAGTATCCCAGGGTTATTCTGGTAAAAATGTTCAGTATGTTACTATTAATTCTGCCCAGTGGTATGAAGTATCTTTTACTACTGAAGACCAAGATGCCAGTTCTAACCTATATATTCAGGTAAGACAAATTAACTTTATATTATTGTTTGTATTGACTAATAAGAAAATGTACGTTGGAATCCTATAAAATTTTTTGTAGACAAGATAGAGGCTCCATTTTTAAATAATTTTTTGGATGAAACTGGTTTTGCACATGCAATTGTAAAAAGCTAAAATCTGATTTCTAAATGGCTTCATTTTTATCAGAATTTGATGAAACTTGGTGCATATCGATTTAGAAGAATGACCCATTTCAAATTGACAAATACAGTTCTCAATACAGTCAATAAAACTTAACCAAAATTAGATATGTATAATTTGATGTATGTGGGTTACTGCTCTGAAACATATCGGATATTTTATTTTGTAAGATTAAATTATTTTGATTAGTAAAACCAATGGCATGTGCACATTACCATAATTTCTAGAGTTGTCAGGGTATATCGATGAATCAGTACACTGTGATCCGACATAAGTGTTATAGTTTGCATGATCATGTATCATTACTTTTCTATACCAGGCAGACATGAATGGCCTACACATAGAACTTGAAATCTTCCAAATGGAGAACAAATATGTATCCCTGTTATCATATCACAACTAATAATGTTTATTTCAAGGCTGAGATAAACGGTACAGATAAAAAAGTTGCTAATCAAGCCTCAGTTTCATTAAATGCTTATAGCACAGAGGGTAAAACAGTTATACAACTCACTAACTTAGACGGCTTTACAACAGAGGTATGAATTTTAATTTATATTTATAATTTCCCAAATTCCTAACTCTCTTTTGCAGACATAGTAATATTTGATAAAAAGAGATTGACACATAAGACTATAGAAATGTATCAAAAGTGTATATATGTCTAAAAAATATAATTAAAACAATAAAAATGATTTAAAATGATATGATTTGATAAAATGAGAATGATGATATATTGCTATATTGATGTGATATTAGTACGGGTGATTATTTTCCTCTATGATCAAGGAAAAATAAAGAATTTGTAGAGTCTGCAAATAAGATTTTAAAAAATAGAGAAACACTTTAGGAAACTAAATTTGACAAGAACTATGTCTATATGGCACACATCATCCATACATCTCTTTTTATGAATATTCAATGATACTAATTTTATTCAGCAATTTGATGAAATGATTCTTAGTGTAGATCCAAATAAAAGAGCTATATTTTTATGAATTGAATTTCAATTATTCTGAAGTTGAAAATCATCACAGCTTGTTCGGAAATTGTGTATTATGATATAACTATAAGTGAATGAAGTTGTAATTCTCCGTGTTATTAATTATTGTAGAAATTAGATTTAGACAAAGATCAAAATATTGATGTAAAAGTTAAGGCAACTGGTTCTCTATCATTGATGTCCTATGTAGTAAGTATTATTTGTACCTTAAGACTTCTATAAAACTTAATGTTTACTTTTACAACATACATTTACAATTTCTTTAGATTTCAAATATATTTTATATATACTAGGCATGGTACACTTTATACTTAGTTTAAAACTTGTCAGTTAAATTTAACGATATTCAGTATTTTGACCACATTTTGTAATTTGTCTAATTTTAGGTATTATCAAAAGGGAAAATAACAGCCAAAGGATCACTAGATTTTTCCAGTAACCTAGAACAAACGATAAGATTAACAGTGACAAGTGATATGTCTCCTATGGCTAATTTATTAGTTTATGGTGTTACTAATGGTAAAGTTAAAGAAGTCATTGTTGATGTTTATGAAATTATGATTGATAATGGCATGAAGAATAAGGTATATTTTTCAAATTACAGTGATATTTATTGAGATTCTTTGTCTTTGTGATTTTTATCTAGATTCTGTGTGTCTTTGATTTGTATCCAGATTATATGTGTCTTTAATTTGAATCTAGATTCTGTGTGTCTTTGATTTGTATCTAGATTCTATGTGTCTTTGATTTGTATGTAGATTCTATGTGTCAGATTTCTTAACAGTAGATTCTATGTGTCTGTTATTTTAACAGTGATTTGTATGTAGATTCTATGTGTCTGTTATTTTAATAGTGATTTGTATGTAGATTCTATGTGTCTGTTATTTTAAAAGTGATTGTATGTAGATTCTATGTGTCTGTTATTTTAATAGTGATTTGTATGTAGATTCTATGTGTCTGTTATTTTAATAATGGTTTGTTTGTAGATTCTATGTGTCTGTTAATTGAATAGTGATTTGTATGTAGATTCTATGTGTCTGTTATATTTGTATGTAGATTCCATGTGTCTGTTATTTTAACAATGATTTGTTTGTAGATTCTATGTGTCTGTTAATTGAATAGTGATTTGTATGTAGATTCTATGTGTCTGTTATATTTGTATGTAGATTATATGTGTCTGTTATTTTAACAATGATTTGTATGTAGATTCTATGTGTCTGTTAGTGATTTGTATGTAGATTCTATGTGTCTGTTATATTTGTATGTAGATTATATGTGTCTGTTATTTTAACAATGATTTGTATGTAGATTATATGTGTCTGTTAATTGAATAGTGATTTGTATGTAGATTCTATGTGTCTGTTATATATGTATGTAGATTCTATGTGTCTGTTATTTTAACAGTGATTTGTATCTAGATTCTATGTGTCTGTTATTTTAATAGTGATTTGTATCTAGATTCTATTTGTCTGTTATTTTAATAGTGATTTGTATGTAGATTCTATGTGTCTGTTAATTGAATAGTGATTTGTATGTAGATTCTATGTTTCTGTTATATTTGTATGTAGATTCTATGTGTCTGTTATTTTAACAGTGAGTTGTATCTAGATTCTATTTGTCTGTTCTCTTATCAGTGATGTTTTTCTATATTTCTAGGTGTCTGCACAATTCTCAGCTCCTGAATTGCGTGCTAACAGTAAGGTGGATCTAACAGTGAACTCTGACCCTCAGTCAGATGTATTTGTATTGGCTGTTGATAAAAGTGTTATGTTATTAGCTACTGGTAATGATATCACAAAGGAGTCAGTAAGTAGTATTTTGTTAACTTATGTTCTTCATGATCACATTCTATTTAACGTATGAATAGAATAGTGTTTATAAAACATGCTCACTAAATTCATTTTCATTTCAGAATATGTGGACATCATTTTATTTCAAATTAATAACAAAATTTCACCGACTATGTTATAGTGAGATATATGTTGAGCATTTGTAGATTATTGTTTTTAAAGATTAAAATGTTATTATAGATAGATAGACTGACTCACATTTACATGTATACATGTACTTCATATTTGTAGCTTATGGATAATTTTAAAATGTTTACTGGAGAAAAGAAAGAAAATGATAGGCCTGGTTTTGGAGAAATTATGTTCCGTAAAAAACGATCTATTATTGGAGGTTACGGTCAGACAAATGCTGATCAAATATTAAAAGTAAGTTCATTTATCTGTTGCATTAGCTCATGGTTTTCCTAGGAAGGATTTATGCTATAAATTTGTCTTTATTTTTAAAAAAATTTAAAATTTGTCAATAGCTTGTCTGACATGGCAGTCATTCAATTTTGAAAAAAACTGTTTCAACTACTTTTTACTGCCCTCTGAATATCAATCAGATTTAAATTTTTTAAATGAAAATAATTTGAACAGACACAGATGAGACATATTGATTTATTTTTTACGAAGTTTCACTTGAATGGAAAAACTCAAGAAAAACTATCACTGTTAAACAGTGAGACAAGTCAGAGGCAGAAACCAAATACCCAGAAAACGTGGAACTGTATTTTGATCATATTGATTTCCATGTTTTGAAATGAAATTAATATTTTCTTATTAGCGTTCAGGATTAGTGTATATGACTAATATACAAATAAATGAATCAGTTATGTGGTCCATAAGACCATTAGCAGCTGTCAGACAGGAATTTTGGTTAAATGGTAATATTGAAACCATTCACAGCTCACACTTTGGCTTCGATTGAAATTGAATTATTATGATCATTCCTCAAATACCACAACAGATATCAAGGAAATAATGGCTTGGATTGAACTTAAGTTGAATTAATCGGAACCAAAGTATGAGCAAACTCAGTGAATGTCCATATAGTATACAAGAGCACAGTATTTAATTGCTTGATCACTAGATATATAAGAAAAGTATTAAATGAATTAAGGCTGTGATAATTATTGTCATTTTATATTTGAGATAGAAGAATGTGTTTGTAACAGTATTGAGTATACATTAAAAATAAGGTAGAATTTTTGGATTGTCACATTGGTAACAAATGTTGGTATACTGATACTTAGTGAATCACCTCAAATATAATCTTAAGATTAAATAACTTGATCTTTATTAGACTATAGGACTGAAGTACTGTAGCAGTAAGAACATACATATAAAAACAACTGTTTTATTGAGAAAGTGTATGTCTATTACCTTATCAATGAAATATTAATTCTTGTGTGGTCTTGTAACTATGTAAATGTGAATGATATGAATCATGTTGTTTTATGAAGTGTGTCACGTGGGCTTAAAATACACATTATTGGGTGAAAATAGATCAAATTACCATCTTTATTAGGGGATTAATTAATCAGGCAATGATAATATTATTACGTGATGATATTAACGCGTGTTACCGACGATCAAGATACAAGTAATGATAGATATTTTGTTGATTTATGGTAAAGAATTTGGACATTGAAAACGGTAGGCCCCGTGAAAATTTGATCAAGAAAAAAATAAAAAATCGGTAGAATTTGGTATCCCGCCAGTAGAGCGGTAGACAACATGCAAAAACGGTAGAAACCCGACAACATCGGTAGATTACACATGTATGGATATGATCACATAAAACGGATGTTATATTATCGGTATCCTATATTTTCAAATATTTATCATCATTAGTTTAATGTAAAAAATCAAAATCTTTCAAAGAAAATAGATAAGAATATAAATAGAGTCTGATTTCAGCCAGAATGTTTATCAATTTTGTGTGGTCTGATGTTATGTGAAGTTTCTTTAAATGTCTATTACTATTCATTTGTCTTGTAGAACTTTTTGATCTGCACAGTTTGAATATGAAGTATTCCTATTTCACATTCACTTTTTTCTAGCTTTCATATCTTGGTGTCTAAATTCTTTCTTTACATTTCTTCTGCAGGCTTCAGAACTGTTATATTTAACAAATTTTGACATGAAAAAGAACACATTTGATGTGTTTCCCATACTGCAGAGAGCAGAATGTGCCAATTGTGGGATGGCATTTGCTGCTGCCCCTGATGCAGGTATGTGGTTGATAGGCTGGATGTGGTTTTTTTTTCAGAAATTTGATACATTTTACCTAACAACATTTTTAGCATGCATTACTTAGTAATTTGCTAGTTCGCTAGAAAAATGCTGCATTTTACCTCTATACCCTCATTTTTTGTTAAATTTAATTTTACTTATTCTTGGTAGTGGTTAAAGTTTGTTATATTTTGGGTAGATAATATTAATGTTTTAATGATTCAGATGTATTTTAATTTTCCTCTACTTATCAGGTGTTGGTTTTATGGCTGATGTTGATTTTAACATTGGTCCGTCCTTCCACAATTGCTCATAAACTCTTTTGAAGGAATAAGATTGTTTTCATTTGTTTAGGAATGACATGTTTACATAATGTGGTTAGGATTAGAGTGTTGTATGGTATGTGATATGTGTTTGCGCTTGAAATTGACACAAGGTGTTTATGTTTGACTTTGTTTACATGTGTTTAGGATATAGATAGTTCAGATGTATTTAGGAATGAGATTGTTTACATGATGTGGTTAAGAATGGGATTGTTTACAAGATATGTGGTGAAGATTGTGATTGTCAGTATAAAGTGTTTAGAAATTTTAAGTCAAACGTGGTTAGTGTTTAAGACATTTTAATGTTTTCATGTAAAAAAAATGTTACTTCAAGAATATTTGAAATTTATTATATTTACTAGGTTAGTGGTCTCAAATATATAACAAATGTTGCTGTAGCTAGCAATAAATTTATGGTTGAAAGATTGAATGATATGGTTCCACAACTAATGCCAGCTGCACTTCCAGGAGGTATATCATTTAATTGATGTGCTTGATATTGATATTATTAGAAAGATTAGTATTTATTATTAGTATGTAGTAGTCCTTAGAATTCACTTTTGATTATTGTCTGAGCAAAGCAAAAGGTTTTTTTTTTTCTTTCTACATTTTTAAAGAAAATTGCAATGTCAGCCTCAAAATGGTACTATTAGTCTTCGAATGCTTTCGCATAGCTAAAAGTATAATTTTTTGTATGTTTACATTAAAAAGATACACATTTCCCTACTACAAATTGCAACCAAAAATTTTAAATGAAAATTGTTCTCTGTAAAAACTAATTATGAAGACATGATGTGTGCTCATGCTCTCATAAAAATAATGGAAAAAATTCAAAAAACTTTTTACTTTGCTCAGACAATAGTAACGATAGTTTTGATAAACTAGAAAAGTTTAATCAGACTATTACAATTATTTTTACAACAATTTATAAATTTTTTGGATATAGTTCTTTGGGTTTGGTTTTATAATTTATGCTGCGTTCAATACCTGTGGTGAAAATATTCACGACTTTATAACTGAGACTTTATAACTGAGATGAGTGTTAGAGACGTTAATATATTTTGTATTTCAATTCCAAGCACTTTATCAACTTCTGTTGAATGACTTTGAACAGCGTGGACAAAGAAAGGGAGTGTTAAATAATTATATTTGAAGTTCCTGTTATTTTTACACAGGGTCAAGGTGAAGGTCAAAGAAGTTGTGAAAATCGGTGTTGACAATTTTTCTCCATTTTTAAGATGTTTACAAGATAAACTCAGTATCGAACAGAAATACACAATATTGACCCTGTAAACACTGTAATCATGAGAAGTATCGAACGAGGTATTAGTTTCATGTCTAGTAGTTGTCATCACTCCTCTGTATAGTTGGCTTATACTGAGTTCTTTCAAATACTATTAATAATTCTGATCTATTTCATTTCTTTGTTATATCATATTTATTCTTTTCAAAAGTCACCTCAAAGTCAATGTTAAAAAAAAATATCAAATTTTTAAATAAGATTTGAAATAACTAACCGAATTTGACATGATTTAAATGATTAGGTAGTTGTTTCCTTGTGAGTTTGAAATCAAGAGTTTTCAGGGTAGTTGGTAGAAGTTGAAGGTATTTTTGTTTTCTAACTGTTTATTTATTTATTTTTTTTCTTCATCCCGGTAGCTTAGTTCTCGGAAACGGCAACGGGTACAGCAAAACGGATTTCACCATGTTTTCTAACCTGTGGAGAATTGTGGAATGAATGTAAAACGAAAATTTTCTGAGCAACATGAAGCGACGCTAGCAACAAACAGAAAATCGCCTCTAGAGGGCATGTTTATCAACCGATTTTGATCGGGTTTCTTTCATTGTATTTCTTGTAACAAAGGGCAAATGATAGCAGTTAAAATTTTCGATTTTCGAAAATTCGTTGCTTATTTTTTTTTTCGAAATTAATCGAAATTCATTTTTAATCCGATTTGCGCAACGTTTGTGTCAAACGATCTGTTTAATGTTTGTCTACAAACGATAGGAAGCATAATTTTGATTTTCGGTTTTGCCTTTTTTGTACGACCGGATTGTTTTTTTAAAAGTTTGAAGGCGTATATCACATGACCTTGACCTTTGATGACCTTCATATTTACTGTGATGATAATTTGTGACCTTGTCTATCT
Organism: Lottia gigantea; assembly: GCF_000327385.1. Lineage (NCBI taxonomy): Eukaryota > Metazoa > Mollusca > Gastropoda > Lottiidae > Lottia > Lottia gigantea. The sequence continues at coordinate 2,980,838 of NW_008710950.1, read as the reverse complement.
GATGACCTTTTGACCTTTGGGGTCAGATACCTATTTCGGATTTTACAGGGGTCTAAATATGGACCATTTTGAGCCTTTAAAGTGCTCTATCTCGGTCCCTAATAGAGATATGGCAATAATTCTTTCGATTTTGTAATGTAAAGATTCTCAGCTTTCCATAGATATATTACATGCATACTTTACATGCAAATTCAAAACCTTATTCACTTAACATGGGGTTATTATTAGATAAATCGGCTAATTAGATTAACCTTGCTGTCAACCCCAACAGAAATCAAATTTTAAGTTGTTTTAAAGATACCCTCCCTTTTATATTTCTTAAAAATGATCTTTGGCCAGTTATGGTATAAAATTAAGCTCTCGGGTGGATTGAATCATGTCATATTGTAGTTTAAGCTCACGGCAGCATATTGAAGGTATACCTCCACTTAATTTACCAACTTTCTCATTTCTTATCCGATTTTCATCAAACTTGGTATGTATGTGTATAATTAAATTCTAAATTTGATGGAGTTATCGAATTTGCGTAGTGCGCATGTGCATTGCAAACTTTCTTATTTACTATCCGATTTTCATCAAAATTGGTATGTATGTGTATAATCAAATTCTAAATTTGATGGAAATATTGAATTTGCGTAGTGCGCATGCGCTTTGCCAACTTTCTTATTTACTATCCGATTTTCATCAAACTTGGTATGTATGTGTTTTATCAAATTCTAAATTTGATGGAATTATCGAATTTGCCAAGTGCGCATGCGCATTGCCAACTTTCTTATTTACTATCCGATTTTCATCAAACTTGGTATGTATGTGTATAATCAAATTCTAAATTTGATGGAATTATCGAATTTGCATAGTGCGCATGCGCATTGCCAATTTTCTTATTTACTATCCGATTTTCATCAAACTTGGTATGTATGTGTATAATCCAATTCTAATTTTGATGGGATTATCGAATTTGAGTAGTGCGCATGCGCATTGCCAACTTTCTTATTTCTTATCTGATTTTCACAAAACTTGGTATGTATGTGTATAAACAAATTCTAAATTTGATGGAATTATCTAATTTGCGAAGTGCACATGCGCATTGCCAACTTTCTTATTTATTATCCGATTTTCATCAAACTTGGTATGTATGTGTATAATCAAATTCTAAATTGGATGGAATTATCGAATTTGCATAGTGCGCATTGCCAACCTTCTTATTTCTTTTCCGATTTTCATAAAACTTGGTATGTATGTGAATAATTCAATTCTAAATTTGATGGAAATATTGAATTTTTGTTGTGCGCATGCGCATTACCAACTTTCTTATTTCTTATTCGAATTTCACCAAACTTGGTATGTATGTGTATAATCCAATTCTAAATTTGATGGAAATTTTTAATTTTTGTTGTGCGCATGCGCATTACCGACTTTCTTATTTTTTATCCGAATTTCACCAAACTTGGTATGTATGTGTTTAATTCAATTCTAAATTTGATGGAAATATTGAATTTTTGTTGAGCGCATGCACATTACCAACTTTCTTATTTCTTATCCGGATTTCATCAAACTTATTCTTTATTAATTGACAAATATTCTTTTATTCCTAGTAAATATACTTTAAACTCCAGGCACTTTTGGACATTTGCATTTAGAGATGCAGAAAGGTATTTACATAAAATAATTGCAATAGACCATCTTCGTATGTACCTGAATGTCGTAACCCGCCCTGCATCAGTACTGTTATTAGAACAGTTCTAGTTTTGTAATGTATTGGTTACCATTGAATACTGATTTTGTTTGTTAGAATAAGTTTAAAATCCAGTTATGATAAAGTTGTTTTTTCTTTTCCAGTTTTTGACTTCATGTTTTGTGTTTGCACGAACTTAATATAGAACTTGAGTTGTTTTGGGAAATTGTCATGTTTATTATGAAACTTTTCAGCGATATTTTCCTTACTTTATTTGATAAAATTTAAGCCTGTCATTATTAGTCCTGGGGCTAGTTTTACTACAAGATACAGTTTTCAAGAGGCAGAATTAGGATTTTTAGCCTGTGTGTAAACTGTAAAACCATCTTAATGATATACACAAAGGATACAGCCTACTTTAAGGTATTTCTAAACTTTAAATGATTACATATAAGGCTTTTCTAAACATATTTTTGCTGATAGTAAGTTATTGGCATTGTTAGGTTTTCAAATCAATATTTATTGCTAGTACAGTGCCTAGTTATTGCCTGGTATTATGTAAAAAAAATGTATGATAGATAAATTAAAAAGAAAAAAAGCCATGAATCATAATGTCAGAGTGTTCTCCTATCCTGTGTAAATACCATGCTATATTCTAAATCATCAATATTTGTGATCAATTCTGGTGCTATTTTTGACTTAGAAACTCAATGAGTTTTTGTGGTCTTGATTGTGAAATACATAATACTTCATGCCGTAGAGGAAGATGCCCCTTATAACGTGAAATTACAAGCGTTAAGTCATAATCGATAAAATAGTTCTCAAACGCTTACGTAAGTATTTTATATCTCGTAGCCTCCATTTTTACTGTTCTGGTAAATTGCGACTACCCAATTATGAGCATGTTATTTTTAGATATCTATGATTATGAGATCTCAATTTTGATTGGACCAATTGAACCAATCAGCGTTAACTACAGATATTTCCAACAGGAAGCTGAGGTAGATGAATAAAAGTAGTGATCCTTCTGCGCATGTCCGTAGTCTTGGGATTCATTTCCCAGATGCTAAGAAACTATTTACGAGATTCCGTGGTGGCCAGGTAAATTTATATACAAGGTTAAGACATAGTTTCATGCATAATTAGCGTAATTCTTCATGTTGAAAATAGACCAATCTAGCCCTTTAAGATGGAGGTAGTTTTTGATACCAATATTTCAGTTAGTATTATCTATCGTGGTAAATACTGTAGAACTGAACAACAACTGATTTCATTTCTATTTATTTCAGCTGGTGTATGTTGATTTTTTTTCTTTAATTTAAGACTATTTTATTTTGACAGGCTACTGACTTAATATATCTAACTGATGTCATAGTGAAAAAAATACAACAGCGCCGTGTATTATTCAGAGCTAACGCTGCAGGTGGATGTCCTAACTGTGATATAATGGAGTCAGCAAAAGGTATTCATATCTGCTCCATGTTAAGTTTAACTCCTAGTGATTTAGATTTTATGCTTGCATTATCTTTGCTTGTACATATTGCTAGTGACACTAGGTTGCTCCATATAATAAAGTCATGCTAGTCATTACAATAATATGGTGTGTGAGCCTTTTAGAAGGTGTAATATTTGAATGATTAGTAAATTAACACTATAAAGACATGTCTTACTGTCAATGTTAATTTAATCTTCACCATTTACATTGATATCAATTACATGCACTAAAACAACAGAAAAACAAATTATATTTTGAGTTTTAGAAACGATAATCATTGGTTAAATTTTTATCTACTTTTTGAATTAATCTACTCCTGCGTCCTCAAGCATACACAGTTAACAAGACAATATTCACCTTTCATTCCTTTATATATAGTGTGTAAACTAGTATATTGAATTTGTATATTATCATTAGCATATAGTGTAAGAATAAAAAAGCTCTAAAATTTTAACCTTTTTTCATTTCTTGAAGATGAAGTTCAGATAAAAAAACCTTAATTAATGATAAATAATGGATTCTCATTGTATTTTTATGTTTCTAGATCAGAATGTATGGTATTCGTCCTTCTGATGCTACAAGCATTGACATTCTAAGTGGAAATCATTTTTCTTTTCATTTTATTTCTCCAGGTTTTTATCAAATATGTTTCAATTTTAGAATTGTTGATATTTATTAGATTGTCTCAGCAAAAAAAAACGTTTTTTGAATTTTTTCTCATTTTTATGAACATTGTTGAAATATTTTTTATACGCCCACATCTCTCTATGTGGACGTATATTGTCGACACCCTGTCCGTCCGTCCGTTTCGACCGTTAGAAAGAGAGTTATTGCCCATGCCCCAAAATCTTGAATATGCTATTACCGATTTTGATGAAACTTAAAATGGATGTTATTGAGAAAGTTTAGTTTACTTCTTTATTAAATTTAAGGCTTTTTCAAGATTTAGGCCTCTTACGTTAGTTTTGAGGAGTTATTGCCCTTTAACTTCTAGACAGTAAGTGCTTCTATCAACATCAATTGCTCGTAAACACTCTAAAGTGTAAAAAAAAGTTCGAATTTGAGCTATTTTCGACCGTTAAAAGCAGAGTTATTGCCCTTGCCCCAAAATCTTGAATATGCTATTACCCTCTTAGTTATTAACCGATTTTGATGAAAGTTAAAATGGATGTTTCATTTTTACCATCTGCATGCCATGAAGGGCGTATATGGCTGTGATCCACTATCTTTTTATATTTCTCTATTTCTTCTTTTTTTTAACTTTTTGAAAATTTATTTATCATGAAATGATTGCTTATGGCAGGCACCGATCTCTAATTAAACAATAAAAATTTCTTAGGCTAATGGAGTGCAGTATATTACCGATATGGATTTAAAAGAGACAACAAAATACCCATTTCCTGTTGATGACATGTTAGAAATGAGACCGGAAGCAGACAAACAACCAGGTATCACTCTGACTAAATCCACGTAATTCCCTTCCCATAAGAGAGTGATCTCAAAACACAATTCTTCTTAATTCTTTATAACTTTTCTTAACAAGTATGGAGACCTTGCTGTAACCTCAAAAAAGTTGTATTTTTATTGTACAGCTGAATGTCTTTGACCTTCACTTTTGTCTCCATCCTTGAAAATAAAAATTCTTTTAACACAGGTACCTTATTGTTCCTGACTACTTTAATATGATTTCACATCGCATCCACTCATCTATTGGTAATAGAAAGTTTTTTTCTTCATTTCACTTCATACCTTGTCTCTGAAAACAAATGTCTAATTAATTTTCATTGTTGGAATTTAAAATGGTACTATTTTCTGTTTTTTTAGAATTTTAGATTTTGTAGAAATTCCTTAAGAAAATTCTTTACCCTACGATACTTTTTATCAGTGTTTAAAAGCCTGTTATTATTATTGGAGAGAATCAAGGAATACGAACTTACAAAATGCAATGGGACATAATGTACCTTGTTAGATAATTGAATTCTACTCTATATCTTTGTATCCTCTGTTTGATGTTGTGTTAACATTATATATATCAAATATTTATTATTTCCTAACATTGTGACCTTTAATAGCAGATTTTATCTTACAGATTCTCTACAGCTATTTTCAAACAGAAAAGGGATTTTGGAGAAAAGAGGAAAATAATCTATTATGTTCTAATTAATTATTAATGTTTTATTGTAGGCAATCAATACACAATATATGACTGACATAGATGTGTATTATAGAGAAATTAATCCATTTTATTATGAAGATATGGATGATGTAATGGTTGATTTTGCCGATAATGGTCCAGGTATTCAGTTTGAGCTGTGAAAATTATTTCTCCCATATTTGATTAATTTTATAGCAGACTGAAATGCATATATGCGTATTTTTTTTTTGAAAAAAAAACCTTATCACTGCATGTGAAAGAAATTCAAAAGAACTGTAGTATTTCAAATGAATTTTTCAATGTTAACATTTCTACTTAAAATTTCTACACATAGTTTAATCAGATTTGCAAATGGAGATAAAGAAATAAAAGTTTGCTATTGTATATAGTGGCAAGTCTTTATTTCAATACTTCTATCAGAAATCAGTTTTATTAATTACAGTAGAGCATGTGCTTTGGCTGAGAATAGCATGTGTATCTAACCAGACGTGATTGTAACAAAAACAATTGTTGTGTTTTATTTTTAGAAGTTTCCTTTACTATAACTTGTTGTGCAAGCTATTTTAATGTTGTATTCCTTAAAAAAGATGCTAGATAAAGCAAGTTTTAAAATAGTTCAATAGTTAATAATTGTATTTCAGAAGTTTTAGACCATCATTTTAGTTGTAGTCAATCATCATTGGTATTTAAATTCATTTAAATGATGTCATTAACATAAAACAATATTTTATTCCATATCTAATTGCATGCTATAGGCTCACCTTGTGAAGTATATGTTATAAAACTTAATAAGGTTTGATGTGGTGATGGTGCATCATCTAGTATACTTACCTAACCCTGCTTCTAACCCTACTTTAACTAACCACCCTTCACACAGCTGATTATTTTACTAGCTGAAGAGTGATATCTTCTCTTTTTTCATTTATAACAATCTTTTCAAAAATTAAGAACATACAAGTTTAAATTTATTTTTTGAAAACTTAATTTAATGGAAAGAAAAAATGTAATGAATTGATAACGATTGATTATGATCTAGTACTATAATGAAGTATTTTTTCATGCTATTTTTGTTGTTGTTATTTTAGCTCCTAATGCAGGAATGGGTGTTGGTGGTTCAGTTCAAAAACTGGCTGAAGTCAAACATGTTCGTAAATATTTCCCTGAAACATGGCTGTGGGAGAGTGGTAAAACAGGGTAAGTTGGTATTTATATTTGAGGTATAGACATTGGAATGAAAGTATTATTATTACAATGAAGGTTTGACTGTTGAATCTCTTGGCAAAAATTACCAGCAACAATAATGAAATATACTTCGCTTCTTACTAACCCTTTACTTGAGTCTAGTTACATGTAATAACATAACGTTGAAAGTTTATATTCAGTTCTATCAGCTGGTACAGATAAGACTTCCATACCACTTCAAATCAGAAATATGTTTTTTTATTTCAGATTAAATGGTGAATTTGTGTTTTCATCGAGAGTACCAGATACTATAACATCTTGGTTTGCTACTGCTTTCTCTGTTAGTCCTACTAATGGTCTAGGTTTAACAACTACACCAGCTAAAGTAAGTTGTATGGTGATTTTCACCTTACTGAAAACTATATTTTATATATGATTATCATGTGTACTGAATGTCTTATTCAGTTATTTGTTCAGTTCATAATAATCTGGGGGCCTTTTATATTTAAAAAAAAAGCTACCATTTTGTTTCTTTTTTATATTTTCAAGAGAGGTCATTCATGAATGAATTTCAGAAACTATCACACAATTCTGACTAGGATGATTTTTATTTTAGTTGAATGCCTTCCAAAAATTCTTTGTGAGTTTGAATTTGCCATATTCCATAAGACGTGGTGAGAATTTTGAATTGTTGGCTTCAGTCAGTAACTATCTGAAACAAGATATTAATGTAAGTTTTATTGTTATTTAGCTACCTATTTAGCAAATTATGTTTATTAACCATAAACAACATTATTATTTATTGTCTAAACAGGTTTGACCAGGACTACCTTGGAAGGTGACTTAGGGGATACTTAAAAACTTGCCTTTAAATTTTTCAATTGTGTTATTTTTTTGCCTATTCTGATGCTCAAACGCTGTGCCATATCACCAAGCTTATAATAACCCAGACTTTTTATTGGTCAGATGAGAACAATCAATTCTCTTCTGATATATCTTTGAAATACTAGAAGCTGTTCTGAACTTTCTGTGATTAAGATCAGAATTTCCACTATTTGATTATTTTTAGGTTGTTGTAACATTAAAAAGATCAGATGATTTTGCTGTATTGAATTCCAATAGTTTAGATGAAGAGTATGTTAGTGAGGAGATGATAGAAACTATATTAGTAAGGTTTTCATCTTACTGAATCATACACAGAGCCACTTAAAGAAACATTTGGAACATATAAATACATCTTCACAATGTCAAGCTATTTGAATTTGCTTCCTATACCTTAACTGCAATAGCCACAATTATTGCATCATGGAAGTTTGTAAATGGAAATGTATGTTAACAAATGCAGCCAATCAGAGCCTTCGACTGAAAATCTGTAAAAAAACAAAAAGGAATAATGTAAACAGTCTTTCAGTCGAGGGTTCTGGTTGGCTGTTTTTGCTGTCGCACAATCAAATCAAATTAAATCATTGCATTCCATGATACATGAAAGCTGGCTTCAAAATCAAAGACACAGTTTGTAATAGCTTGATATTATGAAGATTATATACAAAGAATATAACTCTTAGTTGTAAATATTACCATCAATTGCTAGTTATAGATAATAATCCATCTTAGTATCTACTGTAGGGTATTTGATAAAACATACTTTTCATTGTTTTTAGGTGAAGAGTGATAGTGTCAAGACAATTTCATTCCGAATTCAACCGAAGAAACTTGGTGATATAACTGTCTCAGTGAAAGCTCAACCACCACAGAGTAGTGGAGAAGATGGTGATGCTGTTGATAAAACGGTCTTTGTTAAGGTGGGCCCCTGATTTTTATAGAAATATTTTATTTGGTTTTGTTGAGGACTATCAAAATACCAAAACTAATTCTATGTTCTTATATCAGAGAGTCCTCATGGCTAAATGACATTATATTGGTATTTATCATGTATTTTTAAGTAAAAGAGGTATTGTAGGGTTAATGACATCTTGAATAATATATATTCAAAAGTAGTTTTTATTTTTTGTGCAAGATTTTTTTTCCACTTTGGCAAGTGTAACTTTCTGTGATAAGTAAGAATTGGGCTTAGAATAACACATGATTTGCTTCCTTGAGCTGTACAGAAAATTCTCTTCTTCTATTTTTTGATGATATTATATTGTTTTACAGCCTGAAGGTTTTAAGATGATGAATGCCACATCATTCTACGTTGATTTAAGTGAAACAACAGCCTATGATGATGAGGTTGATATTTGGTACCCTATAGATGTTGTATCTGGCTCAAGACGTGCTGAAGTCCAAGTTACAGGTAATAACTTGATTCACAGAAAATCTGCTGATTTGCTGGTCGTTCTATCCATGAATTATGTATTACTGATAGTGATTTTTATTTTGAAGAAATTACCTGTATGTTGAATTGAAATTCAATGTATGCACATCCTGAAAATTTTAAAAATTTTATGTCTTTTTCATTATCCCTGTACAGAGTGTATACATTATGATAATATTAATTTTACAAAACTACAGTGGTCCATTTGACTAGCTATTTGGTTGGAACTCACAATCAGTGTTTAAGTATGCATTTTGATAACTCTGCAATATTCATTTTTCTTGTAAAAAAGTATAAGTTATGATAGATGGAATCACTGAACTATTATTAACATTGTTACATATCTATATATATTGACAACCTTCTCTTGTTATTAGGAGATGTAATGGGACCAGCATTAGATGGATTAGAGAAATTACTTCAAGTACCATATGGTTGTGGAGAACAGAATATGATTTCCTTTGTACCTAATATATATGTATGTGATTATCTTACAAGTGTTGGAAAAATTACAGAAGATATTAGATCTAGATCAGTCAAAAATATGCAGAGAGGTATGTCTGATTTTGATACATTCAAACTTAAGAACAGTCTCTCATTCAGGGAGAGCATTCAATCATTAGGATACCACCCTAAGCATGTTTTAACCAATCTCACTTTTACTTAACAACAAAACAGTCAAAATCCATGGGAGCTATATTTTTGTCAATCTATTTTGATTAAGTCTTGGAAAATTATATGAGTTAAACAATGGATTGGAGAAACAAGATCAACCAGTAGCTGCTTAGGATGGGAAAATAGAAATTCACAGCACAATTAAACAAGCAATACCATTTTATAGACAGAAAAGATACATAAAATAACAATTTACAATATTGTTTATAGCAATGTTTATTTATATCTGTATGTTTGACAATTTCTGGGGGAGATAGTCAAACTATCTTGGTTGTTACAATTGATGTCCATAAGGTATTACTTTTCTTCAAACCCAGTATTAAACTTTATTATTTAGGATATCAAAGAGAGTTGAAATATAGACATGGAGATGGCTCATTCAGTGCTTTTGGTGAATCTGATGAATCTGGTAGTACATGGTAGGTTTATAACTCTACTTTTATGTTATTTTCGTTATATATTTTAATATGATAAAGAGAGTGGTTTAAGGATATATCTTAGCTAACTACAGCCATTTCAGATTGAATCACACTATCAAGTAAGCCTACAATGATATCTGTATATATTGATATAACTTGTATTGTGGTGATAATAATGATAATAATAAACAGTTTCAATGAATTATTGGGGCATATATATTATATAAAGTACATGTTTAAACTTTGCTGGTTTATTGGGTATTGTGATGATTTCAGGTTAACAGCCTTTGTATTAAAGTCGTATACACAGGCCAGTAGCTATATTACAGTTGATAGTTCTATACAATCCAAGTCTGTTCAGTTCTTAAAGAATCAGCTCAACAAAAACGGATCATTTAATGAACCAGGACGAGTTATTCATACGGAGATGTTGGTATGGTTCTTTATTTTTGACTCGGTTTTATTTTTTAATAAGAAAATTGTATTCAATAAAACGTGAAGTGGTAGAACTGTGAGATTTAGAAGAGTGACTAAGATGATTAAAATAGGGTTATGATTTAAATCTATATCTGATTATGAAATTCATTAATGAACATGATACTGATATATTTTATAGGGAGGTGCTGGTAGAGATAATAAAGGTCTCACAGCCTTTGTTTTAACAGCTATGTTGGAAAGTAAAGATCATATTGATGTAAGTTTTTGTCTTGTTATTATATATTATTTCATTACAGTGTTTAAAGAAGAGAATCTTGAAAGGTAATCAATATTTTGGAAGAATACAATTCAGTTGCTTTGATGGAAGCAATGTAACAGAAATTGTTTTTATTAAAGTTAGTAACGAATAATTTCAACCAATTCTATTTGCTTTTTCAGCCTACATTATATGAACAAGCTACACGGGGCAGCATAAATTATCTAGAAGGGCTTGTTGACAAAAATGGAATTTCCAGAACCTATGAAAAAGCTATCATTCTCTATGGTTTGACATTAGCTAAGAGTCCTAAAGCCAATGTTTTATTGAATCAGTTAATGGGTATGTTCTATCATGTGTTTTATTGATATTTGTTATAAACATTTTTAAAAATATATTTTTTGAAAGGAAAAATGTAAAGAGCAAGCTTGACTAAGATCAACAGATTTTATATGCCCATATGAAATGTGAAGCATATATTGTTGTCACCCATATCCGCCTGTCCGTCCACAATTGCTCGTAAACACTCTAGAAGACACAATTCTTGACTGATTTTAACGAAACTTATGATTGTTTGTAATCACCCAAGAAGCAACCCTATTGAAAATCAGAAAAATCGAAGAAATATTTAGTATGAGTTATTGCCCTTGTTCTTGAAAAAGCTTTCAATATTTAGCCCATAAACACTCTAGAAGGCACAATTCTTGATGGATTTTGACGAAACTTGGTGTGAGTGTTTGTTATCAACCAAGGATGAACCCTGTCGAAAATCAGAAGAATCGAAAAATATTTAGTTTGAGCTATTGCCCTTAAAAACACGTTCTAGTTTTAGCCTGTAAACTTTCCAGAAGGCACAAATCTGGACGGATTTTGATGAAACTTGGTAATATTATTCAGTATCGCCTCAAAAAGTTCAAAAGAAGTGTATGACTGAAGGTTGAATATTTCATACTGTTAATTATTACTGTAGTGCAAAATATTTTGATTCAAAATCAAAGCTGCCAGTGGGCATATATTACCTTTCCTGGCAAGCTATTTTTAATTTTCTTCAATCTTCAATATAACTGGTTGATTTAAATGAAGTGTTTTGGAAAAACATTATTGCAAATTTCAAAATATGAATTGAATGTATGTGTTCTTTTTTATTCTGAGGTAACAAAATATGCCGGCAAATTTTTTACATCTTAGTTGTTAGACAAGATTGTCTTTGAAAGTGTGACTGCAGAAATTGTAATGTACCCAGTATTTAGCTTAATTTATTTTTTTGGCATTATATTTGTTAATTCAACTGATTTTGAAGTTAAACTCTCCTATTTAATATAAGTTTTGATTATGAAGTTATATTTTCTAAATATATGACACTGGTTTCAGATGCTAATTTTGAAAAACCATGGTCCAGAACTGATACAGTTACCACTAAAAGTCCTGTAACTGATGACATTAGGATAACACCTTACCATCCACCCAAAGCAACAGCTTCAGATGTAGAAACTTGGGCTTATGTTTTATTGAGTTTATGTGAATTAGATAGAGTGGCTGAAGCAAGACCTACTGTCAAGTGGTTGATGTCACAACAAAATAGTTTTGGTGGTTATCATTCTTCACAAGTAAGTTTATTGTTTATCATAAACTAGTGATGTTCCGATTGTCAGCAACGATTAATTATCGGTCGTTGAAAGTCCAACAATGTTACTAAACGATTCCCAACTGAAAGTCTGCGACATAAACCAATGATATAAAAATAGAGTCTTGTTGGTTTTTTGTTTGTTTTGTGTTGATAATTACAAATATTCTAATAATAAATAAAACTTAACTTATTATAAGATTGGGTACCTAAAACAATGAGTCACACCTTTGATTAGTTTTTCTAGATGACTGAGATTCGGCACAAACACAAATGGGGCATGATTGTTACTTAGTATTAAACTGAAGTGGATAGCAGATGATATTTCAGAGGGGTAGAGAAGAACAGCCTATTTGCAAAAACTCATGCTTCATCATTTAACGATCGAAATATGACAATTCTATTTGTAACAAAATAATAACAAGTTATAAGTATCCATTTTCGTAAGAATTTCCACAAACAAAACATGTGGTATGTTTCGACTATTACTTGATTATGTAATTAATTATGCCTCTCCGATTATTTCGATTCATCGATTATTATTTTCTTCCGATTGCCCATCACTATTATAATCTCATTCTTCCTTACTATTTGTATGTATTATTGTATTTTATGTTATAGGACACCGTTGTTACTTTACAAGCTCTAGCATCCTTTGCCAAGAAAACATCTAGTGCTGAGAAAGACATGATTGTTAATGTAGATGCTAATGGTTTAAAGAAAACTTTCACTGTTAATAAGGACAATTCTCTCATTTTACAATCAGTAGTTGTAAGTTTTTGTACTTGATTTTTCCTAAATTCTTTTTCCTCATTAAAAATAATAATATGATATTTATTAAAAGGGAAAGGGCCATCAGTTAGATTTATCTTTGACTGGTTTTCCATTGGGAGGAGACGTCTTAGACCATGTAACTCACTACCAACAGATCCATTATGATATATTATGGGTGAATAAAAATGGGTGTGGTCTTGATTTTCAAATAGTTATTTTACTATTTCTCATTGTTACTAGTACAATAGGTACATCATCACCTTGTCTAAAGTTTGATATAAAATGATGATGTTAGTTAATGTAATATTAATGATGTTCTTGTAGTTGTCTGATGATTCTAGAAATGTTAAAGTAAGAGCTACTGGAAGTGGTACTGCTATAGTCAAGGTAAACTTAAACTATATTTAGATTGAGAGTGTTTCTGATTGACATCATGATTATTATAATTGGGCAAAATGCTATAATCATTTATCCTGTCACTTGAGATAATCAACTTCTCAATTTTTTCTGCATAATTAAATATACCAGAAAATGTTTTTGAAAATCAAAACTAAATTTCTGAAGTTGTCAGAGTTTGGTTTCCTGAGTTAATTAGCATGTTTTGTGGAATTTTAGAAAATACTGTTAGATTTGAAATGTTTGTAGGTTATGTGGAGATATCACTCTAAAACACCTATACCTTCTCTCTTACCACAAAATGGTCAAAATAAGGCACCTATTATTCTACGAGCAAGCACCAATATAGTATCCAATGGTCAATCTGTGGTCTCAGCTTGTGTGAAGTAAGTTTTGTTATTATACGCCCACATGAATATGTGGTCGTATATTGTCGTCGCCCCTGTCCGTCGGTCCGTCAACATTTCTTGTGAGCACTATAGAGACTACAGTTTTTATCTGATTTTGATAAAACTTGGTGTGATGCTTTAGATTGATAAGATCTCGGTCAAGTTCGAATTTGACATATTTTCGATGAACGGTTTTTGAGATATTGCCCTTGACTTAGAATGCCTTGAAATTTGTTAAAAATTGTTCGTGAGCAGGATTGAAGCTACAGTTTTCATCCGATTCTGATGAAACTTGGTGTGATCATTGGAATTCATAAGATCTCGGACAAGTTCTAACTTGACGCATTTTCGATGAACTTTTTTTGAGTTATTGCCCTTGACTTTGTTAAAACGCGTCAAAATTTGTTAAAAATAGTTCGTGAGCAGGATTGAGGCTACAGTTTCAACAGATTCTGATGAAACTTGGTGTGATCATTGGAATTGATAAGATCTCAGACAAGTTCTAACTGGACGCATTTTCGATGAACGGTTTTTGAGTTATTGCCCTTGACTTTGTAAAAACACGTCAAAATTTGTTAAAAATAGTTTGTGAGCAGGATTGAAGCTACAGTTTTCAACCGATTCTGATGAAACTTGGTGTGATCATTGGAATTGATAAGATCTCAGACAAGTTCTAACTGGACGCATTTTCGATGAACGGTTTTTGAGTTATTGCCCTTGACTTTGTAAAAACACGTCAAAATTTGTTAAAAATAGTTTGTGAGCAGGATTGAAGCTACAGTTTTCAACCGATTCTGATGAAACTTGCAGTGATCATTGGAATTGATAAGATCTCGGACAAGTTCTAACTTGACTTATTTTTGATAAACGGTTTTTGAGTTATTGCCCTTGACTTTGTTAAAAAGTGTTGAAATTTGTTAAAAGTAGTTCGTGAGCAGCATTGAAGCTACAGTTTTCAACCGATTCTGATGAAACTTGGTGTGATCATTGGAATTGATAAGATCTCGGACAAGTTCTTACTTGACGCATTTTCGATGAACGGTTTTTGAGTTATTGCCCTTGACTTTGTTAAAACGCATCGAAAGTTGTTTTTTGCCCTTGATTAGAGCTGTGTGATTTAATTGTTTGTTGTATTTGGGTTATTGATATTGATTTTAAAAAATTTTGTGGAATTACTCAGCATAAATAACTGGCATATATATATATGTAATTCAATTCAAACTAATAAAATTTCTTCAATATGAGAAAATTCGTACTTTAGTCACTAAAGACTGTTTTATTATTTCTGGGCGTATGTTACATTTCAACGCAAGCTATCTTAGTTCATTGTATGAAATTTTTATTTTGACAACAAGTCCAACCATTCAAACTTGTTAAAAATTATAAGATAGTGAAAAGTTTAGGTATAATTTTATCTGGGATAATGGATGTATCTTATGATTTATTTACAACACCTTTCATTGAAAAGAAAATATTGATATACCAACATAGTTTGTTTTGTGAGGTTGAAAATAACAATACCTATTTATAGAGTGGCATAACATATTCTAGAATGTTGAGCATGTCCTAAATAGCTATTGACATCTGACACAGTGAATATTTTAGTAGAGCTTATTTTGATTGATGTTGTAGTATATCAACTGAAAGATTTATAGCTGATAGACAGTATTGTCTGCCAGCAGTCATCAGGATAAAGGTTTTTAATTAGAATACCTATTATGAATATTCAATCTGTAAGGAAAATTATTTATCTCTAGATGTGCTGAAGATATTGGTATGAGTATGATATCATTTGACATGCCCAGTGGTAATACACCCACTAATGTTGAAGAACTGAAAAAGAACAAACAAATCAAACGTGTTGAAGAAAAAGATGAAGCTTTACATCTTTACCTTGATAAAGTAAGTTCTTTATTGACATTTCAAGTCTTGCCACATCTAAACTGTAATTTAAACTATTTTTTTCTGAAAATTCTAACAAATGTCTATAAATTGATAAAACCACACTGAAGGATGAAAATATTTCTACGGTGTCTATGTTCTGGTCATAAAAGTTGTCAGAATAGATAAGAAGTATCATTATGCTTGTCAAAGTTTGTTACTAATGCATATATTCTATACTATAAGACATGATTGTACCTGTCGCAGGAATGATACAAATTTGATGCCAAAGCCTTTGAGACATACCTATTTTGTGTTCTTTTTCTGTAGATACCGGAATCAGAAAGCTGTTTTAATGTTGAATTAATGCAGACTCAAGATGTAAAGAATATACAAGATGCACCAATTATTGCTAAAGCCTATTATCAAACAGGTAAAACACATATATTGTATAGTATTGTAACAATAATCCTTCAAGTCCTTTGTTGACAAGAATTTATGTTCTATTCTTATGAACTTAAATCATTTTAGTGTTATTTTCAACCAATATAAAGGAAGTAAATGGATAATTTAGAAGATTACTTGTTATGTCTTTTACTTGTATATAATTAAGTAACTTATTATAACATTATTTTCAGAAATTGAGACATCTGTTTTATATAATATTGCTGAGAAAAGTGTAGATTTCTGTGATATGTGTAAAGGAGATGGTTGCGTGGGTTGTTCATCCAGCATGGCTAATAATTGGAATAAAGCCAGCCTTACAGCTGTAGCATTGATCTGTGTTCTACTTAGTATCATCTTTGCTATCTAATACTATATTTTACCAATGTATCTCCGTATAATGTTGAGCTGTTGGGCAATTTTTAACGAATATCTGAATTTTTGATATATAAATAACATACCGGTTTATGTCTGAAATCAAATTTATTAACCCCCTGTTTTTGTTTTTTGGTAACATGTTGACTGCCATCAAACTAAAAAGTCAGGTCTCAATATGAGTGGTGTTAACACCTGTTAATCATGAGCTAAGAATTTGATTGTTATGAAGCAAAATTGACCTACTTTAATTCTCCCTACTTAGGGAAATGGTGAAAGCTAGGCACAGATGACAGGAACAGCAATTTACAGTTTGGTAGTCAACAGATCAATAACATACTGTAATTTTTGAACCACCTTAGTACTTATTTCATGACATTTGTTCATTATCTTTACATATCTTTTAATACTGTAGATAGATTTGTTGTTTTTATTCTTTTTATTCTCTTTACAAGTTTTATTGATGTTTATAAATGCAACATGACAACTGTGTAGCCTACTGATTTGATAGCAAATATTAAAAATTTACACTTGAATACACAGTCTATGAGTATACATAATGTGATATTTTATGCCTAATACATATTTCAGAATGTGCCTTAAAATAGAATATTTCTAAATTAGACATTCCATATGATATGTGTTGTGAATTTTTATCAATTTTTTGGTCAGGTATATTTTTTATAATTAAATCTGTATCCTGTGATAATATGTAGTGACAGGGTATTGATAGTAACGTTAAAGTACTTAATTTGTTTAATATTTGTATGCTCAAAACAAATATAGATCTATTCTACATTGGTATTCGTATGTGTTGAGATTTTGTATTGGATGTTATTACTTATGTTACAAAATGATGATCAGATAATGTTTGTATTTTAATCGAGAATTTATCAATGATGATGCAATGTTATCAACATAATCTTGTCTTACCTGTAATTTTACTTCTTACTTTTTATTTTAAAGTGAGAAAAATTACATGACCAAATTTCTTTTCGATACTTTTCTAGCAAATTTACACAATAATTTTTCATGTCACTATTGTTTTTTGAAAAAGTCTATGTTATGTACAGGTAGATTTATATGGTCATTATATTTTTACTACTATAATAGTTTATTCTTCTGTTGTCTTAAAAATAAAGTAGTTTCTTATCATGTAACTATGGCTTGTTCTATTCAACTCTAGTGGCAGTAGATAGTTCTAAACCTGCTTTACCCTGTCTCTTATTGATACTTTTACAGAGTAAGTTCAAAACACAGTATAATTATAGTCCAACACAATTCAAAATGCAGTATGAATATAGTATACCATAAATTAAAGAGATAGTGTAAATTCAAGACACAGTGTAAATACAGTCCATCAGAAATGCAAAATGATGCATGAATATCACAATATAAATGTAGTCAATCTGAAATTCAAAACACAGTGTAAAATATGGTATACCATAAATCCAATCAAACCCGTAGCTACATAGAAAAAGGAGGGTATAAATATTGTCAAATGCAAGAGAAAGTAGCTTAATATAATCTTAGCCTCAAGATATACTTATATTTAAAACAGTGTTGAGTGTTATAGATGATACTCTCCTGTAGAAGCACTGGCCATGGTCACAAGGAATTGCATTGGCTATGCACCATTTTTACGGATATTCGGTAGTGTATATATATGGCGTTGACGCAAAGAATCTGATAAAAATGATTTTTGCACTAGAATTTTTTGATCATTTGATCTCTTTGTTCTAGGGGAGAAAACGTTCGCGAGCTTAGATTCACGACGGTTTGACAAAGTTTGAGTTTCCTCCTAGCGTTTAGTTTAAATGTACCCATGGATAATAAATAGCTTTGGCAGGGTCATTTCATTGTAACGTGGTGTGATTTTTGCATCAGGGGGTGGTTTATGGTAGAGAAGGTCATTTAATCTTCTCAAATTAGTAGCTGACGGGGGATGGGGAAGTTGAAGACCTCTGGAGAATAGTATTGTGTGATGAACAAGGAGGCTGCAGGGAACTTGAGTTTTGCTAATTGAACTAAGTCCATCATTTTCTTATGGATTTATTCTCTAGAATCCGCCCCAGTGTATAGACCAATGTGAAACAATACTTTCTTCGGAATTGGAGATGGAGATACTCCCCAACCTTCCCAATCTTTTCAGCCTTCACACTACTGGAGCAATCCCTGGCTCATTTCAACTTTACTCTTGTGACGTCTTGGTTTTATGGTTGGTGGTGACAATAAATGCCTTTCACTTGATCAATTCATAACCTTCACTTGTTGTCGTAATTTGGATTAGCCCCCTTTATATAGCAGATTTGATGTATTTGTACGAGTAGAAATTTATAAAATTTAAACATTTAGATGGTATTTAATAAGATAGATAAGATTTGTCAATTTTAGTAGTAAGTGGGTGTAGATTACAAGGAACTTTATTTATTTAGTAATATTCCCAAGGGAGTTGTGAAACGCCTTGAATTTCATGTATTCTAGTACAAAGGCTGGATTTCTTTAAATTAGTACTGTATCATTAACAATTTATATGACTTTGAATAGGTATAATTGTAACGTATCTAGCTGAGTATGGAATAATCCCCATAGAATTACAAAGCTATAAATCTATCGCTAGTAAATTTGATGTGGAAACTGTAAATTAGCTGTAAAAGAATAAATGGGTTTACTTTACGGTTTAACAGCAAATGAAAGATTGTAATCTAAGTCTCATCGAGGGAATTAAGTCTAATATATAGATTCTCTCTAAACTAACTTTATTTTAATCAGACAATTTGATTTCTATTATTATCGTCTGGGGTCTGTACAGTCCGTATCAATTACCGATACTATCCCAAAGTACGAATACACTTCTATGTTATACCTAACCTATCCCTCGTGTTAAAAGCTCTTTCGACAAGATTTTTTACTTTGAAATGTTTTGTTGCAACAGCTTTCATTTGCATTTGATAACTCATTGAGCCTTCTACATGTTTAGCATTTTCATCACTGTTAGTCTTATTTCATATTCAAAGGTTTGGTTCCAAATTTTAGATTTTGGCACAAAGCAATTTAAATCGCAGTGAGAACAAGTGGTAACCAGTGAAATTATGTTCTTGTCTCATGGTATCTGAAACATTTAAGAGATATTGTTTTCAGCAGCGGAATAAATTTTGCTTTAATTTTTTCGAATTGAAGAGTGTGTATTAAAGGTCTCGATGTATGCCCCTTTTTATGGTAAAATTTCATATCTATATTCTTGTCTAAATGAAGAGTTTTAAATGAAATGTTTTTGTTCTAATAAAAATAAAATGAATTTCATAAGTAGGGATTGATCCCGATCTTAAGCCCCGTCCACACAATACAATTGTTCAAAACATCATAATACATTTGTTTGACCAAGTTTTGGATATCTGTCTACACTGTCAAACATCATCAAACATGATCCAACATTAAATGATGTTGACAGAGTATGGAGAGAAAATATTATTTTTGGATGAAAAATAAGTCAACATGATTTGGATGCTCAAAGCAGTCTGTTTAGTGATACTGCTGCATCAATTATTATTTTGACAATTCTACATCGGCAAAGGTGAAAAAGAAGAGCTCGAACGGTTCCCCAAGGGGTCGGGGACTGGATCAAAGAAGAGATCAGCTTGGGTCAGGTCTTACTGGCTGCTATTTTGAAAGCAAAGTCATGTGTGAAGGCAGTCATGACGTGTATACGACTGCTGATTTGTAAAAGACTGATAACTAATTTAAATAATGCCAACATTTGTTAGATAGCTGAAACATGTAGCTAAATATTTTAACAATGTCAAACATGTTTGATAATGTTCAAATTTGTTGAGAAAGTCGTCCAGACGATCATACAAATATATGACGATGTTTTGAACAAATGTTTGATCGTTTAGACGGAATAGAATTTCAATATTGATACAAAACTAGATATAGACATCGTGCTTAATGTAATGCCTTGATATATATACCGTGTTAAATTTAATGTCTTGGTCGACGTGAGAAAGTACGCTGGTACAGAGGGATGGTCAATGACCAGCTGGTAGGGGATTTTTTGCGAACCCAAGTAGTAATGCTTTTAAAATATACATGTAGTTGCTTCTTTCTTATCTTTTCCTTCTTTTTAGATATACACGTCTGGTAAAATATAATGTTTCGAGATAGATATCGTGTCAAATAATCATGTCTCGATATTAACATCGTGTTAAATATACTTCCTAGATATAGATATCGTGTTAAATATGATATATAAACAAAGATATCGTGTTATGAATGCTTTAATACAGATACCATGATGAATATTGTATCCGATAAGGTGTAAAGTGTAATCTCTTGAAATAGATATCGTGTAAAATATAATCTCTTGATATAGATATCGTGTAAAATATAATGTTTTGATATAGATATCGTGTAAAGTATAAATAAAATATAATGCCTTGATTTAGGTATCGTGTAACATATAATGTTTTGATATAGATATCGTGTAAAATATAATGCCTTGATACAGATACCATGATGAATATTGTATCCGATAAGGTGTAAAATGTAATCTCTTGAAATAGATATCGTGTAAAATATAATCTCTTGATATAGATATCGTGTAAAATATAATGTTTTGATATAGATATCGTGTAAAATATAATGCCTTGATTTAGGTATCGTGTAACATATAATGTTTTGATTTAGATATCGTGTAAAATATAATGTTTTGATTAAGATATTGTGTAGAATATAATACCTTGATTTAGATATCATGTAAAATATAATGCCTTGATTTAGATAACGTGTAAAATATAATCTTTTGATATAAATATCGTGTAAAATATAATACTTTGATATAGATAACGTGTAAAATATAATGCCTTGATATAAATATCGTTTAAATATAATGCCTTGATACAGATGTCGGGTAAAATATAATGTTTTGATATAGATATCGTGTAAAGTATAATGTTTTGATATAGATATCGTGTAAAATATAATGTATTGATTTAGATATTGTGTAGAATATAATACCTTGATTTAGATATCGTGTAAAATATAATGTTTTGATATAGATATCGTGTAAAATATAATGTTTTGATATAGATATCATGTAAAATATAATGTTTTGATATAGATATCGTGTAAAATATAATGTTTTGATATAGATATCGTGTAAAATATAATGTTTTAATATAGATATCATGTAAAATATAATGTTTTAATATAGATATCGTGTAAAATATAATGTTTTGATATAGATATCGTGTAAAGTATAATGTTTCGATATAAATATCGTGTAAAATATAATGCCTTGATTTAGGTATCGTGTAACATATAATGTTTTGATTTAGATAGCGTGTAAAATATAATGTTTTAATATAGATGTCGGGTAAAATATAATGTTTTAATACAGATATCGTGTAGAATATAATACCTTGATTTAGATATCGTGTAAAATATAATGCCTTGATTTAGATAACGTGTAAAATATAATCTTTTGATATAAATATCGTGAAAAATATAATATTTTGATATAGATAACGTGTAAAATATAATGCCTTGATATAAATATCGTTTAAATATAATGCCTTGATACAGATGTCGGGTAAAATATAATGTTTTGATATAGATATCGTGTAAAGTATAATGTTTTGATATAGATATCGTGTAAAATATAATGTATTGATTTAGATATTGTATAGAATATAATGTTTTGATATAGATATCGTGTAAAATATAATGTTTTAATATAGATATCATGTAAAATATAATGTTTTGATATAGATATCGTGTAAAATATAATGTTTTAATATAGATATCGTGTAAAATATAATGTTTTGATATTGATATCGTGTAAAATATAATGTTTTGATATAGATATCGTGTAAAATATAATGTTTTAATACAGATATCGTGTAAAATATAATGTTTTAATATAGATATCGTGTAAAATATAATGTTTTGATATAGATATCGTGTAAACATAATGTTTTAATATATATTTCATTTAAATATAATGCCTTGATAAAGATGTCGGATAAAATATAATGTTTTAATATAGATATCGTGTAAAATATAATGTTTTAATATAGATATCGTGTAAAATATAATGCCTTGATGCATATGTCGGGTCAAATATAATGCTTTAATACAGATATCGTATAAAATATAATGTTTTGATATAGATATCGTGTAAAATATAATGTTTTGATAAAGATATCGTGTAAAATATAATGTTTGAATATAGATATCGTGTGTTTTAATATACATACCGTGTAAAATATTATCTTTTGATATATATATCGTGTGAAATATAATGTTTTGATATAGATATCGTGTAAAATATAATGTTTCGATATAGATATCGTGCAAGATATAATGCTTTGATTTAGATATCGTGTAAAATAGAATGCATCGATATGAATATCGTGTAAAATATAATGTTTTGATATAGATATCGGGTAGATATAATGTTTTGATATAGATATCGTGTACAATATAATGTTTTGATATAGATATCGTGTAAAATATAATGTTTTGATATAGATATCGTGTAAAATATAATGTCTTGATATAGATTTCGTTTAAATATAATGCATTGATACAGATGTCGGGTCAAATGTAATGCTTTGATACAGAAATGGTGTAAAATATAATGTTTTGATATAAATATCGTGTAAAATATAATGTTTTAATATAGATATCGTGTAAAATATAATGCATTGATATAGATGTCGAGTCAAATATAATGCCTTGATACAGATAAGGTGTAAAATATAATGTTTTGATATAAATATCGTGTAAGATATAATGTTTTAATATAGATATCGTGTAAAATATAATGCATTGATACAGATGTCGAGTCAAATATAATGCATTGATACAGATATGGTGTAAAATATAATGTTTTAATATAGATATCGTGTAAGATATAATGTTTTAATATAGATATCGTGTAAAATATAATGTTTTAATATAGATATCGTGTAAAATATAATGTTTTGATATAGATATCGTGTAAAATATAATGTTTTGATATAAATATCGTGTAAAATATAATGTTTTGATATAAATATCGTGTAAAACATAATGTTTTGATATAGATATCGTGTAAAATATGATTGTTTGATATAGATATCGTGTAAAATATAATGTTTTGATATAGATATCGTGTAAAATATAATATTTTTTATTCAAAATCAAAACTGCATTTACCTTGCATAGCAATCTATCGTTTTGTTTGTATGTTCCTATTTATCGTGTTTGCTGTATGTTAGGCAGCTATGACGAGTGCGGCGCCAAGCAGGGTATGCTTACTCTTCTAAACACTTGATACCTCATTTCATTATGAAATACTTACTCATTTATAATTGATATACTTCTTCATGTGAAACGTTCATTAGCTGAATGTTGTTTTGGATTTCGGGGTTTCGTTTTGCAGTCTGGAATGTTAGTACTTTGTTTATTTATAATATGACGCCTCGATATAGATGTCCTATCTAATATACACTTATATCGTGTAAAATATGATGTTTTGATATAAATTTCGTGTAAAATATAATGTTTTGATAAAGATATCGTGTAAAATATAGGGTTTCGATATAGATATTGTGTAAAATATAAAGTCTCGATATATATATTGTGTAAAATATGATGCTTTGATATAAATTTCGTGTAAAATATAATGTTTTAATATAGATATCGTGTAAAATATAGGGTTTCGATATAGATATCGTGTAAAATATAATGTCTTGATATAGAGCCATGTAAAATATAAAGTCTCGTGTTAAATATTAGTATACTGTGCTTAAATACCGTTATATTGACATACTAATAAATTAAGAATAATGATTTATAGGTATTTTAGGTGTAAAGTAAACTTATATATTAGTAGGTTCATTTGTTTCGTCTTGTCACTGGTTCATGATTCCAGAAAATTGATCTATTCCATACACGCCAAGTTCCCATTTTTTCCGTTTATTTAATCACTTTAATCTTACTACTTTCAGACAGTCTATTGACTTGGTGCGACCTTAAAACGGGTTTCATTTTCTTTATGACGTTATTACCATAGTCCGTCCCATTTTAACACCATAAAACAACAGATTTGTCTTAATAATTTGTCTTATGGACGCGGACCTCATCGTAAATATCATTGGCCTTTCTCGAGTTAGAGAGAAGAACAACTTTGTGTCTATATGATTTCAAATGGTTATGATTTCATCGACTGGGATCTGAAATATCTCTGCCTGTGTTGTATCGGAGTATTTAATAACTATGTGAAATTTTATTGTTGAATTCTTTGCTGATTATAGAAAATACGGTACATATGGTTTTCTACCCCATATGCGCAATATAACATGTTTGATTTAAAACCCTATAAGTGTAAAATATTCAGGATAAAATATTCAGGAGCAAAATAGACGATGCCTTATTATGTTGAGTTTTTATTATTATTTATGAAATAAATGGAATTGCTCCTTTAATACTAAGTTGATGTTTGAGTATCTGCTATGAACTTAATCAATTAATCTGTCTATGGTTACTATTTCGGCTTTAGAAATCAATGTAGCAATAGAATGGAGAGGTTATTTTAGAAGGCAATTTAATCTGAAATTTGAAAACAATTTTTTCTATTGTTGTTTAGTAATTGACATGTATAGAATCAGACGTAATCCTACCAAGATAAACGAGATTGTAACAATGTTGATCTTCTAATAACATTTCTTTTTATTTTTCTGATTGAAAAAATCTAGATTAAGGTTATAAGGTTCAAGTAAGACAAAATTCATTTGCTTGCAGATTGAGTAAAATTAATTATTTTCCACGGGATTCGAAACCGTAGTTGGTTTGGCCTATATCTATGTAGGTATTATGTTAATTTATCAATATTTGTTATCAAATTTTTTTTTGTTCATTGATTAACATGTAAAGTAATGCAGACCATCTTCAAAGGTCACCAACGATGTTCGTTGTTCAAAAATCATACAACGTATAATCATGTATATACAAGACACAAATTGTTTACATTTAATCATATGGTAATTGGATAAAATAACGATCGGCTTAAATTTCTGAAAAGGTTGACTTATATTGCTGTTGTGGCTACTGTTTTGGTAAACCATTGATTACAAGTATATTTAACGTGGTCTATTTCAGCTATAACTATTGCTTTGCTACAAAAGTCTGTTTCATCTAAAACGTGTTTCAAAGTACCGAAAATTTGGCAACTCTTACTCCTTTGATGTAGTTAGATAAAGTTTCCAAGTGACATCAGCATTTTTGAGAAAAAAGTTTACTTTAAACCAAATCATTTCAATCATTTCTCTGCAAAAATCTAGAATCGTCAAAATTTGAAAACATATCTAGAATAATAAGTAGCTCGGTTTATGTTATTGCATTTAAGTTTATAAGCATTTTTTGTTCACCGTTAACATCTAATAAGTAGCATAAGTGTAGGCCAACACAATGGACAACAAGTAGCTGAAATTGCACACTACTTGTACCCTTTTACTTTTATAATGGAAGTAACTAGTATACAAAAAAGTGTAAAGATGTTGGGATTAGAAGAAGGTCGAGAACTCGTGTGATACACAAATTATAAAGGTACTCTTTTATCATTAAGTAATCGAAAATGCAAGTTACTGGCAATATTTCCTTGGAGAAAAATAATAAATTTTCAGTGTTTCAGTGTTTCCTGTCAAGATTGGATCTGTATACGTTGTGGTAAATAATTGAATTATCTTTTCTGCGGCTGAAAACTGCGAGCGACCACCAGGAGTATTGCAGCTACAGACGGTCAATTTCTTGATCATCTGATGAAGTTTATTAAACATTCCATCATCCTGGGCCTGCCTTCAAATTTGTTCTGATGATACAATGACAAGATAATACCATCCCTCTTTTTTTTTTAGCTCAACAGGTGCAGAAAAAATAAAACGTAAAATTACAAACATCTTATTTCTATTTCAACAAGATGATATTTTCTCAGTTTCTATACTTAAAACTGTGCCATTGACAGCTGTGCTTTCGAATTTTCGCTGAAAAATTCTTGAGAAGGCATTTTGTATTTACATTTTGATATTATACAAGGCAACTGGAGTTATCTATATAATAAATATTATTTCTAGAATATTATTATAACTCAATAATATCGCTGTAAATTCTTTTAAACTCAACATCCATCAGTTTCCTTCAGGATGTGATGACGAAAGACAAATTTAACAGGTTTTCCAGTCCTTTTTTCAATAAATAAATTCTTCTCGATCACAATATCCGATTTCATTTTGAAATGTGGTACAGGAATACTATTGCAGTCCTAAATACAGTCACAAAATGACTGATTGTGGAAACATTGAAATGAATTTCCACTTTAGCTTTATCAAATGTATACGTTCCAGATGTACACAACTGAAAAGGTAAGCCTGATATTTAGGAGAGAGTAATAAGCAGTAAATTATAAGGAATGTATATATCACTTTATTGTAGATAATAAAACAGCAGTTATTATGGCTGATATTTTGTGGTAGAGTATATTTGGCAATAAAAAGAGTCTGTAAAGTAGACAATTGACGATCATAATAGAATATCTTATAACTATAAAATAGAGCCACAATTCTTTCTTCCAACAGTCAATTATTCTAATGATGATAGCCCTTGTTGAATTTCATTAATCAAGGCCATAAAATAGGAGAAATGTGATAAATAGGAGATTGGCACAGACAAAATAATTTTTACTATCAAAATCAGACATATTATTTACTCCAGTTACATTAACGATGTTTCAAATTCTTTTTTCCATTGTTTAGAAACTTGATATATATTCCAGCAGCCACAACAAAATAAATATTTTAAAGTTTTCCTAAAATATGGACTGATAATACAATATAGGATAAAGTTCACTGAAAAGTTGACGGACTGCATAAAATTCATGACAGCTTCTATAGTTAAATATGTATAGTTACTTTCATTGTCCGTCATACGAGCTAAATGTATAACTATTTCAGATGGTGCGACTAAAATGAAAAACATCACAATGATAACGACTAGAGTAATTGTTATTGTATGACTTGTGCTAGTAGCTGAATGGTCCTTACGTCGATCACGTTTAAACGTTTGGCGCATTTTATACGATTTATAAATTCTTCGGCACAAACAAACGTTGAAATATAACAAAAGAACTAAAGGTATAAAATTTCCAATCACTGCCCAAATGATCCTGTAAGCTGTATCTATTTGTCTATCATTCCAAAGCTGTACCGGTGTCGGCATATACGCTTTTCTAGAGGAATTCGGCGTACACAATTGTCTTATTTCATATCGCCACAATACCGGAATGTTAAACGCAAACGAAAAAACATAAGTTATCACAATAACACATTTGATACGGCTAGTCGTTAGATATATATCCTGTCGTAACGGATGACAAATCGCAAGATATCGTTCTAAAGCCATTGCTACCGTCAACCAAGTACTGATTATGATAAAAACGTTGATAATAGCGGCACAGTAAATTCTGTAATATAACACAAAACCCTTAGTTGAATAAACATCATCCTGTGGTAGGAAAACAGTTGGAAAGGCAAATAGACAAAACATTAGATCAGAAACTGCCAATGAAACTAAACATAAATTAGCTGATAATTCCAATCTTTTAAAAGCTTTTTGTAATTTCCGTCTTGTTAAAATACACAAATTTAAAACATTTCCAACCATTCCAAATAAACAAACAGATGGTATTCCGAATCCATACACAATATGGCTAACTTCTTCATAGAGTTTCTTGGCATCATCATTTACTACAGCCGTCATGTTCCTATTTTCAGCTTCAAAGGTAATATTTAAACAGTCCATCATGACTCTACAATAGAAAAAATATACACCCCTGATTAAACAATGATATTTGATTTTATTATGATATATTAGATAATTGTATATGATATATTACTCATTTATTTTTTAACCCACGGGTCACTCAGTAACTCACATCACTCAAATTATACTTGTTGTTTAAGTCCAGTTCAGGCAGTCTGGTAGCCAGCGAGTAAAATGAGATTTTTCAAGCTACTAAGGTTTATGTCATTGCTTCAACACAGTGGAATATGGCTACTTTGAAGACATCATTAGTGTTATTAGTTTTACCTCCATCATTGCGTGTATAGGGATTTCAGGCACCTACACCATTTTTTGCTAAACTAAGACGATAACAGAATGTTCTAAAATGACTTCAAAAGAGTAAACTGTTCTCATCCCATGTGGGCATGACTAAACAAAGTCGATCCCCGAGCTGCTTACTAGAATCTTATTAATCGTGCACGTCACAGACTGCTATATATCAGCTTACTATCTGAGAATTAGCTACGATAGAAACGATATTTGTATGAATGACTGTATAGGAACTGTAGATTAGAGTAAATAGTGTATATTTAGAAGAGTAAATGATTGCGGGGGAGTAGAGTGCTATATTGAGATTAATTAATGAAGAAATGTTTCTATAAAGAAGATATAGGATTTAAAATACGGATTACCTGAGGTAATGGTAAGATTGAGAAATAATCTTCCTACCTGTCTGATATATAAATATATATATATATATATATATACTTTCTAAATCTAGCATTATCTCTTAACAATTATAAAGTAACATTGGCCAAATATTGATATAGGTTTTCGTTGTTTCCTAAGCCGAAAGAAGGATTTAAAAGTCTTTTTCATCCGATGGTCACACGTCTCCTCCCAATAACAATTGCTGTCATTTATACCAACAATTCAGTATAATGACCTTCGTCGGTACTTTTCCATTGAAATATTCAAAAGATATAATGAACAACATTTAGGATGTAGAACATCTTTATATATAAAATGGTAAAAAAAGGCTCCTTACACTGTAAACAAACGTAACAGAAACAAATTCCTAAAACATAATTTTTTTTATCTTTCTTATCTAACCAAGATGAAACATAGGCCTCGCTGTACCAGGCTCGAAAATACATCCCACTACTTAACAAAACATTGCAATCTTTATATTTAGATACAGACGGGTTACTAGACCTAGATTTTGTGTGCAAGTGTTCATCGCACTATGCGACCGCAGTTAAATCAATGTACATGTGTATAGTCCGTATATATGTAGTTGTTTCAGAATAGTTTTTATATTGACATCAGACGCATATATTCAGAGACAATTCGGTGACAAAAGTCACTGTATCTTTTGTAAAAACAAATACACACCTGCCCTGAAATTGAATTTACAAAATAAAACGTGAATAATTACCTTAAAACAACCCTATATGTCTGATTGTTCCAATTAATTGTATTAGTCATATATTCTGCTTTATTGTTCCACAATGTAAAATAAAATGTTCATAAAATCACAAGTTTTTCACATCACCAGATTGTTTCCAACTGAGAATTTCTTTAAGCAGCTGCACTCCAAGTCTTAATTTAAGGCATTAAATATGGAAAAATAAAGTTTATCGGCGTGGTGAGAGAGATTGACAAGATATGTATGTAATCATCTTACGAGTAATCTGTTTTGAAACTGACGATGTTGGGTGGTCACTGATAGTCCAGAGGTAGTCATGTATACAAGTCATCATTCACATACAACTAAAGTCACAATATCTCTTCCAAGTCTTTTATCAACTTCCAGTCATAATAAGTGAAAGGCGTAGAAGAAAACTAACAAAGCCTGAAGGTAATACAGTATCTCCACCAATTAGACCAGCCACAAAGTGAAGCAAAATTCTCTCAGTAATTAGCTCAGATCTCCATCATATTTTGCCCTGTCATTAGATTAGTAGCTAAAAGCCATGGTAGGTTTGACCTGCATTTTGTATAAATTCGAAGTGACAGTTTAACTATCACAAAATTTGATGTCGGGTTTCTGAACTAAATATTACCAATAAAAGCCACGATAGTAAAATTATTACCAAGAGATTAAAACTAATATGCCAATGTTTTGAATTCGATGAAATATAAGGAGTAAAGGAAAATGAATAAATGGAAATTACTGAAGAACATAAATAGGCATCTCGGTACAAATAATAAAAGATGTGGTCAAAACTCATCGTAGTGAGAGATTAGATTGAGCGAAAGTACGAGGGTTCTTGACCTTCACAGTAAAGTGTGATTTAGAAAACAGAGATTTATGATACATGTACCGACTTGGACACCTCGTCAATCTTACTAAACCTTGTTAGTCAAATAAAGATTATCCAATTTCAAATTAATGCCCATTTGAATTTATAGAAGAAATTGTTATTTACGCTTCTTTTTTGTTTCTTTGTACATTCTACTGCAAGCACATCGTTTGACAGACAATAGTAGCCTGGCCAGTGAAGAGCATCTCCTATTGCACCTAATATCACAACCTATAGGGAAAACGTCTGGTAGACTTCCTTTCAACAACTATACTAATTTCGATTATTTATTTTTTGTCAGATTGTAATAAGTTGAACATTAAAGTGACAGGTTGGCCATTTTGGGGGATTGAATGGGGTCTTGAATATATATAGTCTTCAGAAGTACTAGAACCATGAAGATCGAGTAATCCAAACTAGGAATTTCTATATATGACAAGAGTCTCAAACAGGTTGGCCATTTTGGGGGATTGAATGGGGTCTTGAATATATATAGTCTTCAGAAGTACTAGAACCATGAAGATCGAGTAATCCAAACTATAGGAATTTCTATATATTATGACAAGAGTCTCAAACAGGGAGGCCATTTTGGGGGATTGAATGGGGTCTTGAATATATAAAGTCTTCAGAAGTACTAGAACTATGAAGATCGAGTAATCCAAACTATAGGAATTTCTATATATGAGAAGAGTCTCAAACAGGTTGGCCATTTTGGGGGATTGAATGGGGTCTTGAATATATATAGTCTTCAGAAGTACTAGAACCATGAAGATCGAGTAATTCAAACTATAGGAATTTCTATATATTATGACAAGAGTCTCAAGATTCATTTTAACTTTAAAACGCATTGGAACTCTCATAATATGTCGACGGTGAGATGTGAACACTATTACTGATTAGCTGTGCTATAAAATTCTTGTATCTGAGACAAAAGTACAAATGGTCAAACGGATGGCGAACGTCCATTTAAGTTATTGTTTTGTATCCGTAATTATTTACGTTCAACTGAGATCTAGGTAAATATATGGACTCAAAAAGCTGAAACGTTTAAAGAAATAGATAAAGCTTCAGTTTATTCCCGAAAATTGCTTTCATCATCTTATTTTATATGGCCTACCATGAAAAAATAGAATGATAATTTTCATATTTCATAAAGGACTTTGTATGTGGGATGTAGTGACAATAACATTTATTATAACTGATCGTCAATGATCCACGAAGTTGGGTGAAATAGTTTTCGGGGAAGGGAGCATTAACCAAGCAAATAAAGTAGGTTAAGATGAAACTTGTACAAATTATAGATGTTCGCGTAGGAAAAGGTTACACAGAGGTAAAAAGTAGAGAAAACTATGACAAGAATCTATCTATTTAATCGAGGCATTGAGCTTAAATAAACCGTGTTTCAAAGATAAAACAATAATTACATCTATGATATATACTCCTGATGGTGCACGAATTGAGGGATAAGACAACAGTGCATTTACTTAAATAGGCAGACGTATTCACCTTTAAATAAATAACTATATACCACAAAACAAAATACAATGCACTTCGAACACCGGAAATTGCATTACCTCAGTTAAGATGATCTGAACTTAATAAATCATAAACATCCGTTTTACCAACATAGGTTAAGATACGAAACAAATAATTTACAAAGAGAAACAATGTTAATATTATAAGCTGTGGAAATATTCGTATTATTATCTAGAAGCATGTGGACAGGTTGTAATAAATGATGATATAATGATTCACACAATCAATATAAACCTGTATCTTCCATCAATCAACTTCGTAATATTGGACAAACATGGATAGGGTGCTATTTTAAATCCAAAGTCATTTTGACAGTTTGTTAAAAGGCAAGTCATTATAATTTTTTTTTGGTTTGTACAATGTTGCATGATATCTTGGTAACAATAATCATGAAAATAAAAATGATAAAAAAATAATAAATAATCAGATCTGGAGTACCCATCAGTAGACACACTGTTCAGAATATTAATCAATTATCACCATAATTACTTTACTTTGTGTTCATGGAATCATATACACTGTCTTTCTATCATGATGTGCAAAATAGAAATAAATTTTAACAGTTGAATCAGTTTTAGATAAAGAGTTGAAGAAATTGTTAAATTCAAATTTATCGATTTTGATATAATTTGTACCCCACCGGTAGAGGGGCCTAGCAGTAATACAGGTACAAACGTCAACAAAAAATTGTTAACACAATCATTGTACTTGACTATTTGATCTTTGTTTTCTACTACCTCATTAGCCCCGAAAGAATGGCATTTTGTCATTAGAAGTCGACGAATAAAGATGAGCGTTGGCGTGTAGTCATACTAACCTTTACACATGCAAGCTTCCTCTTGAAACCGCCTTTACATGGCAGTGGGTATTAGGTACATACTTTCATTAGTTTGAATGTAACAAAGTGTATTGTAGTAAATCAAAACTTGTGCTTTTAGACAAATTCAGATGATTTTGTAAAAGAAGTAATAACGTTAGCGCTGTCCCCTAAGAATTCTTATACATCATTGATTCTGTAAAGAAAATGCATCGATTACATCCTGAGATGTTAAAGCTTAATCATGGTATACATGTTTGTGTATCCCCATGATGAAAGCAATGTGATTCTTATTGATTAGATTTTGAAGAGAGATTGATGGTAAAGCCATAGAAGGTGGTCTATTGTTAACATATTGTTGTTTTTATATGACAACTTGAAGATGTTAATAATATAAATAGATGAGAAAGATTATAATGAAAAATACAAATATCCATTACTTCAACAATATTTTTTGTGGCGTTTAGCCGACCAACTCAATTGTGAAAAATAAGCTGGCAAATAATGCAAAAAGGTCGGAAAAAAATATTCAATATTTTCAAAAAGGGCGACAATCAAATCTCATATAAGAGTAACGTTCTCTCCTCATTATCATTGTATTACTGAAATAA
This sequence comes from Lottia gigantea, assembly GCF_000327385.1. Taxonomy (NCBI): domain Eukaryota; kingdom Metazoa; phylum Mollusca; class Gastropoda; family Lottiidae; genus Lottia; species Lottia gigantea. The sequence continues at coordinate 2,947,256 of NW_008710950.1, read as the reverse complement.
CCTACTAGAGCATCTTGGAACATAGATCATAGATTGGAGAAAAAAGGGATGAGATGAACCAGGGTCCTAGGAAATTCTCATTTTAATTTTAAGATAAAATTGGACAAAACTCAAAACATAATTAATAAACCCCATGTCTTCAGATAAACATTCCATATTATCTATTCTGTAGAGGTTTCAAAGATGTCTCCAAGGAATGTTATCGTCACCAGAGAGCTCTCTTAGGCTTGAGAATGTATTTTTAATCCCACATTAGTTCATTACTGAAGGTACGTACTGCGATCTACGGCAGTACATACATCTTCGAATAACAATTAGATTCAAGACGTCATTGTCTTTCTATATCTATTAATCAAACTGTCAAATATCTTAATTTTAGTCTTAGTCTATTATAATCACCATGATTCCCTTTGAACCCAACAAACATGCCTCCACACATTAAGCTTATAAACAATATCTACAACAAGTTCAAACCAAAGGGCAGAGATTTAATATAAAAAGTAATTAAATAGCTTAATTGTCGCACTGAGTATTAAATTTATACTAACTATAGTTATTATATTAACTTAAATTGATATTATGACCGATGAGACATTTTATACAAACTGATACATTGTACAGACCAATGAGAAATTTATACAAACTGATACCATGTACAGACCAATGAGAAATTTATACAAACTGATACCATGTACAGACCAATGAGAAATTTATACAAACTGATACATTGTACAGACCAATGAGACATTTTATACAAACTGATACAATGTACAGACCAATGAGAAATTTATACAAACTGATACATAGTACAGACCAATAAGAAATTTATACAAACTGATACATTGTACAGACCAATGAGAAATTTATACAAACTGATACATTGTAAAGACCAATGAGAAATTTATACAAACTGATACCATGTACAGACCAATGAGACATTTTATACAAACTGATACATTGTAAAGACCAATGAGACATTTTATACAAACTGATACAATGTACAGACCAATGAGAAATTTATACAAACTGATACATAGTACAGACCAATGAGAAATTTATACAAACTGATACATTGTACAGACCAATGAGAAATTTATACAAACAGATACCATGTACAGACCAATGAGAAATTTATACAAACTGATACATAGTACAGACCAATGAGAAATTTTATACAAACTGATACATTGTACAGACCAATGAGAAATTTATACAAACTGATACATAGTACAGACCAATGAGAAATTTTATACAAACTGATACCATGTACAGACCAATGAGGCATTTTATACAAACTGATACATTGAACAGACCAATGAGACATTTATACAAACTGATACATTATACAGATCAATGAGAAATTTATACAAAGTGATACCATGTACAGACCAATGAGATATTTTATACCAACTGATAGACTGTACAGACCAATGAGAAATTTATACAAACTGATACATTGTACAGACCAATGAGAAATTTATGCAAACTGATACATTGTACAGACCAATGAGAAATTTATGCAAACTGATACATTGTACAGACCAATGAGAAATTTATAGAAACTGATACATTGTACAGACCAATGAGAAATTTATACAAACTGATACATTGTACAGACCAATGAGAAATTTATGCAAACTGATACATTGTACAGACCAATGAGAAATTTATAGAAACTGATACATTGTACAGACCAATGAGAAATTTATACAAACTGATACATTGTACAGACCAATGAGAAATTTATACAAACTGATACATTGTACAGACCAATGAGACATTTATACAAACTGATACATTGTACAGACCAATGAGAAATGTATGCCAACTGATACATTGTACAGACCAATGAGGTATTTGGTACCTTCTATACAGTATATTATTAAACGAATACGACTGAGATATACATAAATTGGCCTTAACTAATGAGATATTTATGCAATTGCCTTAATGTGCCAACAATAGAGATATTCATTAATATAATACTATGGTTAAATGATAATGTATTGTAAACCATGTTTAACTGGCATGTTGTACATGTTATGATAGGTTATTGATATATTTTACAAAACTGTTCTTTCGTCGACCGTTCTCCAGATAGTTGAAATCGCTTCGGATAGATCTACCTATTCCTCCTGAATTAGATTCTTAGCTCAGTGTCTCTAAACTATTCATTATATTTATCAGTGACCTGTTAAACCTATTCACTCTCTGTGGATTATATATGCTACAAGATTTATCATGTAATCTGTTGTAGAAATCACTGTTCAGACTTAAACCACCAAATCATTGAACAAGTAATTTAATCTTTAGTTTACCAACCATCCACAAACTCAGGAAAAAAAACCAAATAATTGGTTCAAAAATCCGGGTGCATGTTGATGATGGTAATCATTCGTTAATCAATGTTAACGGTTACGTCAATGACTTTTAGTGGACGACTTTGCTATGATGAGGTTTGGTCAGTGATGTCCAGTGGTTCTCAATAATGTTTAAAGCAACAATACTCATATAATTGAACGTAGATTATGATAAATATGATCAAGTGTGAGATTTTCCGAGATAAAATCAGCTTGTAATGTCAGTAACTCATAATGTAATTGCTAGATCAAAGAGTATATAGAAGCTGAAAGGGTTTTGTGATCGATCTAGTAATATGCTTTATAATCATGTAGTAAAAAGATATTGTAAACGTAATTAAATTGTGTAGGTTGCTGTAAATAAATTCTTCCGACAATCATCATGAACGAATTTGCCTTCAATTTCCCAAAAGGAATTAATGTGTATTGTATTTAACTGGTCAAACTTTGTTATTTTATAGATTTTTTTTTATTCAAGTAGGTCGGGTTTTGCGATGGTTAACACCTTTATTATGTTTTATTTACGAACCCACCGTGAACTATTCATTCTACTATGTAGTTATATTGTTAGATTGAGCAGATTTCAATAGATTTCTATATTAATCACCAAATTTCATCTTTCATAAAGTACTTAGGCCATACCAAAATAATTTTCTGTTCTTCGGGATTTCTTGAAAAAAAAAAGGTACGAGCGAACGAAATTTTTTTTTTAATTTTTTAAAAAAAAATGTCTAAAAGTTAGTAATCATTGATTTGGTTGGTGCGATATAATATTTTTTAATTTTTTTAAAAAAAAAAGTCCCTTCGTACCATTAAAATTTTCCAGCATGGATGATTTTGAATGTATTCAGATAAAATAACAATTAATAGTATTTATTTATGGTGTAAAGGCTTCAAAACATTTTGGTATGGCACAACTAGCTGTTTTAAATTTGTCATGGTGCGTATCGACATACCACAAAAAATTTGTAATCTTCCACAAAATTTCTTTTGCACAGATTAACTGGTCTTTTGACCAGCCATCATCAATGGTTTTGCACCAATCTGGCACATCACAAAATAGTTTTTGAGGTCCAGTAAAGGTTTTGTCAAAGACTGGTGGTGTAGGTTTTTCAGGAAACATTAATGTCTTTCTTGATGCCATCATAAAATCGAATACATTTTTATCACTTTTGGAAGTATTACAAACAGGTTCTGCAGACGAAGAATGAGAAGGCAAGTTAATTAAAAAGTCCACAAACTTGGATTTCAGTTCATCACACAGAGAAATTTTCAATGAAAGTGTAACCAAGACACCGCCTGATTTTTCAATATTGTCCTTGATGTACACTTTTTCTGGGATCTGTGATATGCACGATTGAATTCCTGCAGATGCCAGATCATAAACATCTTTAAAAGTGTTTTCAGGCTCAACATCAAACGCCATGTATGGCAAAATAAGTTTCTGGTGTGACCTAATTTTGATTATTAAAATCATTTTGGTAAAAAAGACAAATACAAATATTAATTCTAGCACTGCATCGGCCATGCCTATTTCTGATAATTATCAACTTCCGGAATTTCGATGCGTTCGGTCGTCGAGAAAACGTTCTTGCTTCAGCGAAGGGCCTAAACTACTGTACGAACTCACTCTTTCAACAGCTGGAACATGTTCTACTATAATTGTCGCACGATGTCCACAAACTGACAAACAGAAATAGAGGGCGCAATTTGTTACTCCCGCTACCAAATTTTAGGCTTAGAGAAATAAAAATGAAACTAAAAATGAGAGCTAAACAATCATGTTATCTGATCAATTTAGAGGTACGGACATACGGGCAATGTAATTTTTTTTTTAAAAGTAAAAATTCTTTTTTCAAAATTTTACATACGGGAGCTCTTTTGATACATACGGAATATTATTTTTTAATTTTAAAAATAAACTTTCGATAACAGAAAATCGGGTACGGAATTCCCGACGAACAGAATATTATTTTGGTATGGCCTTATTTATTTATATTTCAGAACAGATATGCCAATTTATTTCCTTCTGAATAACATGTTTATTTCTATTCAAGAGAAAAGGATATTGACTTTTTCGGATACAGCTTAAAGGACAGCAATATTAATGAAATGAAATGAAAACATGTCGAAGATAATTCAAGGACAAAAAGAGCGTGAGGCTTATTTTTCTTTTCAACAAAGATATTTTTATTTTATGGACCTTTGAGATGGCAAAACCCACGATGTTTTATCTGATTTCTTCATTTGTAAATGTTACGAAAACTCAAAAGCTTTCCGCACGAAGAGATAACCATTTTGGTCATGTTGATCAATTATGGTGACATAAAGGTAAACACACTCTGCTGCCTGTCTTCTAACAGAACGATAATATTTTATGGATCACATGATTGTAAACCGTATTTATTTCAACAGCCAAAAAACTTTGTTACAAAATGATAATGCCTACGGTCTACAGCAAAAGTAAATTCAGTCCAGAGTACTGCACCGGACGCTATGGTTTCTCGGAGCTTTTTTTCAAAATAGGCAGGGCTCTCAATAATCCAATGATCCATGATCAGGCTCGCCTATGTAAAATTGTGCCTTGGGATTACCCCTTCTCGGAGAAATCGGACAAATGTACATTTTATTTCGCTTTAAATGTTTTTACAGGTTTGTATTCAAGTAAACAAGAAAAGTTAAACTTGATGAATTTCTAAAAAACAATCATTGAAGCTGATTCTAGACATTTCAATAGCAAATTACTTAACAGCTTCCGTAAAGAGGTATTAGCGGAAGTATTTATGGAATTTCCCAATAAAGTAGTTATTTTGAGATTACCGCGAAATAAAAATAAAAACTTGGATATGATGGAAATGGGTTAATTTTTCAAATCATTCGAATAATCATTTTAGACTTTCTCTTATCCATTCTACAGCTAAATTTTTTAGCATGTATTTTTGTATTGTATACGTGGTTAATTTGATTTATATCGCATTCAGTTATTATTAAACCATTACTATTCAGTCAATACCAATTACAAGTTATAGTTAAATATCTATTAGTTCAATTAATATTAGCTTATCAAATTTACTTCGTTAAGAAAATATTTTTTGAAAACATACATTAATTACTTAATCATTTATTTTAAGTACATATTTTACACCTGGTGCAGTAAATCCAAAACTAGCATGGTAATTCAATGATGTAATTATATAGGAAAGGCAAACCGATAACAAAAACCATATTTGTATTCTGTAATACAAGTATTTCTGGGCAAACTTGTCATTATTTAACTATTGACATTTAACCTCTATTTGAGAATGTGTATTTCCAAAAACCGTTCTCTTCGTCAGAAATTTTCGTAGTAATGAGATGGACTTTCCTTGGTTAAAAGTGCTATTAAGAATTTCTATTAGAAAGATTTGTGGACAATTAGATATCACAAAAATGTCAGTTATCGCGGCAGAACTGGTAAATGTCTTTTCCTGCATACTATATGACATTGCTCTGTCCGTTTACATTAGTAGCCCATAAAAATCACACTCACTATGTTATTAAGTGATTTGGACTTTCGACAAGGAGTTACTGGGTACAAAATCTATTCGACCAGCAATGCCACACACTCTGGTAAGGGACACACACTGTGTGGAATTTGTATAATATCTTTATAATTGGTGGAACCTTGGATATTACAAGTAAATTACCCAGCTTCTACCAACGTTCTGATAGAACATATTTACTGAATATAATAACTATGTTTAAAATCTTAATTGTGAACGGTACCTGACTGTTTATACAGCTCTAATGATGGACACAACCTTCTTCATTCTATAAAACGTGTTATTTAGGATTGGGCAAGAAATCAGCCTTGTAGAATTATAATAATCAGCCATACCATCAATGATAGAATGTAATGATAAAGTCAGTTTTAGTAGCTTTATCAGTAGCATCTACTTATTGGTGGCTTAACGTAAATAATATCATTATAATCAATCCTGAATGTATGTGATCCAAATTTAGATTCATTAGTAATTATTACTCGGAGCAAATTCAGAGCGGTAGATTCGTCCTCTACATTCAATGTTTTCAAAACTATTTTTATAACAATAATTGTTTTTTTCGTTAAAAACCATTTAAGTCTGAATTAACTATTTCAATCAACAGTTTTAATCAGGATGACTTGCTTTAATATCGTTTATACCATGTGGTGTATTACCTGTGATATTGTTTTTAGTATTTTTTTGCAGTCATTAAATGACTTTTTCTGTGATTTAACGTCTTGTTTTGTTGTCACTATGTGACCTTTCTGTGATATTGATAGGTGTTTTATTGTTTTAGTTTTTTCATTATTTTATCGTATTCTAGAGCTATATAGCCCGTTTGTGCTGATGCTCCTTAATGCATTTCATTTCATTTCATTTTAATGTCGTTTATCTGCATTTATTGTGTTTATTTACCATTTGACTTAAATTAACCTCCTTATACTAAATAACATTTCAGCGCAAACTACTTAACTGACAAAAATGAATTGTTACTCGTATTCCTAAACAACTGATTTAATGAACATGTAAACTGAACTACTGCTGCTTTCCTTGTTATCTTAGTTTTAGCTATAAGGTTTCAAAAGCAAAATAAGCCAAATAGAAAGGGAGGCCACCCTGAAACTTCAATATTATGTATTAATAGAATATCGAGTGGGAATCACTGAAATTTGAAGAACATAGAATGTTATCAGCCATTCTATTTTTAGTTTAAAATTGCGAGTATATCTGAAACAGAAAATCGAATTCCATCAGCTGTCATTTTCGACTGATAACATTTAAACTACAAGTTATTGCTGCAGATCGAAACACTTGTAATCAAACAACAGTTCTGTTCTCCGGTACATAATATAGGTTCATCAAAATAATATGAACTCACAGGTTAATAACTGTGTAGATTAGGTCATGTTTTCATGCGCGCAAGAACATTTTGTAGAAAGGTGTAAAAAGGCCCTATAAAGAAAATATATATTTATTTTTTGATAGTTGTATGGTAAATAGAATCTTTCACTTGTGTTTATGTCATATGGAATTTATGAATTTCGTTGCCGGATAAATATTAAAACTTAAGCATTCGTTTAAGATCCTTTATTATCTTATCTCTTCGCATCGAACTGTTAATCATTTTCAAATTTTTAAATAATTTCGATGAAGTAATGAAAGTCAAGTTATGAAAAGAAAACAGGTTTTTTTCTGTAACATACTCAATACGCATTTCATATCTATTTTGTGAATCTGGAATAAACACTCAAAACAGACATGCTTTATAACATGTTCATGAAAATGTTACAGTAATCTATCTTTTAACAGCTGTATAGAACATTTTCAATTACCTCTATAGCAGTTTGCACTTTTGATTGACGGCTTGATAAGTGAAACAAATAACCAATGAAATAGATAAAATAAATTCCACAAGAAATGTCCAAAGAGTCACGTAATGAAATTCGGTTTTAGTTACGAATATAAAGTAAGTCCCTCGCACCTCGGGGCCAAAATTCCAAAATCTGTCGGTTTTCATACTACAATTTTAATGAGATTTCGAACTAGTTCGACTTCCGTGAATTTTGAACGAACGGTTTTTGGTCATTTCCCATAAATTGTATATTGATTGTATATTGTAGATTGGAATGTGAATGCAATAAAGTTGCCAATATAAATTTATAAGACTGCGAATGGGTCGAACTACAATTGGTTGTAGATTATTGTCAGTTACTTTTTTGCTCAGTTATTGTCATTATTAGTTATTCAACGAAATATTCTACAAGATTGGACAACTTGAAAGGCTCAATGCGTACCTGTGGGTTGCGTGGTAGACAAACTTTCATAGAATTGAGATTACTACGAGATGGTATTTGCCATGAACTACTGCTGTGTGGGTGTAAAGGTAGTGCAGGATTTTACTTGAGTAATAAGGAAAAAATATGTCAAGTACTGGCATATTCAATCTATCGTTATTACCTTTCCTAATACTTGTAAGAATTTCTTGACATTGTGAAGAATCTTCTTTTTACGCAAAAAGTAAACTTTAGAAACCACTTTTAAGAAATCAATTTGATTATTGCAGATGCAATAAAGCGATAATTGCCTGATGAAAGGCACAATTTTATCAATTCACAAGAACTTTTCTAAAGTTAATGAAATTGGTTGGCCTGTAGCAAGTGGAATTCTGTCAGTATAACCTTTATGCAGTAACAAATTACTTATATTGAATCCGTACAAAAAAACCGTGCTTTCTTTTAAAAAAAAACTACCCATATCTGAGTGAAAGGGTAAACCTTCATTTTCATTGACAATTATTGCTCCAAGTTGAATTAACCTAAAAAAAAAAATACTTCTCGTCTTGAGAATGAGGTTTCTTGTTGGAAGGTACCAATGTTAGTGTTTATTTTTTAATAATCCGATCAGCGTTTGTTACTGGTGATGCATGGCGTTGTGTTAACAGTGAAATAGACAGAATCCTCTTTGTTCCTTCTTGATGACTGAGACAAACTCGTAGAATATGGTGTACGAATACCAGCTTGGTAATTCTATCATTTTAATTTTAGAATATAACAGAATGTACCGTATCCTGTTTGTGAATTGGATGCTTAATGAAAGAATAAAAATTCCAATTATATGCAACTATTTATCGACAATACATTAAACAATGGTTAACAACCAGAGACACCCTCACAATTCACTTTCATTAACTTCCGGTATTGATATTACAACGGAAGTGGAAACGGTAATAGAGGAATGCTTTTGATTATACCCAGTGAGTGCAATACTTGAACATAATTATTATTAATTGTCATGTTAAGCTTGGTTGGTGAATATCAGCGATATTGTTCTATTGATATGTTCACAAGATAGTTCAAGGTTCGGTAGACAAAACCCGGAGCCATCTACAGACTTTCAGATACAGGAGTGGGAATCAAAGCAAACTTATTAATGTCGATGGGCCTACTCATGATGTTTATTATTTTATAATAGTGAAAACAATACTCCCACTATCAATGGTAGTGGTATTTAACCACCTGGCAACATTAAAGATTGTAGGTTTTAACGTAATGCACACGAGCGATTATATATTCCCAGATTCTTCAATTTCTCAGACATATACAAAAAGAATGAAAAAAAATCATAAGTCACCTCTAAAACCCCCAAAAAAAACTTGACCTATTTTTTGGTACCGATCATCTCACATATGTTTTCGGTACATGATAAAATGAAAAGGTGGGGTTTTGTTTTTCTTGGTTCTTTCATGAGGACAAATCCCTACCCCTATTCAAATATGTATATTTAATTAATGCATACTTACATTTCTGATTCCAGCAAGGAACAATTTAATCAGCTGACCATAGTACTGAATACAAATTCACAACATTTCGATTTCTTCCAAATATCGTGGATTAAAATTCCTACATACTATATTGGACCATGTTGAGTAAAAGAGCGGTGCCGATTATCCGATATATAATTGGTTATACTATCCTCGGCTCCAGAGTTATGTTATTTTCTATAAATTGGTTTTTAGTTGATCCTTTCTACTTGAATAATTTTACAATGGTAATCTGTAGATAATCCTTCAGAAGAACTCCACTTCGGAGTATTTTATAATCCACGTCTGAAATACGAAATAAAAGTCGTTAAAGGCAATTGTATGTAATTCAATGACTGGAAATTATATGGAATCAAATGCTTCAGCGAAATCGAGAAACATTTTCTTGAATTATTTGAATAATTTTCCAAAGAGATCCCTACCCATTTACAGCTGATAGATCGTATGGTGTCGCAAATACCACATTATATTTCCGAGAACTCTGTCCCAACAATCACATCACAGCTGTAAGAGCCAAATAGTCTAGATTTGACAAGAAAGGCCTCAATGATAACATATTCTACAGGGTGTGTTTTTATCATTAACATAAATATTGTGTGAACGACTGAGTTTTCAATCTGTATAAACATTACTTTTCATATTTATGATAAATCAGATTAGAATTACACTTCAGATTGACATATTATGCATTTTCTTTGCTACAGAAGCTACATATGATATGCCCTGCACAGGCTTGAACTCTTCGAACTGATGTCAACTAAACGATATTGGTGGTAATATATTATGTGATGCTATTTTACCACAACAAATGGTTCCATGCTCTGTATATGGAAGTTTGTTATATGTTTTACAAGTTCAGGATTTCTTTATCAGATTACACACGTCACGATATGCAATCACTAACTGCCATACACGTATTTACAACTGCCTAAAGCGAAAATAAAAGAGAAAATGGAAAATAGAAATTGATTATGTTTCAGTCATGTTTAGGTCAAGCTTATATTTCATTAATGGAAGTAATAAGTAATAATGTATTACTTTATAAAATATGGTACAAATAACATATAGGTAAATGTTAAACTTAATCATATTCATCGAGTTTCTACTTGTACAAAAGCTGCAACCGATCATGTACATCCTCGAAAGCGATGTCACGTGCCATAATTACTGCTGATATTAAAACTATTTTAAAATTACAAACTGATAAAGGTAACTGAAACTTTTGAAGCACGGTATATAAATTGAGATTTTAAAAAATTGTTTATATTTGAAAAACGTTCAATCAAGCATGGCTTTTCCTCTCTATCTATTTAAAGCAAAATCTAAATTTCAAATCCCTTCGTGGTTGAAGACTGGTGCAAGTCGACACACACACATTTTATTTTTGGCGCTGATACTCTTTTTCTATCTGTATTACCACTCTGTGAAGCAGAAAATAACTGCCTGGATCTAATAATTGTATAATACACGATCATCAAGTACAATTATTAAAATAGTTACCTTCTGATGAGTTAATCCACACAGAAATCATAACTTATCCCAGAGTTTGATTAGTTTAAGTATTATAACAGTGTAGATATTGCTTCACTTACTGAGTAAATCACTACAGGTTTCTCCCCTGTATTCAACTCTCTGTAAGATCAATATCAGTATATAGACATTGAAAGGGTGGTAGTTAATACACTATAAAATATATATCCAACATATCCATTCAACATAATAATATTCATACTGGGGTGCTAACAACACGATGTTATATACGTTATTAAAGTAAAAGTACCACATAGACAATATCCCTTTCAATGCTTCACAGGTGTTTTGAAACAGATAGTTCAATCAAGAATGATAACTGAATGTGACAGACTAGATGTCATCCAGAAGATGGGGCTAAACAGTCAGGCGGACAAATGTAATAAAAAGTCAATCAGACGAAAATGTATTTAAAAATCATTATTTAAAATAAAAACATAATCATGTTAACTATCCTGGGCAACAGAACCATCAAAGTTACTGGACAATCAGAGAGTCCATAAATGCACAAATGGAAAATGTGTCGTCGCACACAAGAGTCATAAGCTTATAGCCATTTGACGTTTAACGAGTCGCTTTCAACAGTGTGGTTTCGCCGCAGACGGTGCAACTTTGTTCGCTCAACGGAACAGGTCATGTGACTTTTCCAAATATGTTCCAGCGATGGATGATGATAGATATCTGACACACTGTCTCGTGGACAACAAAATGTAACCGTCAAACGGCGAGTTTTCAGTAACTCGTGACGAATGACTGAGCTGTTGACCTACGTGTTTGTGTTATTATTGATGCAAATACTATATTAATGTAAGAGTTTGGGCGTGTAAAGGTCGCTAAAGACGTGATCGAGAATGATTCAGACAGTATGATACAGTCCAGCTACGATATGTTTTTTTATTTGCTTATTTTGTTCAAAATAAATCGCAAGATCACCATCTTGTGGCAGTAATGATTCAATCATTTGAAAGGCTGACTCAGTGTCTTACCAACTTCAATTAATAGAGGACGTCATTTCACACCGTCTGCAGGTTCTCCAGCACAGACATAACAACAACATGATAGTGTTTGAATGGAAACTCTTTCAGACATCTAACCAGTCATCATTCAATAAAATTGTCCGACCATATCTCCAGACAAAGAGAGAGCCTGTAAGATATATGGTACGTCTATCAAGTCTAATCTGCTGATTAATTCCAGCATTCATCAACAGAATTAAACAAGTGGAGAAAATGGAACCAGAGACTCAATACAGATGAATACAAATTTCAAACACAGAAGTTATTCTGATGCAAGACGTATAGAAGCATATGTATTGGTACATGACGTAGCCCCACTCCGAATAATGAAATCCTGGTTCCAGAAACTAGTGGTAGACCAATCTTTTGTAGGCTAGGTTTGCTTCAAGTTATAACAAATACTGGTTATGTCGATCTTAGAGATTATTATACAAATCTGTCAGACTGTTTTCAATCATAATGAAATAGAATTTTGACAGGTTGTTAATTAGAGGTAGTTCAAACCGCCATTATTGTACATACTTGAAGATAAAATTAATAAGATAGATAAAACAAGACAAACATGTTGTATATCAAATCTTGGAGCTTTTATAAAATATTATGATGGGAAGCGTATCTATTTATATTGTCCCATAAAATCAATAGATCTTGGAGTAACATTCTGGACGTATATTCCCAAATTACCTAAACAGCAAAATAATGGATCAATGTGTATTTTCAAATTCTTGCTCAGATAGCCTTCTGTTTAAATGGGCATTCCGCTTCTTTGTAAACCATTTTCATTATCAAAAACATTGTAAATTATACCTGAAAATATTTATATTTGTTCAAACTGAATTTGTTCGAAAGGGTTAATTAAAAACAAAGAGTATTATTTGATAATTAAGTAGTTTGACCTAGTTTCGGGGAATGGCTTTATAATGGTTCGTTATATTTAGTTGAAATCTTAAGAAAACGTAGACATATTAGGCGTTTATTTTACTCAAATCCGTCCAGTAGTTTTCTAACAGCTTCCAAAAAGCATAACGAACAACATTTTACGTAAAATTTTGGCGTTAAACAATTAACGACTGGATTTTTTTTAGTGAAAACTTTCAAACACGATATGGATTACATTTCTATAGATTTTGGTTTTCACAAATTTGAGCAAAATTATTTTCGACCTACAAAAAAGCGGAATGCCCCTTTAAAGGGGCAGATTTGCCATTTTTTGGCGTTTGATTTTGGTCTTAAATATATGTAAATGGTTTTCAGAAGTACTAGAAATGTACGAAAGTCTAATAATGCCCTCAAAAGTACCTTAAATTATGAATTTTTCTTTCTATTTCTATAGAGACTTCTTTTAAATTTTCCATCGCGGATATTATCAATGGATTTGAAGGCCCAAAATTTGACAGTAAAATGTGAACACTATTACTGTTAAGCTTAGCTTAGCTGAAAAGAAAAAAAACTCCGAGACTAAGATATACGGTTGGTCAAATGGTCAAACGGATGACGCACCTGTCTCTTTAAGTTCAAGCCTTCATCATTCACAATCCGTTTCCGAAGTTGAAGTCTACAATTAAACAAAGAACAAGTAGCTGTTCTATGACGTTTTTCGATTCTTCACCCTTAGTACCTGAAATATGACATTGCAACATGTAGAAAGTAATCTAAAATGCCAGAATCTCCAAATGTTTTAAAATTTCATGAGCTGTCAAAGTTTAATCATTAGAATACGACAGACCATTGAAGCAACACGAATATGTCCAACTTCCGGTAGTGATTCTGGTGTCAGGGATTTCCTGTTGACGAAATAATTTAACAGTAATCATGGCCCTCAAGCCATCCCATAATTAGTTTACTTTGTTACACTAAAGATGAACAATTCCGCCATTTAGATGAGTTGATATTTTCAAGTTCCAGTCTCCTTGACATTAAACACTATTGTGGCACTCAAATAAAAGGATTATAATATAAAGTAAACAACTTGCTCACTAATAAGAAATATTTTCAAAGTGACAAAACAGTAAGAAATTGGTAAATGAAATATAAGGAGATATAATGGTGTTAAATTATGATGACAAAACACACACTGACAATATACAGTATATCATATTCTGTACAATAATAAATTTTGTATATTAATATACCAAGCATTGTATGATTTAAGATTCATTTAGTATTATCTTCTTACATGGTGCATTGCATATCGTTTTACAATATCATTTAAAAGTATCTGATGCTCCCACAGCCGAATTTAGTCGGTATTCTACATAAGAAAATCAGGAGAGGGTTGGAAACGGATAAATATGAGTTCTCCCATCCTATTCATATTTTTAGTCATGTGAAATGCATTTTCATCGTATTTCGCGTGTCACAAAAGCAATAGAAGCATATGACATAATCTGTATCTGTACCAACTCTGTTCAAAGATATAATTTCTAGAGTCATAGGCCACTTTTAATTCAGACGAAGAATAGAATTCCAGAATAGATGGCGAAGAAAGCAACCAAGTTAAGTGTATTAAGATTGATTTGAATGAATTCAAAGACAACTATTGGCAATTCAACCTTCTCGGCATTACCATAATTAAGACATTAAAAGAAAGGAGATTTCTTCTATCATGCTGATCAGTAATATTAACATGATCGGGCTCGATCTATACAATGCCTTTAATACAGCTGCTAATTATTTGCCGGGAAACCGGAATCATAAGCAGATTGTAGGAATTGAATATTTCGTATATATCCCCAGCCTCATCTTTGGCCTCGAAGTATATTTTTGTTTCGTTTAACATCTACTTTAAATAACATTTACCTGAGTAACCAAAGTCTAAATAGATGTTAGCAAAATCTTAACAATGCATAATAATACAAATTCAAATTTACACAAAATAATATGGAAAGAAGGAGAATGAATTTAATACCATTGAGATGTGTATAAACCCCTGATTGGAAATATTGCCCCAATTCTTTTAAGCAAGGTACCCCGTGCTCGAACAGCCTGTATTGAGGCAAACAGGGTGCTCTTGTGCTGGAACGGTCTGTATTGTGGTTAACAAGGTTCTCTTGTGCAGAAACAGCCTGTATTGTGGTATACAAGATACCGCTGTGCTGGAACAGTTTGTATTCTGGTAAACAGGGTACCGCTTTGGTGGAACAGCCTGTATTGTGGTATACAAGATACCGCTGTGCTGGAACAGTTTGTATTCTGGTAAACAGGGTACCGTTGTGCTGGAACAGCCTGTATTGTGGTAAACAAGGTACCTCTGTACAGGAACAGCCTGTATTGTGGTTAACAAGGTACCCCTGTGCTGGAACAGTCTGTATTGTGGTAAACAAGGTACCGTTGTGCAGGAACATTCTGTATTGTGATAGACAAGGTACCGCTGTGCTGGAACAGCCTGTATTGTGGTAAACAAGGTACCGCTGTGCTGGAACAGTCTGTATTGTGGTAAACAAGGTACCGCTGTACTGGAACCGCCTGCATTGTGGTTAACAAGGTACCCCTGTGCAGGAACAGTCTGTATTGTGGTAAACAAGGTACCGCTGTGCTAGAACAGTCTGTATTGTGGTAAACAAGGTACCGTTGTGCTAGAACAATCTGTATTGTGGTAAACAAGGTACCGTTGTGCTGAAACAGCTTGTATTGTGGTAAACAAGGTACCGTTGTGCTGGAACAGTCTGTATTGTGGTAAACAAGGAACCCCTGTGCTGAAACAATATTTATTGTGGTAAATAAGGTACTCCTATGTGGGAACTGCCTGTATTGTGTTAGAAACTCCAATTGTTGTAAAGGTGGTACACTTTATAGATTTCCTTGTTAGAGTTATTAAAGTATGTCAGGTTAATAGTCGAATAAAAAGATAAGAACATATAAATGGGAGCAGATCTAAATCGACCGACCGTCATGCTAATGTTCCATTAAAGCATTGTAATGTTGGTTTGATTAGAAGTTAAGATAATAGAAGAAGTTTTAAAATCCAGAAGATAAATGGAGTTATTAGAAAACGAGATTAAAGTGATGGTGTTCTCAATGCTTTAGAGGTAATAAAAGTCAGAACCGTTTTAGTTAAATAGAAATTATCTGCATTTCCAATGTTTTTTATTTTCTGTTTTAAACCGAAGGATAATATTAATCATCTCCAAGCGATCTCAGTTTCCAAGTTTCAATATTCCAACCTGATCTATATATATTCTGTATTCAAGTAATACTGGAACAAAAGTTGCAGAAATCATTAACATAAAGCATATTAACCACAAGGAAACCCATCATGATAACAGGAGCAGGATTTTTTTCAACCAATAATCAACAATGAGATGTAGATTTTGATATATTACAGTCTAATCAATCGGAGCAAATATATACCTGAAAGGAAATTTATTAGATAGAAGAAAGGTATATCCGCAGAAATTCTGCTGAGCTTGCAAGCAGAAATACCAATATTTACAAGATCAAAGAGAATGCGTGTATACATAATATCCCTATAATAGCAATAAAACAGTATTTAAAGGGACATTCCGCTTGCTTTGTAGATCGAAAATGTTTATTGCTCTTCTTTGTAAGAACTATAATACACCTAAATCTAGAGAAACGTGCCATTTTACGTAACGAAAAATTTAATCAAAAAATCCAGCCGTCAAAAATTTTTAAACGCCAAATATAGTGAAATTCTTAAACGAGAAATACCATCAAGTGTTTGGAAAAGAATAATTATGGTCTGCTCAATATACTACAAAATCATGAGATACAGGCAGATCAATACACAAAACTCTGATAAGGTTGCTCTTAAAATGGCAATTTCAAACAGTAGCCCACCTCAATCATTAATGTAGTGTATAGATAGAAGGACAAGATGAGTATTATGTAGATAGTGACTATCACTTGAAAGCCATTTATTATTTATCTACTCAGATTTTGTACCTTCTTTAGTGTTCTATACATGTATAGTGGTTTGTTTGTTGATGCAAACCTTGTAAATTCTGACAATTTTTTTTATCAACAAATCTTAATTTGCTCCATTCTCTTCCTACTGTTTCTGTAAGATTTTGTACGTGATTTCGTCGGTATTGTGATCAAGTCGTATTTGAATAAATATTTTTTTAGTCCACACAATTCATTTAATGCAAACACTTCCATGGCGAGGCGTGACAGTTGCTTTTTCATGTAGCACCTAGTGCCGCTTGACACCATTTGTCATCTTTTGTCAGAAATTAACATGGTTTATATTTTTATAAAGAGAACAAGTCTTCATGTAGTCTTTCTGAAAGTCGTATAGGTTCAGTCTTGCTATCAAGTTGAATCTCATGAAGCAACCATACAAAGAGCATTGAACCAGAATTCCAATACCGGAATGTCACTAAGGTCGTGATGATCGTAAGATAACTCCGCACGCCAGGAAATATTTCATATGAAAATGAATTCAGGTGATTATTTTTTCTATAAAATGAAATATCTTAAGTGGCATGTGACATGTTGGCCAAATCGTTTCGTGACAAAAATACTTGACTGTAACTTAATAATTCAAGATAAAGTTATTGAAGCTAAAGTGATTATTGATGAATCGATTTCTCTCTCAGCTGTGGATAAAAAACAATTCATTTCAATATTTCTTAATCTTCATTCATACAATAGACTCATTGAAAATTATATTTATATCGAGTTCAACAATCTAGTTCTCTAACAGATCAGAAAATATGAGTTACAAACTGGGTTAATATGTTAATCTGGGAAATAATTTAAAAGAGAACTCGAGAGACTGTAATGTGGTGTCAATGTGAAATGAGAAAACCATTCTCATAAGAAGCACTGGCCTGTGTCACGAAGTGGGAACATTTATTTTGTATAAATAGATTTTCAATAGTGAATACAAATCAGATGGGTTCCGGTGTCGACAAAGGACGACCACAAAGGTCTATAGTCAAAAAACCCGAAAAACATTATATTCCGTTCAAAAAGCATCCCTAATTTAAAAAACAAAACAGTCGATAACATTCAGATGCCAAATTTCTAGAATATTTCTGGGATATTAAATGAAGAATGTTTATAACCGATTGAAATTTAAGACCATCATCTCTTTCGATATGCAGAAACAACGAGACGTATAATTTACGTTGTGAAATGTGATATCGCAGTAGACAATGAAGTTAACGCCTTCAATTGGTCAACAAATTAGATTTTGAGCAGCCTGATTTAATTTTTGTTCGAGGTTTTTCACCTTTTGTGGATTTGACAAAGCCATTCTATATTGTATATTCAAAATTTGCAAATCATAGCATAGACTCGGAGACATCGTGTGTCAAAACCACATTATAGGTCACGAAACGCATCTTGTAACGAACAATTCCGTAATGCAATCATAGATATATAGAATAGAAACATAAAAATAAAAATGTATAAAACCGAAACAAATAAGCATACTTTAAGCGTATATATTTTAAACCTATCTTCCATAATAAGAGTATTATATTAGGTGTATTCTCTCAAGAATAAACAGGCTTATACATTTTATCTGTTTTATATACATGCTATTGGAAAAATCTAAGGAGTTCTGAAATGTTTTCAGTGCAAAATATATAACTATTTAGCCACAGTCGATTCGAATATTATTGGAACTTACGGTAGCAAAGATCAAAAGGTAGATGTTGTTGATATTTGCAGTATGGTTCCGCTTTTATAAGATAGTGTCTGGATAATTTACACGTATTTTATCTTTGACATGCCGAACTTAACATTTTCTATTCTATAATCTACGGTAAAACTTAGTTTTATCTCTTAATTTGTTTCTTTTTCTTGATTTACTTGATCCAATCTATGGTGAAAAAAATCAAGTTGATTTACTATTTCTCAATGTTTCTGTGGGAGTCTGTCTTCACTATTCATTCTATAATCTGTAAATCTGAAAAGAACCAGACATCGATAGACGTTCTTCTCAATAATAACAACATACCAACGAGCTTGCTTGTGCATTTTAATGAAGATGTTGGTATTCGTACAAGGTCATTTTGTATGGAACTAATCCAAACTGTTCATGGTAGCTTACAACTACATCCTTATATATAAATTATTCATATCATTAGTTCTTTGCATTAAAAGCCAGCCTGGCAGTATTATTAAGAATATCTAACAATATGGTATATTAATTGTACATCCCTTTCATAGGAAGATATCATTCTGTGGAAAATCTCTCGACAATCATAATGTAATATGTTTCGACAAGACTGGTAGATCTAAGATCACTGACAGATTTTCAGATGTTTGAGGTTACTTAATGGCATGTTTTGGTGGTTAAATTCCAGAAGTTAGAAACCAATTAGTTGGGGTTGTTATTTTCATCCACTTTTCTAACTGTTCAATATAATCTGATACAATTCCTCTCTACAGCCACAAACCACAAGTTCAATATTCTAGTATAGCCAGAGGAATATTAATGATATTCTCTTAAATAATAGTGTAGCCTCTATATGACACAAAAATATCTATTGAGCTAGTTGAAGTAAATAATGACCGACGGCACGTTGGCACTGATGTAAAAATATTAAAAAAAAAAAGATCAAGGACACTGAAGGTATATTTTGCGTTTGCCCTATCATTTGCTTCATACTACTTGTATATGATACTTCTTTGAATTCCAAGGCATTTAGGCTGTAGGTTTCATTTGAACATGATGGAGTAAACTATTTTGAAGTAGACTGTAATTTATATTTGAACATGATAGAGTAAACTATTTGAAGTAGGCAGTAGTTTACCTTGGAACATGATAGATTAAACTATTTGATTAAGGCAGTAGTTTACATCTGAAAACGATAGTTTACGTTTTCTTGGTATTGTGAATCTGGCGCATATCTCCGTCCCTTCCTCGTGTAAACAGCTGTTATCATGTTCAGAGAATGAAACAGCAATGGCGACCGACTAATAATTTAAATTTGTTTGATGGACGGTTATCTGTAACAAAGATCGCTGATTAAACAGAGTAATACCGTTATAAATTCCCAAAATGGAATCTGTGTGACTAAAAACAACATTCTTCAGAATGTCGATTTGCCTTTGTGTTAATTATTTCTAACATCTACACCAAACTCTGTACTGGAGAAAATGGAAAAGGCAGAAAAACTAAACATGAGACTGACGATAAAATATTACTCTCCCATAGCGGATATATAAAATTGCTGTGGCTATTAGTTTGAAAATAGAAAAAAGAGTCTATGATATCTTCTCCAGTGCAGTTGTATCCTCTAGAGTCTTGTTATCCTATAATAAAACACTTTTAATATTGTTTTATATTGAGTAATATTGTTTTATATTGAGTAATATTGTTTTAGTATAACACTTGAATCAACATTGCTTAGTAAATTTTTCATGAGGTAAAATATAATCAAATACTCATACTCAACTCTTATTGAATTTTATCAACTAACTACAAAAATTCATTTTATGAAGCTGTTAGCTGATGAGAAATTTACATCTTTAAATGCATTCAATAAACACTTAAAAGAAAAGGAAGAAGATCAGTTGTTTTGATCGATCTCATAGTACAACAAATTTTCTTCAAAGTGATAGACTTGCGATGCCTTAGAACCCAAAGCAGTGTTTATCACATAATAATAAAACTTTTGAATCAATGACGTCATTAATACTGCGTCCCTAACAAGTTAAAGGGATTTTATATTAGAAATATATGGTTAAAAAGATATGGCTCAGCTTAAAACAATTTATCAACAGATTGAAACTTTATAACACCTTTAAATCATATGGTAGCCAATAAAAAAATTCTTGATACAATAAAATATACAACAATAAGACGAAATTGATATATTTCTCACAAAACCAATATTTAAAATATAAAATCCATAACAGACCGAGTTACTTTAGTGGAACGAAAGGAATGATTGCATTTCTACAGTTTCCTTCAAACAATGCTGTTTTGACGTATTTTGACTTTCACATGTCAAGGAAGACATAAAGTTAAATCCAGGTTGAATAGTATATTCATCAAGATAATTCAGTTATATTTACAACCATGCTGAAAGGAGAAACATTATCATCACGAGAAATCTCAGTTAAGAAGGGATTACCCAATGGCTAAAGGGTATTATAAACCCAGATTCATACGGTACGGAAGTAGGGTATCTTTAAACACAACCACCAAACATTCAGATAAAAGACCATTTAGAATTGCACTGATATACATGCATTATTTTGAATACATTAGATCTTACCTTAATTTGTAGTATTAGAAGATCAGATATCTTCAATTTATATTTTAATATTATTGAACGTGTTGAAAATTAACATACTTCGGACACCTGTTTCGTGAATTATTTTTTCCCCCAGATGGCGTTAGCTGGACTTCATGTTGTTTTATTTTTAGGCTATCAGGTATTAACAGCATGAATATTATTTTTTCTCTATCAGATTTATCTAAAGAATGTTATATATCATGGATTCTGGAATGTTTCAAAAGTACAACAGATAATTTTTCAAAGAGAGCAATGGCATAGTTCTCATTCAAGGAAATGTGATCACTTCCTTATATTCGAATGAATAATGAATAAACTTATATAAAACATGTCCTGCAATATTGATGTTGCAAACTAACGAAAATCATTACAAATGGTAATTACCTCACAACCAGCTCAAATTGATTAGAAATCATAGCCTCAAAAATAACCAGGAGTTAACGCTAAATTTTATCATAATGTTAATGTTGTCATCACAACAAATGTGTAACAAAAACCAAGAATGTATTTAACCACAGATCTAAAACATAATGCATATTTGCAAATGAATATATAGAAACCTTTGATAAAAAGAAAGTCATGATGTAGAAAGGAAAATTGCTAAAATGATATCAAAACCGCAATCCAATTTTCTGTCACTTTGGATTGATTCGACTCAGAAAAGCGCGGTGGAAAGGAGAAAATTGCCTAGTAGGTAACTTAAAGTGCTTTAAATTATTGACCTGTGTTTCAATGTAAGTATTTACGTCTGTGCTGCTATGTGCTGCTACTGTGAAGTTAACCGTATTATGTAAAAGGCCTTCATTTATATTGAACAAATCAAAGAGAATCGTCGTCATTGAAGTGGAAATTTAAAAAGTTTTATCAATATTTTGTTATGAAGTCTGACTCTGTGATTCCCAAAGTAGCAGAAGTGTCGGCACCTACAGACTGAATAATTACATTTGACATGATATTCAGCAAGAGAAGACAATTTCTCACAGTAAATAATTTTATAGTCGATTGATTTTCATTGGAATAACCGGTTATACCACCTATTTAGTATGGAGATAACAAGTCTTTCATTCTATTGCCTGTTGAGGTATATCAAGTATTCAATAATATTCACGTTTTTAATTCCTGCTCTAAACCTAATTAAGTCTATACAACTACAAAATGATTGATAAAACGCAGACTTTTCATGATATAACATTAATTGAGATAAAGATTAAAGGATTTCTCGTCTTGAAGTTTCACCCATCCTATTATTACCAATCGGTTTTATTGAATATTTTCCCTTTTTGTCTATTATCAACGTAAGTCGCTATTGGTATCCGTTATTTGCTTAAAGGCCAATATTCTGGAAATTAGGAAATAATAGACATTTGGTCGGTGTGACCTGAGAGATCATTTCACAAGTCAAGTGCAATAACTCTTGACAGCTTATCACATAATACAAAACCACTTCACCTGAGTGGAGCCGAAGTACAACTCTTCATTCAATTCCATGAAATGAATAGTAGAGGAAGTTGACAGACAGCCAGGCTCATCCTAGTTAATATTTCCATTGATAAGATGTGCCATGAATTAAAATAACATAACATCATATAATTTATTTCAGTATTTACCACCCTTAAAACACAGGCAAAAGCTTTGGAGGCAATATCAAATTCCTTGTCGACATTAAGGCTTTTCTTGTACGGCCACGTGGAAATTTGTGGGAATATTTATTTTGCCGTCGACCCTCTCCGTCTGTTCAAATGTCTTGTAGATCTGATCTTGATGAAACACGGTATGCATGTATCTATTCATAACATTTCACTCAAGTTGGAATGAGAAAATAATGGGATAAGCGGATTTTGAATTATTTCCCTTGACTAAGTAAAAACTTTTCGACTCGGTGGGGACTATAATTTATCCAATTCATTCGTACATGTATATTGGTGAAACATGGGTAATGTTCGAATTTGGCAATAATTGGATGAATATTTTTTTCATCAGTTATTGTCCTTAAAAATTTAGCATGTTAACGCAATAGAAGTTTGTAACCAATCTTGGTTTATATATTGATGAGATTACTGTAAAGGTTACAATTGTCAAGTACGGGATGGACGTTTTGAGTTATTGCCATTGACTGAGATACATTCGAGTTTTTGAAATACAAATGAATTAAAAATTCTTTGATATAAGATATACTGATATTGAGTTATTATTTAATACTGCTATCATTGAGCGTACACCAGGCAAGTTATCTTTATAATTCTGGCTGTGAAATGATTTGTAAATCTTTCCACCTGGATTTATTTTTCTCTGAAATGCTACTTTTGGAAATCAACTTCATTGTATTTATCGTAATAAGATCAACTGTTTGAAAGGGACGAATGCGGCAATGGTCTCAGAAACTCTTGTCTAAGCTAATCAGTAATAGTGTTCATGACTCGTTTTCGCATTTTGAGTCTTCAAAGTCATAAGTGTCCAGATTTATCCGCGTTTGAAAGTTTATAGGACAACTCATCTTAGACTATGCCTTATATTGAAAAGACAATTATAGAAACAAGGCGTTAAATTCCAAGCGTAAGGCATTTTTGAAGGAATTACCGGTATACGAATTTCGTACCTTTCTAGTACTTCTGAAGACTATTTACATATATTCAAGAGCTAATTCAACCCCCGAAAATGGCACCTCTGTCCCTTTAATGCCTATCCCTGATTAAATATAGGCCTAGTATCTGAATGACGTGTTTGAAAGAGTGACGGAAACAAACAACCAATTATTTTTTTTTACAAGAAAAACAACTACTAGCTGGTCCTTGTCTTGACCTTTCTCAGATTATCCATTCACAGCTGGGTCGACTTAAATGATGAGTAGACGACGTAATTATGACTTTCGCATGTCGGCCGAGATTAGAACCCCCGACCATCATTTTTGGAAGTAACCAAGCAAAGAACGCCATGGAAAGATTCTAACTCTCTATCGAACTGTGCTTCATATTCGATCTTTTATGTTTTAATTTGAATTTTGTCACTATACAAAAAAGTATGTAATCCAGTTTTCCAGAAAAGGGGTTTGGCAAAATTTTGTTCAAGCAAAAACTTATCAATTTATAAGAAAGTTTGTAATATATATGTCACAACGTATCTTGCCGCAATTGCAAAAGAAAGCGTATTATTGATAATTTTATTTAATAGAATTTGAATATGTAATTACATGTACTTGTATTCATAATTATTTGTGAAATAAAAAAATTATTTCATCTACCAAATTCAGTTCAATTTAATGCCAACCAGTATAATTGTAAATACATATTTAATTTGGTGGTTTTGAATTGTAAATTTGTAAAAATGAAATGAAAATAAACTTACTGCTTCACTCTAAAATAATATCCAAGAAGATGAAAAACTGTGAGTTCCTTAAGTAACTTTGTCCGACATAAAGTTCCTACTGGTAGGAATTACTGCAGGAATCACGAGATGGTTCTAACCAGACTTAGTAAAATAACAGTGTTAAGGCGGGATGCTTTTAGCTACAATATAATTCTCAATGAATAAGTTGAAGCAAGCTGTCCACTTACTTTTAGTTTAAAGGTTAAATTGATTATTGGTGTTAGTTGGAATTATAACATAGTCATATCATATTTTTTAAAAGAGTTATATCTATAGTCTATCAACAAACGATAACGTCTACCAAGATGGTGCTATAAATTATTAATATATTAGACTTCATAGCAGCTGTTTGTATGAAGATTGTATATTCTTGTTAAAGTAATGAACATTGAAATTTTGCCATGCAAGCGTCCAGTATAAGCGAATATGATCTGTCCTTAATAGGTTGTATGTCTTGTGGTCCGGTTTGCTATCTCATTGCATATGATTCTTTTTATACCACTTGACCAAATATACCAACTAAATACCCATGTTCACATATTTCATTAGCACCTCGACCTACCCCCATTTATCTTTATAGAATTTTAATGAAATAGATTTATCTGACTGGCTTACAGTATATAATTCAATATTCATGTATTTGAAAGAAACCAGTTCTAGAAATGTGGCTAAAATGTCAAACCATTGACTGACCGCCAAATATTTAACCATATGGCTGAATGCCAATAGTATTACATCTGATTGATAATATGTTTATGCTGTGGCTGCGATTTATCTCATATCAAACACCTTATATCTCGAGTACTTACATTATAACTAAAAGTTATCACAAAACATGAGTAAGTGCTGTAAGAATCTTAATTCTTTGTAAGCAGTCGAAGTAAACCGGAAGTTATACTACAGAGCAAACATTGCCAGTATGTAGTAATGTCATGTATAATAATTTCTGGTATATCAACTTGATCTATGCAAAGAGGACTTTTCTCCGGTGGAATGATCTACATCTACACAGCATCTTATCTCTTGCAATTGATATTTTACTAATTGTGTCTTTCAGTTTTCTGTCATTTTATTTTGATTCCATCTGTTTGTGTTTGATGTTCAGCTAATAAACCACTCACTTTTTATGGAAATTGACAGTGAAGTCTTTTGAATGTCGTTTCAAAATGTCTTCCTAAATAAATTTAATTCCTAATTGGACAAAAACTGACAGAGTTTTAAGTTATATTTCATGTTTCAAAGAGATTTTGACATGTAAAAACCGATTTCAGTTGAATTATAACGTTTTCCTACTAAATAAAGTTGTTTGAGTGAATGTTTATGTTTGTTACTGATTTTCTCATCAAAACCCTTCATCATTTTGACATTTACTGAAAATTGTATTGTAACTAAATAGTGGTTACATTGAAAATGATCTGTTTTTGTTTGCTTTGATAACATTTATCAAGAAGAAATGAAAAGTATCATCCGAAAATCAGTACGGAGAATCTATCTCATGTCAAAGTATTACATTTCAATTTACAATTATGAAACGGAAAACAGTGTTAAATTTCATAATATATTTAATATAATAAGATGTTTTCATATAGCCATAATCTTGTTCGTGACTATCTACAGTGATGGCCGAAATCAAACCACTTCTGCTGCATTATGAACAGGCAAAATGAT
Organism: Lottia gigantea; assembly: GCF_000327385.1. Lineage (NCBI taxonomy): Eukaryota > Metazoa > Mollusca > Gastropoda > Lottiidae > Lottia > Lottia gigantea. The sequence continues at coordinate 2,920,754 of NW_008710950.1, read as the reverse complement.
ATACTTATATATATGCATTGTTTTTTTTCAGTGGTTCATGCGAAGCAGCAGATTGGGATCATTTTGGTGCCCTTCGTTTCATATTTTGAAATAATTATTAATTCACAGTTGTAAATACTCATTTTAAAAACAGACTGTTAGTTCATATGAAATTAATCTTAACACGTCACAGTTCAAAACAATGATAATGCGATATGTCACTCAATTTATCTCATTTTTCAGGTGGTTTCACTCGTAAAATCAAAGCACGTATTCCTGCATTCAGAAGAATTCACGTTTTTTTTCCTCTATTCAAACAGACTGATGACACCTTGCAACTGAATATTAAAGCTTGCCAGGCAAGGTAACATACTACCACTACCAGGTGTTAGAAATGATAACGAAATCTTTAGTGGCTTGTATTTAATAATGAATTTTCAAAACATTTTTGAAATATAAGTCGAGACAAAACCTCAAAAAACAGTTTATCAAATTATCATTAAATTAGAACATGAACATGGTCTCATCGACGTTCACAGGGGCAATAACTCTGAAACCGTCATCAATATATACATGCATACCATGATTCATCAAGATCGGATAAAAACTGTAAACTCTATCTTTTCACTAGAATTGTGGACAGACCGACTGACGGACAGAAGTGACGGCGATACAAAACTTATTGTTTTTTTTTATTCCAGGTATTCACAGGTAGTAGTTTACCTCTATCATTTCGGCAAATCATTCCAGTGGATAAAATGGAGCTGTCTGCAGGTTGTTCATGCAGTTATCTTCAACAAAAAATTTTGCCATACAATACAAGTGATTCTGCTGCAAAATATTGTGTTATATTCTTTACAGTTCTCAGTGTCAATCCTTTGTTCAGTAAACTGATATGTGAAAATTTCGTGACCATTATATATATGTTAAAAATCAAATTAATTAAGCTAATACTTTAATCAAGTTCTATAACTATAAAGTCAACAAAATTAATCCAACATGTCTTTCTACAATTATATACCTCTTTATTCATCTGACCATCTCATTTGTCACATTCTTTTCTGGATTTTAACATGTATTAAGAGAGGTCTGTCGGTCCAATGTTATTATTTGTTCATAATCAGAGTAGACCCATAGATCCGTTCCAAAGATTTCATATAAACATGTCACATAGAAAAGTAAGAGCTATGATTAAATACCCTATACAAGAAACTATTAACGTTAGAAAGTAGTTGTACTTGATCAACTCAAGCCTTCAAGATAAACATGTCATCAGAAATGACGTGGAAATGTCGATGTCCATTTAAAATATATGAAAAAACTTAATTGAGGCTTGAAACTTAAAATTGCTTCAAAAACAATCATATTCAAGTAAAAAGTGCCGTATCTCGTGGCGTTGTCTTGCAATTCTGTATCTTCAGTCGTCTTATTCTACACTCTATATAGTAAATAATTAATAAACAAATTATCCTTTTAGTGACCTTTTGTGACCTTTTTTTTTACTTCAGAATATATTCTGGTTGGTAATTTCTTATATTTAGTCTTGTGCATTTTGTTATATATTTTTTATTCTGTAATATCTATATATTATATTCGTGTATGTTGCTTTCTTATCTCTGTGTGGTGCCTCTAGATAAAATTGATCACTTAAAAGAATACAAATCAAGGCATTAGACTGACAGATATTACGAAATGGGTCTGCTATAAAGATATTTTTTCTTTTGATGGTAGTGGAGAACGGACAAGGTAACCTTTTTTTCTTAAAACAATAATCAGCAAAAACTATTTTAGATTAGTTCTAATACCTATAAAAAATGAAATATGGTCCATTTAAAGTTCTTGCTACCCAATTCATCTGGCTAAAGATGACAGATCATTAAACATAAAGCAAATTTTAAGCTCCAGACTCAAGTCGATTAATAACCATTTGACAATCATTTAAAAGTTAGCTTACAAAGTGACCCATTTCTCGTTATCGCTCTAAAATCTACAATCATCCATTGAATTTAATATTGTAATCATAAAATGTAGATTAAATGGGGTCGTATATTGTCGGCATCCATGTCTGTCCGTCCACAATTGCTCGTAAACACTCTAGAAGGCAAAATTCTTCACTGAATTTGAACTTGGTATGGTTGTTTGCTATCACCCAAAGATGGACCCTATAGAAAATAAAAAAAACAAAAATAATTAGTATTAGTTATTGCCCTTGTTCTTGAAAACGCGTTCAATTTGAGCTTATAAACACTTGGTGTAAATGTATGTTATCACCCAAGGATGAACTCTATCGAAAATCAGAAAAATCGAAAATGTTTAGTTTGAGTTGTTGCCCTTAATCTTGAAAACGCATTCAATTTTTAGCTCGTAAACACTCCACAATTCTTGGTGGATTTTGACGAAACTTGGTGTTTGTTATCAACCAAGGATGAACCCTATCGAAAATTATTTACTACCAAATATTATTATTAATCAAAGCTACCAGTTGGCGTATATTACCTTGACTGGCAAGCTATCTTTAACACTGTACACCCATGTCATTTTCATATGTAATTATATAATTCGAAGAGGTTCATGTTGATATTTGAGCAGTATTTAAAAAAATATGGGAACTTTTCGTATGTCCATGCCTGAAAATGTACCACGAATTTTTCAACTGATTTCCTGAAACGTGTGCTTGTTCCACTAAACGTTTGTCCAAGTGGAAGTAGTCAATATTCTTTGAAATAGATGGGCCACAGATTTCTTACATTTGTGGAATCAAACTCTCTAACTTTTAAACACAAAAGTAAAAAATACTCTACTTTCTCACATGTTTTGGTCAAAATTGCCTTTTCATATCATGTACTGACAATGTCTGAACTATCTACATTCAAAGTTGTCGCTCATACATCAAAAAATACAGTTTTCAGACACAATCTGAATCAGATCAGTATCTTTATTGATAAGGAAATTGCTTTAGGAATCGTATGTTTTCGCAATTACAAAATGTGGGATATGAGAATATATGTAGCCTATTAACATTTACTTAAGGACAGTTAGTCTTTTAACTGGGCTCTAAAAAAGAAGATATTTATATTTTCAGACCCAGATTATGTTAAAACCATCATATCGTCTGCACATTAAAGACAAGTTATGGTTCAATTCAGACAATTTTTTTTGATCGCCCAGTAATTAAAAAAATATCGTCTTGAAAAGCCAAGACGTTGTCTTGTAACTAATGTAAGAATTATAACGAACTAGTATTTTCAGAATATCGCTCGATAAAATGTGTATTAAGGAGTAAGAATCACGTAATATTTCAATGCATAGTCTGACTACAATCGAATTGTTGTGTCCAGGGGTAAGGGAATTACAGTCTTAAGGCCGTCTGTAGCCAAGAAAGCTACAGTACAGTTCGAAACCTATAGCCTAGTACAAGTAAACTCTTTACAGGAGCCTTTGATTCTGGTTAAGTGGACAGGTTTGTGACTTTTTCCTTTAAAACCGCACGACTTGCGTAAATGTCAGGCTAACTGTCTCTTATATCAGGAATATATTGTCTGTGAAACATCCGTGATCCGAGTCAATGGTTTAAGCTGGTAAAGCAAGTTGAATTATGGTGAAAGGCCAGTCGTGTGTATATGACAATCTATATACATGTATAATACGGTATCGGCAATCTACTGTTCAGATATTGATGGATTTATAAAGTTCGTGTACATTATAACGACATGTCAATATTAAGTCAAGTATCATCATTTCATTTTATGGTTTCTTAGACATAATCAGTCTAACACTGTTTCAATGAGAACTAAGTTTTTGTATAGAGACAGAATGTAAAAATAAATGACCATATACAATACACCTTCGAGTAAAGAGATACAAGTAAAAGAATTCAGATAGTGTTTAAACTAGATACTGTAAAGATCCTTCGAAGAAAGACAAAGATAGGTACTTTAAAGATACATTGGTACTCTTTCTGACCACAGCATGAAAATGAAATGGCGTTTATGTCAAACTCCGGCTCCAGCTTGATATACTGAAGACTGCAAACGTTTTGCCGAGTACAAAGAGAAAAATTTCGAAGACAGCGGCAGAGCTGTTATCACGTTATATTGAAATCAAGCACAATATTCCCAAAATCGTGCTCTTTCCAGTGTTAACCAAGATCTCTGGTAGGGGTTACGAATCCTCATGCCAATTAACCACAATCTGTAATTGTTTTTTTGTATTTTCTCGTCAACTTAAAACAATTTCCTCCATCCATCAAAGCAACTTTATTATACCTGCTTCTCGAACGTTCTGTTATATATCAGTATTCCTCCTTTACTTGTTTATGGTGTTAACATGTCTCAGTTGATCAGCTGTGACCGAGCATGTTTTTTTTCTGTGGGGATTTATTTTTAGAAACAAACTTTGGACTTCTGTTTGGGACCATATAACAATGTCATTGAAAATTATAATAAATCTGTAAATTGCATCAATTTAGATACATACTACCTTGAACTACCTTACACATGTTACATAATATGTTGACAATTCAAATTAAGTTACTTCTATTAAACTGGAAAATAAACAAAATGATCATTCGGCAATCCTCGGCAGTTTCCGCAAAGCTGAATTTGTCACAGTAATGATTGGTGAAATTTGTTGTGTCTTTTTGAGCGAGACTCTTTATTTCCGGCATTTCACATACATTCGTCAAGTACTCGTAATATTATTACCTGAATATAATTCCTTATAGCCTTTAGGGGATAACGTGTGACTGTCAGTCTACCAATAATACAATCTATAATCATGTTGGATCCATATTGTACGAAGTTTTTGTTCACAAACACTTGTAGTCATGAACGACCAGCCTCTGACGTTTAAATTACCAGAATCACGTGACAATATTGACATAGTTCCGATAAAAAATCTCATTCAATACCATGATGTGTTGCAGGGCGATAGCGTAACTTTCATTGAAGCTGTTTGATAGTCCCTGTATATATTGTCAGCCCTTCTTTACTATGATGTTGCAGAGCGTAACTTTCACGATAGGCATACATTGGCATACATTTTTTTTATATAAATTATACCATAAACAGAATGAATATTTCATTCAAATAACATTTCGCAAAATTGGGTTATTGAAAGTATTCTTGTATCAAAATAGACAATCATTTCAAAAATTGGAATGTTCTATCAGATGTCGTGTTGATCTGAACTGGAGACACAAATAGAATTCACTCCGAAATGTCAATAGATGTAACACTCTGGTAGAGGTGGAAAAAATAACATACCGAAGACAAGCCTGTGAACCAATATAAATTCATATTCATACATCACTCACACCGGACCTCTATAATAATGGTTTTCCATTTCCAATTACGAATATCAATTATGAAGACAAACTCGGGAAGAGAGGAGTCGACATTGTGTCTGGTTTTTGAGGATACATTATAATACATGCTATAGATGTTAACATAATTTTGACAAAAAGCTATGATATTACAGCCAATTGAATTTTAGATTAGAAAAATATGTCAACCCAAGGCTAAAGAAAATGCCAGGCCTTATCGTGTTTTTGTTTTATCTTCTTTAATTTCTTTCTTTGATTCGTATGTCGTTCAACATGACCTTTCTATCATTTACTGAAATCTTTTGAATTTTCGTTTGCTCCAGCTCTATTGAATAAAATAAATTGACGATATTATGAATTCTCATTCTAATACTCTTTTAAACTTTTTCAAAGTTGTCATGGAGACCTTGAGAAATTTACCTCTAAGCAGATAGCTTTCGTTTCCACACATGTATGTGTTCATGTGTTGAAAAAAATTACACATTTTTAACTTTTCGCCACGAATGACCAAAATCTTACATAAATTTACCTACACACGGAAGCTATCGTCCTCAGAGAAAGTGCCTGGGCTGGTGGCTCGTGTGTGCACCGGACTTTAGAATATATCAAAAGGTGTATAACGTGTTATATATTATGTCATAAAGATGTAGAACTTGTTATAATATGCCATAGAGATGTAGAACTTGTTATTATATGTCATATGTATGTATATTTAGAGCGAATATCTCAAGATTTAGAATGCCATTAGTATGCCTTAAAATTATATCACAGATGTATAACTGGTAGGAATAGTCATAAAGATGTATAACCTTATGTTATGTAGATGTACTGCTTTCTAAAATGTGTGATATAGATGCTAGATTTGGTAAGGGTAAGAGTTTCAATCAAATTATTCAATATTCATTTCATCTTATTTGAGAGAATTAATACTTAATTCAATAAAGGATTTTGACGTAATGATATTTGATAATAAGTCAAGGGAAAATTTATTGATTCGGCTGCCTAAATAAGAAAGTCAGCCGTATTAATAATCGAAAGTTCATCGATATTTTTCTTAATTGTATTCTAGTGTTAAACTGGCGTTACTTATTTGTTGATTTAGTTATTGATGATCGAGGTTGGTTGACCAAATCATAGAAGTCGGCTCGTTCTTTGACTTTATCGGTTACTACACAGATAAGATTAGTAGAAACTATAAATTGGAACTTAAAAACTTTCACTGGAAACTATACAAGACACAGAGATCTTATACCTCTCAAAGAAGCGGAAATAATCACAGTTCATAACCTTAATGATGATTTTACCAGAAAACATCAGAAAGTAAAGATGCTGAGTTTAGTAATATCGTAGGTGGAGGTATGGTAATTTGTACCAGAAAATTTGTAGAAAATTCGGATTTCTCTTTGATGATAAAATAACACCTGTACAAAACGTTTAGATGGAAGGGGTATTTCAATGAGGTAATTTGTTTGGTTGTGAATGTTGTTTTAACCCCCCTTTTCTCTGTAGTAATCACCAGTCAATTAATTCTTCAAATTGAACCAGACATTCTCTGCCAGACTAGATCTCTATCACTACCATATTATAACAAACATTCTTGATATGTCTTCAGCTTACTGAGTAACATGTTTCTACATTTACTTCATTTCTACAATTATTACGATTGCTTTATATGAGAACTTCATTCGCCATACACTTTTAGTTCAATAGAACCATGGAATATGCCATAATAAATGGTTACTATATCAAAAATGACTACGGCGCCTTTATACATGGAAGTGATGCTCCAAAATTATGCTTTACAGCATGTTCAACATCGTATCACAAATACGGATTTTGACATGGTCTTATTAACCGAGGAAGTATGGCGGAAGGGGGTGTGTTTTGGACACGATGCATGTTCAAGTGAACGAACTAATTGGCGTATTGCTATATATATAGTTGTCGAACCTTACCAAAATCAACATGAATATTTACAACGTCATTTGTGAGTTAGACACTTGCTCGCTAACCTGAAGATCCAAGGTTCAATCCCGGCATAGGCCGAGATAATACCTTCGGATTTTTCAACCCGGTTTCCCCCTGTCAGTGATGCAGGTAAGAGGGGCTGACATGGAAAAAGCGTCTAGTCGTTCGGATGGGACAATAAACCGAGGCCCCGTGTGCTACAGGCTGTGCACGTTAAAGATCACTCGACAGTTGGAAATCGAAAAAGAGCAGGCTAATGCCGCTGTCCTGGCAAAATTTCCCTCATCGCACCCTGCATGGCGTTGCCCGTCTTCATTAGCCCACATGGTGCAGAAAAGTAGGACGTAAAACTCCATTCATTTCATTTCATTTTTACAACGTCATTTAAGAGAGATTATAGACATATCGACCTGATGAAGTATATTTGGTAACTAAGCTATAATACCTGTCAAGAAAAAAATAAATGTCGACCAAGGCCACACTAATCCTTGTTATGGTCGATTATTGAAATATAACTAGGTCAGTAGAGAATTCGAATATCTTCCAATCTCTCGTATGAATAAATAATAAGCAATAGGCTAATACCTTAATTAACCCATATCTTATCATTTACTGCTTAAATTACCATGATAAATTTTCTCCAGCATTTGAAAATATCAGCCTGTGATTGGTTCAATTAATGAGAACCACCCAATCATATATCATTAACCAAATTCCATAATTATAATATTTCATGTGAGAACCTTTACCGTACATGGGAGACTAATGAAGTAATTTAGAAGGCAAGTGAAGCCGTTGATAATCATCAAAAAGCTACCAGATATAATTAATCTTCAATGATTAAATATCACAGCAACCGTCTTTTATCTCTCATCGTAAAGAATCTGAGATTAGTGCTGAAATGAATTCTGAACTTTGATCAGAATTATGAGATTTCCTTGTAGGCCAGTTCATAAAAAATCCAAATTACTTCTATTACTCGTATAACGCCCTGATCCTATTCTCATCACAGATTCCTCTATTTGATATCCTTGGCAGTATCCTAGTCAGTCAATCACTCATCAGAGCAAAAAAATTTGATTATTGTTCAAATCTGAATTAATTACATGTAGGACCTACGTCAAATCGGAGGGTTAAATAAATTTAAATGACTCGAGAGAATAATTATAGATATTAGTATATTTCTTCGATATATTATACTTTTTTTGGATAAAAACTCGACAATTTAATTCACACTAGATTATTATGCAATTCCTGTTATGAACAGTGGAGCAGTCTGATTATTTAGTAGGTTGGGAAAGTAAGGTTTTCAAATATGTACCTAAATCTAGAAAAATCTGTTGCTTATCTTATCTGAATACTTTAATTAAAATCATCTTGCAGTTACTTTTAAAACATCAAAACTATTTCAAGGGACAAGTCCGCCATTTTGGAGGTTGATTTTAGTTTTGAATATATGTAAATAGAAATGTACGAAGATCAAATAATTTCTTTAGAAATACTTCAAACTAGGAATTTTATTGACTATTTCCATATATTTTATCACTGATTATCTTGACAAGTCGTCAGTTTTACATTCAATCGTGGATATTTCTGGATACATGGATTTGAAGGCTCAAATTACGACGGTGATCTGTTAACACTATTACTGATTGACTTAGGTAACAAAATTCCCGTTCTGAGACTAAAGTATGATTGGTCAAAAAATGGTACATCTTTCATTTTAAATCTTAACGTGAATTAGTTCAAAATCACAGTGTAACTGTCTGACATCTATAAAAGTTATAGCTACCAGTGGCTAAGATGAAAGTAACGTCAATGGCATCACCTTAAATTGCTTGCAGCAAATACAAAAGAACATATTAAAGATGATCTGTTAGAAAAGCCAAAGGTATAAATATAAGACGTGAATTAAAAGAGATCCGCAACCTAACCTAATTGTTTTTCTTATATTCTAACAGCGGGAATTTATAGATTAAATAAATGATGCAAACATTCACGTAGGTTTTTGAAGGACATGGACTAATTTGCGGGGATTTCTTAAAACATGTACAAGCTTTGTATGTCCATCGCCAATGACATTCTGTTCCAATATTCCAATACATACATGTTTTAAAAGCTGACTACCAATATCGCTTTGGAAAACATGACTTGACGATTTCATCTTTTATCTCTTCATTTAAATACTAGTAAAGGATATTTCAAGTAAGGTACGTATACATCCGTAAAGTCGCAGCAAAATGAGAATTTAGTTGCTTTCGTCGATTGTTTTCGCCCATTTTCACTTGAAGACGCCATTGCGTGTTTTAACAGGCTAATAATACACAAATGTTTACAGCTAATAAACTAAATTGATATCAAATAAATGGCTTGAAACATCAAGTAGCTTTAATCTTGGTTTAAACTCGGAGGTTTAAAGTTATCAACAAGCAATATTTATTTTGTAGTATTAAATATAAGAATTCTGACACATGCACTGAATGACAAGAAAACAAATCAGAGGCTACGTCAACAAAACAGGAATAGACGCACCAAATGTCACACCAAGAACGAATAAGGTTATACAATTTCTGTAAAAACAGAAAAGTTTTTAGATTCAGAAAGCGATATGCTCATATTTCATCCTTGCAGTCTAATTTGTCTGAATATTTCCCTCTTGTAATTTTAGTAATTTCTTTCTAGTCTCATAATAATTATGGAATAAAAAGCCATTTCCAAGATCAATATAATATGATAGAGATAGACATCCATCTGGCTCAAGTGCCCCATGAAAGAATTTAGTCATTTAACTGAGAAAATATTGGTCAGGTATTGTTGTGATTTGAAACAGACTGGCCAGTCATGTCTAATCAGTCAAACCATAGACACTGATTAAAACATGCTTATTGAATTGTTTACGGTATTTCCGAGTTTTTTTTTTATTATTGCAAGGCATATCGTAATCGATTTGTCACTCATTATTTTCGTAATGATTTTTTGGTCTATATGAAATGGTATGGCATTTCTGGTTTGGCCGAAAATCTCAAAGTTTGGTTCCCTTATTTTCATTTATTTATATATATATATTCTATTATTGGACAGTTAACACTTGTATAAATCGAAAGCTGGGGTGTTCTAATGATTGGGAAATATACCAGTCTCAGAAGTCAATAATTAACTCATAATTAACTAATTACGAGAGGATTTCAATGATCGAGCGGTCACTTAATAAAGATTATCAGGTCTCACAATTTCCATAAGGGTAGTAACTCTATCTGTGCCTTTTCACAGCCGAACATTACCAAAACAGCCAAATACCAACCGAACATTTTAAAATTTCAATGGTTATGTTTCCAAAATACACAGTGTATTTAATTACATTATTTCTAACTTACAAATATCTCTTTTAAACATGGCTGGCTAATAATTTTTCATACGAAAACCTGCCAAGATTATCACAATCTATTTTAGTCATTGAGTTAACAAGGAATCTATTTTCAGCTTTTTCAATCTGATTTCAGTATATTTGATCCTCAAGCTTTTGTTACATCCTCACAGAACTTTAGCACTCAAAAGTACCTGACTTATTCGTTAGAAACATCAATTAATCAAACAATAAGCATGATTTGACCAAGAAAAATAACTTTAACAAAATGAAGATTTTATTTAGTCTAATTTTAACGATGACCCGTAGTGTACTCGCTGACCTGACACGACCTGACCTGTCCTCCACGCATATTCATAATCTAGCCTCGTTTTGTTAATGGGTTTGCTTGCCTTGTGCATTTAGCGAGTAAGCCCTGCTTTTTATTATTAATTTTAGAACCCTTCCATAGTAGTATTATTAAGGGTAAAAACTTTTTAAATTTCTTTAAGGAGTGACCTGAACATTTTTTCAGTTTATCGATGTATAAACTGAACACTATTCCTTATAATTAAATCAACTCGAATACGTGTTTAAATTTTTTTATATCTAAAATAGCAACAAACTAAGGCACAAAATTGGCGCATAAATACCTAAAATTTTATCATGAACTGATACCAACAAGAGTGACGTCCAAGTGAAGAGCCAATCAAAAATAAGTAGGTCACATATTTATAGTCCACTGTTTAAAAGTTGATGGAGCGGCCACGTTTAAAGTTCAATTATTGAAGGACGAGTTTGAAATAAGTCCAAAAATCATGATTTTGTTGATATTTGGAGAGTGCACACTCGAGGGAATTTTGGAAAATACCGTTATCATTCAGTGAAGTGTAGATTTCGGCTCTGGTGACGTTCGAAGGAAAGACATCGACACTGTGTAGTGGCCACGTCAATCAAACTCAATGATAGAAATAGTCCGTTAAGGGGCGGAGCTTATATTTACATTCCGTTTACACAGATATAAACCGAATTCACGTGACCACTGTTATCCAATCAAATTGCGCGATACCGTGTAAACGGAATCGTGATTTAATTTCTATTCATATAGATACGCTTTTCTTTAGTACTTTATGTTGTAAAATTGTCTAGATATTTGTTTATATTTGTATTGTATGTAATTTTCATTCATTGTTCATTTACTTGTTTTATTGCATTGAAATGCTTTCGAGTGCGCACAAGGTAAGTTATTTTTCATTCGAGGAAAAAGTTATCAAACACGACAGATAATTTGCTTAACGCCTCGAATGAAAAAAACCTTACGTAAACAACCCTTCGAATGATTCAGAATACGAAGAAATTTTACTTCTTCTTTTGTTGTTGCGTCGTCGCCGACGAAGAATACTTGCAAGCTCTCGTAAGCTATGGATATTCCGGCCATTTGTTCACTAACTTGTCTTCGATAATTGCTTAGGATACAAACTCGCATTCATCGATGGGCGCAGCCATTTTTGTTTGATCACGTCCTAGCGCATGCGCCCCAGTTCAAAGTTCAAAGCTAAGAGCTTTCGAGTGCACACACGGTAAGGTATTTTTCATTCGAGGAAAAAATTATCAAACACGACAGATGATTTCCTTCACGCCTCGAATGAAAAAAACCTTACGTAAACTCCGCGCACACGAGAGCTACGAGCTCAGCTGAGAGGCACGAATGAAATTTTGCTCAGCTGGGAGCTCTCATGTGCGCTAGCCTTTAAGAAGCAGAATAGGGGGAAAAGCAGCGCCACAGTTGGGTCAAATTTCTCCACATATTTGTGTGAATAATTATTTGTTTATTCCAGAACCAAGATCTCCCAGTGGCAATTGCACTACTAATCAGTGCTATCACACTTTACTACAAAATATAAGATTTCCTTCAACATAACTGGGAGATTTTAAATTGAATGGACAGCTGAAAGTAATTATGCCATATACTACGAAGTGAAGCAAAACACAAAAAGTGCATGAGAAGATTAAACTAAGAAAAAGTATCTATTACAAAAATAGTCGAATCAATTGTGCCTTCTGGAGTGTTTACGAGATAAATTATTGAACACATTCTCAAGAACAGGGGAAATAACTCATACTAAATATTTTTCGATTTTTCTGATTTTCAATTGGGTTTATCCTTGGGTGATAACAAACACTCATGCCACGTTTCGTCAAAATGCGTCAAGAATTGTGCCTTCTAGAGTGATTACGAGCTAAATATTGAACGCGTTTTCAAGAACAAGGGCTATAACCTATACTAAATATTTTTAGATTCTTCTTATTTTCAATGGGGTTAATCCTTGGGTTATTACGAACATTCACACCAAGTTTCGTCAAAAATCGTCAAGAATTGTGCCTTCTAGAGTGTTTACGAGCAAAAAAATTGAACGCGTTTTCAAGAACAAGGGCAATAACTCATAATAAATATTTTTCGATTCTTCTGATTTTCAATTTGGTTAATCCTTGGGTGATTACGAACATTCACACCAAGTTTCGTCAAAAATCGTCAAGAATTGTGTCTTCTAGAGTGTTTACGAGCAAAAAAATTGAACGCGTTTTCAAGAACAAGGGCAGTTACTCATACTAAATATTTTTCGATTCTTCTGATTTTCAATAGGGTTCATCCTTGGGCGATTACGAACACTCACACCAAGTTTTGTCAAAATCCATCAAGAATTGTGTCTTGTAGAGTGTTACGAGAAATATTGGGCAGACCCCATTTTATGTGGGCGTATAAAAATTATATTCAATACCAAAACTTCTGGCATCGATAACTACGTCTAGTGAACCTTTTTTCCTAAGTCAAGGGCAATAACCCCAAAACCGTCCACCAAAAAATCAAATTCAAACTTGTCAAAGATCTCATCAATATAAATGATCAAACCAAATTTCATTAAAATCAGTTGGAAACTGTAGTCTCTATTGTATTCACAAACAAATTTTGACGCGTTTTTCCTAAGTCAAGGGCAATAACTCAAAAACCGTTCATCGAAAATTCGTAAAATTCGAACAAGACCAAAATCCCATGAATATAAATCATCACACCAAATTTCATTCAAATCGGATGAAAACTGTAGTCTCTATTGTGTTCACAAACAACTTTTGACGCGTTTTTCCTAAGTCAAGGGCAATAACTCCAAATCCGTTCATTGAAAATACGTCAAGTTAGAACTTGTCCGAGATCGTATCAATTCCAATGATCACACCAAGTTTCATCAAAATCGGTCGAAAACTGTAGCTTCTATTGTGTTCACAAACAAATTTTGAAGCGTTTTTACAAAGTCAAGGGCAATTACTCAAAAACTGTTCATCGAAAATGCGTCAAGTTAGAACTTGTCCGAGATCTTATTAATTCCAATGACCACACCAAGTTTCATCAGAATCGGCTGAAAATTGTAGCTTCAATCCTGCCCACGAACTATTTTTAACAAATTTCGACGTGTTTTAACAAAGTCAAGGGCAATATCTAAATACCGTTCATCGAAAAAACATCAAACTTGACCGAGATCTTATCAATCAAAAGCACCACACCAAGTTTCATCAAAATCAGATGAAAACTGTAGTCTCTATAGTGCTCACTTATCTCATAAATTTTTATCGAGATAATCCTTTGATATTTGTTATAAAATAGACTCTATTTTATAATAAGTCGTTTGGCCTGTGAGTTAGAAACTTTCGCTCCAGGTTATAACACAATTTCACGTCCTTTTATAAACTTTTTTACGTTTTTTGGACATACGGCCAATATTGCTGACAAAGTTCTACTCCAGCAATGGCGAGTTTACCATGTGCTTTCTACTACAGAGGAAGACAAACTTTTAGACATAAATCCTAATGATGTTGCTATGCACATAACTGTTAAATCTGAACCAGATCCCTTACCTACATCACAAAATACTATCTTGCCAGTAATGCTTACATTACAAGATACAATGAACTTGATTTCTCAAAATATTGAGAAGATGGGCACTGTCTTTACATCGTTGAATGCTGTACAAGGCCTTCCTAATAATCAGATACCTGTTACCAGGAAACGCAAACATGATGGGATTACTAAATCACTAGGTCTAGGCCTACATAAAAAGACTCGTAATATGAGTATGAGTTCATCTGATGAAATTGACAGCGATGGAAGTGAAATGAGTGTCAGTGACACTGAAGCTTTGATGCCTCCATGAAATGTTCTATCAAATAGTCAATCAAATGATGTTGATCTGTTAACTCAACTAGATTCAGAATTTAATGGAGACGAGCCAATAACAACCCCAATAATGGATAGGTTAGCTTCAATTGTAAACAAAAGGTTTATCAATAAATTGTCAGATGACAAATTGAAAGAAAAAACAGAAAAATATTTGAGACTCACAGTACCTCTGGTAAACCAAGAAATCTGGGGTAAACTTTCCAAAATGACCAAAACTCAGGACTTGAGAATGGCAGGTATTCAGAAATCCATTATAAAAGCTTCAGTTGCTATTGCAACTCTGTGGATGTCCTCCTAAAAAAGGATACTTCTTCAGAGGTTGTAACTCAACTTGTGGATGCTATTGCACTTTTAGGAAATGCCTCACAGGACTTGTCCTACAAAAGAAGGGATTTGATAAAGAATTTAGTTCTTTATGTTCAAAGAGTGTTCCTATTACAGGTACTCAATTGTTTGGCGAGGATCTTCCAAAATCTTTGTCTGCAATAAAAGAAACCAATAAACTTGGTAAGCAGGTCCGAAGTCGTAAGCCTGAACCACAGAGGTCATCTTACAGCAATAAATCCTATGACAGATATAGTAATAGTCATTTTTTAGACAAACCGAAATACAACAATTATCATCAAAAAGAAAAATACAAAAACCAGAAGTCATCATACCAGTACAAGAAAAAACAAACGAAAGAAAAGTAATGGAAACCAAGTCACCCTTAAAACTAGATGTTTTTAAGGTGAGTGATTTTGATAAATATTGTTTTAATCTTTTGGCTGAATTACATGCAGAAGTTCAAAATTTTCAAGCAGGTTGTCTTCATAAATATCTTGCGCTTTGGCAAAGTATGACATCTGATCAAGAGATTCTTGAAATGGTGAAAGGCACAAAAATAAAATTTCAATCACCATTACCTCAGAAACATACAGCACCACATAATGTATTTGGCGCTCATGAGATTCAAATCATTGACTCTGAAATTCTAAAGCTTCTTATCAAAGGTGTTCTTCAAGAATGTAATGCTGAAGATCATGATTTTCTTTCGCCAATTTTTCTTAGAGGAAAGCCAGACGGTACATATAGAATGATATTAAACTTGAAAAAATTGAATCTATGTATCGAATATAATCATTTTAAAATGGATACTATAGGCAATGTCATAAAATTGATAGAGAAAGATTGTTACATGAGTTCTGTTGACTTGAAAGATGCCTATTACAGTGTCAAAATAGATCCCTCGTGTCAAAAATACCTAAAATTTTCTGGAGAAATAAATATTACTGCTTTACATGTTTTCCAAATGGGCTATGCTTTTGTCCCAGAAAATTTACAAAGTTACTAAGACCTCCTTTGTCCTTCTTAAGATCTGTCGGACATGTGTCATCTGCCTATATAGATGATATATTTCTTATGGGTGAAAGTTATGACAAATGTTGTGCTAATGTAGTAGCAACTGTTGACATTTTTAGGAAATTAGGATTTGTGATACATCCAGTTAAATCCACCTTGAAACCATCCAAATCTATAATTTTTTTAGGTTTCTTATTAGATTCCTCTACAATGACTATACGTCTAACTGATGTAAAAAAGACAAAACTAAGCTTGTTTAGAATTACTTAATTATAACAATCTTGGGAAGCTTACTATTAGATTTTTAGCGAAAGTTATTGGTTTGATAGTATCAAGTTTTCCTGGTGTTATGTATGGCCCACTTTTCTATAGATCACTTGATAAAGATAAAAGTTCCAGTCTCCTGGTATCTAAGGGCAATTTTGACTCTCAGATGCAATTACACATCAGTGCAATACAGGATACTCAGTGGTGGGTGGACAATGTTATGAACACATACAATTTGCTTCAAAGAGAACCCCCAACAATTACTATGACAACAGATGCCTCACTATCTGGCTGGGGAGCCACACTAGAAGATAAATCTATTAGGGGTGAATGGAGTAAATTAGAAAGAACTTTTCACATAAACTATTTAGAAACCTTAGCTGTTTTCTTATCTCTTAAAAGTTTTAAGAAGTACCTTGTTTCCTCCCGTATTAAAGTTTTAGTTGACAATATTACTGCTGTAGCAACATTACAGCATATGGGCTCAAGTCACTCACAATTATGCAATGATATTTCAAAGAAATTTGGTTATGGTGCAAAGAGAATGATATCTGGTTAACCATAGCTCATATTCCTGGTATATCAAACATAGAAGCTGACAAACAGTCTAGGAAGTGTCGGACAAACACTGAGTGGATGCTTAATAATCAATCACTACAAAGGGCATTAGCAATCCTTGATGTGTTTCCAGATATTGACCTATTTGCATCTAGACTAAATTTTCAGTTCTCTTCTTACATATCTTATGAATGTGACCCTTCTTGTTGTGCTGTTAATGCATTTTCTGTATCGTGGTCAACATATAAATTCTATGCTTTTCCTCCTTTCAGCATAGTTCAAATGGTTCTACAAAAAATAATTCAAGAAAAAGCCACAGGAATATTAGTTGTACCAAATTGGAAGACACAATCATGGTACCCAAAGTTAACAAAATTGCTGATACAACCACCAGTTTTTTTTACAGTCGTCAAAGCATCTGCTAAGCTCTTCAACCAGTCTGCATCATCCGCTTCACAAAACTCTTTGTCTGCTGAATTGCCATGTCTCAGGAAACAAACAACTAACAGCATCCTTTCAACATCAGCTTCAAGCATCATCTTACAATCTTGGAGAAATAAAACTCAAGTTCAATACTCAACACATATAACTAAATGGAACAATTTTTGTCATAATTCAGGAATTAATCCGTTAATACCTAGTGTTGAAGATGGTGTAAATTTTCTTGCAACTTTAGTTGATGCAAAACTATCTTATAGTACTGTCAATAGTGCTCGAAGTGCTCTCTCAGCTATTCTACCACACATATCCAATGTTCCTTTTGGACAACACCCCCTTGTGAAAAGATTTCTAAGAGGTGCGTTTAACGTAAACCCTCCTAAACCAAGATACCATGAAGTATGGATGTGAACCTTGTGATGACTTTTTTGAGTTATTTCTCACTATTTACAATGTTAACTTTAAAAGAATTAACATTGAAACTGGTCACTTTATTGGCCTTATTTACTGCCCAAAGGACACAAACAATTCAATTCTTAGATATTAAGGACATGAAAGTCAGTGACTCGAAATACATATTTTGTGTATCAAGACTAATCAAACAATCTCGCCCTGGGTTTCATTTAAAACCATTGGAGTTTGCTAAGAATTCTAGCTTGTGTATGTATTCATTAATAACTGAATATATAAATAGAACTAAAAACTTAAGAGGTGACCATACTCAATTTTTAATTAGTTTTACCAAACCACATAAGCCAGTTTCAACAGACACTATTTGGCGATGGATTAGATCCATATTAAAACAAGCTGGTGTTGATACAGATATATATAGTACTCACAGCACCAGGTCTGCTGTTACTTCAAACCTTGCTCAAAATAATGTTCCACTTGATGTTATACTCCAATCTGCTGGTTGGAGTAATGTTTCCACATTTAACAGATTTTATTTCAGACCTGTTAGTGAACTAAGTGCCAAAGACACTACTTTACAAAGTTTTTTGTGTTAATCTTTATATTCATTTTTCACAACTTTAAAGATTTTTTCTTATTTGATTATCTTTATTATTTAACTGAATAATGGGTTCATTCAGATATTTTTATATTCAGGAAGAATATTAACTAATGTTTGTTACAATTTATTGTATTGTTATTCCTTGTTGAAGTTTACATTGTTGACATATTGTTAAAGATTTACAATAATAAATATATATTGACATATATACTCTGATTGCTATACTTGACCAACTACTGTGATATGCTTTGAAATCTCACATGGTTTCCGGAGTGACGTAGCAATAGTGTGAAGTAGAATTTAAAAATTAAACGAGCTTTCCTTCGGGAAGTGATTATATTGCAGGAACGGAGGAATTCATGGGCCCACCCAAAACGGGTACCCTCCCAAAATAATCCGTTCTGCAAATAGTTATATCCTAGTTGTTGATTATTTAAAGACCGACATCTACTGCGCATGCCTTATCTCACATGAATTCCTCCGTTCCTGCAATAGTTCGTAGAATTATAATTAAACATCACTTCCCGAAGGAAAGCTCGTTTAATTTTTAAATTATCATCCAAGCCAATTGTCTACAATAATAAAATGGATAAAATAATCCAAATAAACATTACTCTCATCAATAAAAAAAAAGGGTTACCGTGTTGACAAACCCAGTTTAAGTTATAGAGACCATCTCATAGAAAAGATTGAGTTATGGCTTTGCTGGTTAAGAATTTTTCTTACCTTCACACGCGACACGTGGAATATTTGAGTTACCGCGCCCGTAGTCCGTCATTACTGATAATCTGAACCCAGTATTACAGTCCTATACATGTTAAATACATTTCTTACATATCCACTATTCAAGGTAAGTAAATTTCGACATATGTAATCCTGTACATAAAAAAACTGTAATAAGACATAAACATTGTGTGTGAAGATGAATTATGGACAATAAGATGCTACTCATTAAAACAAACATTGGACAACCATAGAGCTTCTCTTCTTAAAAATATATTAAATATCAATTGGAAAATGTCGAGGTGAAGGTGAATTAGGGCTGAAAGTTCTGGGACCATTTTACGTTGAAATACAGTACACGAGGTATGGCGTACGGTACAGGATTATCGATACAATACGCATTAGAAGAAGCAAACATGCTAGGTATGGCGCACGGTGTGGGATTATCGATACAATACGCAATTAGAGAAGCGAATACACGAGGCATCGCATACATTATACATTATAAAGGGCTTTGGGTCAGTTTTTCCCAATTTTTCAGGAGAGATAAAAAACTGTTTTGACTGTGACCACTGAACGGATTCGAACCATATCTTAATATACTTTTTAGATAGCATTTCAAATAGTTTTACCAATCTAATATTATTGTTTTATCCATAACCGACATTTTTAAACGAAATTTTATGAAACGGACTTACATTTTCCTTTTCGACATACGAGATTTCGTCGTGTTAAAAAATTTGGATATAAATTATATTTTGTAAAAAATGATTATTACTACTTAAGAAACAATAATAAGTTTGATTACTTGATTGAGTATCTGAACGGAATCGGATTGTGTAAAAATCGACCTACGACGTTTTCAGTATTTAACGAAGAGAGAACTATAATATATGCATGTCTAAACAATAGGGGATGCCTCTTCCTTTGTCACTGTAAAGCAGTGGGCTACTGAATTCCAGCATGACAGAGAGAGCCTTGATGGAAGGCCTTCAACAGCGATGACTGATCGTTGATATACAACTCAACCTTATTTTCAGTATTGTGGGCATCTCTTATGATCATTGTTAACAACGAGTTGGAATGAATAAGTTTCTAAAAAATGTTTCTCAGAAATGTGGTAGATTTGAATCAGATCCAGAAGTTTTATTGGCCCGATTTGTAATCATGGATGAGACCTGTTTCCCTGAAGTGATGATGTCATTTCTGCTGTGAACAACTTTTTTTAGGGTCGCCGAAAATAATTTCTTCTAGACTGGCATCACTGCCAAAGCGTGTTAATCAGGAAGGGGTGGATATAGAGAAAATAATGAAATTCATCGGCCTGGTATGGGTCTTTCACACTTAGGCTTTGCGCTCTCAAAACACTTTGCATTTTGTATCGATTCTAAACAAAAGTGAATGAGCGCCGTTGGATTCTCTACTCCTCTCCTCACCACCAAAATCTTCCCAATCTTCTGGCTCACTGGATATACACATCTATGATATACAAATAAGCTTGACATTCATTGAACTTTTTTTCAGTTGATGTCCATTGTTAAATCTTCTAAATATAAGTCACGGATGAAATAAGTATAACTCTTTACACTTTCTGTTGAAAAGATGAAAGCTATAATTAAAATAAGTATACAATTAGACAGTTATATTTGTTAGTTGGCTTGTTAATTTAGTAATCTTTGTGAAAAATACACGTTTTTAAATAGGTAAATACTTGGTTCGTAATTACAGAATACTGTTGGATGGTACTGAATTCTAAGGCGAAGGTGGATCTTATGTTCCAGATGCGCGGTGGCCATTTTGGAATTTTGATGATTCCGTTAAATTCCTGGCCTCAGAAAAGATATATTTAGACTCTTCATTTGTAATTGTATCACATATATTAGCGAAAAAATCACATTATTAGTGCTTATTAATTGACATTTCTAATAAATAATTCAAGAAACCTAACTGAAAAGATACAAAAGATTCCTCATTCCTGCTAGCCTCTGGTTGTGGCATGTCATTTATCAGACTGGTATCCATGATAAATTTGTAACATTCAAGAGGGGTATGTATTTGAAAACTAAATCATATATGTACTGACCCCAGATGGTATAATGGAACTATTTATATGTAACATTGGCACCAGGCTGGGCTGTATCTACATTAATGTCTTCGTCGACGAAATTGAGAAAGACTGTCATACTCATATCGAATTTCATCACAATCTCTGTTGCTTACTGTTTGCTGACGACATAGCAAACATGTCAGAAACTGTGATTAATCTACAACATCAAATAAATAGTATCTAGCGATATTGTGCTAAATTCAACTAGTACGGTGGCTCACATACGACATATTTCACTTTTAATTTTGAATTAAAAACATTAATTTTCACCTAGGTGAAAATTAATTTTGAATTAAAAACTTTAATTTTAGGTGAAAATTAGGTGATAATTCCTGTAATTGTGAATTAAAACTTTAATTTTCACCCAGGTGATAATTATTTTCACCTAGGTGAAAACTAGGTGATAATTCGTGTAATTTTTTTATTAAAAACTTTAATTTTCACCTAGGTGAAAATAATTTTGGACAATTAATCATAGATATATAGGAAAGCATTATGTAAATTTCAAACTGGGTGCCATAACCTCATGATATTGGAAGGATTATGGCAAGATATTCCATATATTTATAGAAGTTATCTGATCGTGCAGGGTACCATATAGGGTACAATGAGGGAATTTTTGCCAGGAATGCGGCATAAGCCAGATCTTTTTCGATTTCCAACTATCGAGGGATCTTTAATGTGCACAGCCTGTAGCACACGGGGCCTCGCTTTATTGTCCCGTCCGAACGACTGGTAAAATAGTAAAGATATATCATATTTCATTGCACCTTGCAAGCAAAGAATATATACCTTTTTTGCAGCATGTTAAGCATAAGCAACAATGACATTGAACGAAATTGAACAGTAGTAACAGAACAGCAACGACTTGGCTGAAATGATCTAAGTCATTTTTCGCTGTGTATATGATATATTTATATTACAATAATTCACATCTAACAACTCTATCATTATTCTAATTAATTGATATAGGTCTACTGTGATTTGAATGACATTGCGTTGAGGAAAATCATGTAATTCCGTTCTGGCTATGAACCAAATATATTTGCTGCAAGCCAGATCATAAAGACTGTCTTATTTAAGTTAAAGAGATCATTGTCCCTTTCAACAAACCAATATATCATTAAGCCAATTAATAGAATATCGTATTGAAGGACAATGGTTCATAGACCTGTTACAAAATGCTGCAAGCCTCTCAACATTTAAGTCTACTGCACTGATGATTATTTAGTCACAGACATTGACGTCAATATTTCCTAAATCTAGATTATAAAAAGATATCTGTCGAGCAGTTTGATATTTTAGGCAGGCTTTGTTTGCAAATAAATAACTCTTTAATGAGTAGTTAGGAAATTGTCATGAAAATACTGATAATTAAAATACATCGTTATCTAAGGGTATTGATCTTTCTGTTCTCATCTTTCAGCTAACAATAACCTTTACTTTTTACCCAAATAACATTTTAATTATAAAACTATTAGATATATATTTTTATTCAATTTTAATGCAAATGTTTACATTATAATATAACACATAATAACAAACAAATATAAAAATGCATAAAAATTTATTTTGAGCACAAATTTAAAGCAGTTGTGGGTAGCATAACATATTGAATTGGCGATTATGTGGAATCAAAAACACTACAGTCGCTAATAAATACTGTTGAAGGTAGGCACTCAAAGAGAGCAATCACTTTATCTATAAGAGCTGTGTTTAGTCAGCTTCGATAAGAATTGTTCTGGACACCAAATGATATCCTTTCACAAAGGATCAAGTAAGCTGCAGCATGCCAGAAATAGTACATCATGGGCCTCTTAATCCATATTCTCTTGGATATTTTATTAACCATGAGATTTATTTGGAAAGCTCTCCGACCAATTACTAACGACAATTGGGCTACTTACAAAATATATGTCTGACATTTGACAAAATGTCAAAATGCATCCTTGAAAATCCTTAGTACCATGCTCTCATCAGTTGAATTTGAGCAAATATGACCTTGACATGGAAAATAACAAATAGCTTCAGGCGCTTGTTTGACCCAAATCCTCTGGTTCTTTATGATCAACTTTTTCTCATTATGTGGGATGTTAATGTCATGTATCAGCTTTACGGCAATGACATTGTCATTAATGACGTTCGTTCTTCCTGCAGGCAGACTGTCTCTTCATTGTGCAGAACTGCACGCATTTACGTAAGCATTGACATTGTTATTGTTTGTACTAAGGGCAGTAAAAAGCGGAAGTTCAGAAAAACCTTTTCGGCACATTGAGTGATACTAGAAGGGAATTCTTTAAAGGGACAGGGAAAGTGCAATATCTTGAATGATTTAAAAAGAATAGATAACACAAAATTTACTATAGCAATCAATCATTCTCAGATTTGGTTTCAAACTAGAATTGGAGGTACATGTACATCAAATTGTAAGGTTGGTAGATAACTTTCTAGGCACAGTAAAATATGACAGTTTTGTTTGAATCGGGACATTTTGCAAAACGAAAACCACCTCCAGTACAAACAATTAACCTTTGCTCATACATTTTCTTTAGAACTTGTTTGATTTTCGAGAGAGCTCAAACCTTAGGTGACAACAACACGAAGTTTCGTCTTAATCCTTCCAGATTGTGCCTCTAGAGTGTTAAAAATCGTAAGCGTTTCGAAGAACAAACACAGACACTTATATTAAATATTTTTTCAATAGCATTTTCCGTGGGTGATAACTAACCAAGTTTTGTCAAAATCCGCCAAGTATACTTATAATATTCAATAATCGAACGAGGGCAATAACGAATATTACATATTCCTTTTTAGAATTCCACCCTTGAAGAAACACGATGCTAACGAATCGCACTAAGATCAGACTTTTCGACGAAAAAAGACCACCAGCATCAAAACAAACCCCAGTGAAACTGACCCATTTCTATCAGGCCAGACCTGTAGATGCGCACCAAACAACTTGTGACGACAAATTGGTGACGACAATATGCGCTCTACATTTCATATTTAAAAGTGATTTGCATAGGTATTGATATTCAGACAGGATCAGAACGTGTAGAAATGTACATGAATTCAAGGCAGTTCAATTCATTCTATTAATTCCCGACATTTTAACATAAATCTCTTTCAGCCTGTAACCACAGAAATAAAACAGATGTAGATATATGAGATGAAATTTTGAGTCTTGACTAGCTGGTATTATTTATGACACTGGCTACCATTTGTAATGAGATAGATAGAATGATCTACACATGGTTATATGAACGATAATAAATTGTTTGTTCTTTAATTAAAAACATATTGATTGGGGATACTTTGTAATTGGGAGAATCTAGATGACACTTTAAAAATGGTTTTCAAGGTTTTCTATATTGCTAATAGCGTGTAGATCAATGTCCATAAGCTCATTCAATTTCCATTTATCCAGTGCTCTGCTTGGAGTGAGTCTCTGGTTCTGGTCTAAGTGCTATGATAAGGATTTAATGCTTTAAATCAAAACATTTTCTGCTTTTTTCTCGAAAACTCGTACGATTCAAATTTGATTTCTAATGTTTTCTTTCTAGAGAAAAATTTCTCTGCTCAAATCAGCAGAATCTGCTGGTCTGGATCGGAAGATTCACCAGAGAAAATTTCCTCTACTCTTATTTGGGAAAAAATAACGACTTCTCTTATAACATTGATCCACTGTTCTGGTCGAGAACTTCTGCTCGGAATAAGAAAGGGGAATGCATTAGTCTGTTGAAACTTGAAAGAACTATCATTTGCTATTGTAAGGACAATCTTCTACTTATAGCCCCGTCACACAGGATTTCGACAGTATATGAGATCTTACGGCGACCACAACTAATGCACTGGGTTGCCGAACAACGTGAAGACGAAGCGGGAAAAGTACCAACAAATTACAGTTGAACTCAAACAGCTACATATGCGACAATATTGCTTTCCCAATGCACGATTTTTATAAAATCTATGGACTTGATGCATTTCAATTGTATTCCGTTCATTAAGCTGGCACGACGCTTGTCGATTCCGTTCAACAGCGATTAAATAATGTCCAGCGTACGATATCTGAAGCTTCCTATACACGCTTATACCTTTAGCGATCTTAAGACGCTGCGAGCTAATTGTCCATTGCCTGGTGTGACGCGTGGCTCACTGGTCTGTTCAAAGAATAATCCTCTGCTATAGTAAGGAGAATCCGCTGGTCTGATGAAACAAAGGGTTCTGCAAGTCTTAAATGGAGGATCCTATCTTGAGATTAACATACTCATTTCTTTCTTTAGAAATGTTCACTTCCCTTACAAGATGGTTGCATTCCTAACTAAAAAATTGCAGACTTATTCACATTTTGCTTCACAGTTACCTTATATAACTCTTAACTATATGTTTTATATTGCTTAGTTTTAACGGAATTTAAAGCGCTAAATATCCTTATTTATGATCAAATGTCCGGTTTCGAATACAGTGAGGCGAACATTTGGTAAATCAATTTAGTCCAGTAGTACTACAACTACTGCACTAACTTGATTTACCAAGCACTAATTAATTTACCAAGCACTAACTTGATTTACCAAACATTCGCTTCTCTGTATTCGAAACCGGCCATTTGTCAGTTGCACTCTGATTTTAATAAACGGATAAAACTTATAAACTGGTTTAATACCGCTATCAAAATAAGTGGAATTCCCTAATGTTCTTGACCGACAAATCATGGAAATATAATCAAATAATAAGGGAATTATTTATATAATTATTGATTTTAGACGAAATAATTCATCTTATCATTTTTACTTCAATGATACCAATACCTCAGCAAGTTTTCTTTTATCTCAAAAATTTATCAAGATTTATTCTAATTTATTTAATCTGAATAAACCTCTGTGTTGGGTATAGTCCGAATTTGACAGGGAGAATTTTAATAACATTATTTATCTATTGTAAAAAGATAATAGAATATAAGCCATCCAGTCATCTAATATTTGTGACATTTTCTTATTACCACACCATCTATAAAAAAGTTCCTGAAAGTTTTAAAAATTATAGTCTGTAGAGAAATGTATCAAAGCTTTCATTGTTTCAAAGCAATATTGCATATCTAAAAGGTCTCTGTTTCATAGATTGACCTTATAAAGCTTACATTTAGTTGTCGATTATTGATTCAGAAACGATGAACACAAACTTGAAGCTATGTCGGCAATAACCCTTGTTGAACTTGAAATAGATCACTAGACTATTTGAAAGGTTGTCAGATGTTTTTTCTCTCTCTCAATGTTGAGTCTGTAAAAATGAACCTGAAAGTCTTAACGAAGGACACATGAATTTATCTTGTTATCGTATTATAAAGTGATTAAAAATAAATTGGCTCACGACCGTAACCTTGACAGTTGATTCAATTTTGAAGCTATTTGTCTTTCATTTAACTACAATATTTGGGAAGATGAGGTCATATCGTTTGGACACGTGGCAACTTAATTGTATTATTCTACCATAAAAGAGATATTAATTCTAATACGTCCGAAATAGAAATCCATTTTGAGAGATAATTCAATCTAATTCTGGTACCATTCTCTGACTACAAACTAGTGACCTATATTATCATTTACTATGTTGCTCACTCGGTTCCATATTAATTAGCTACAAATCAGAAGAATATGAATAATACGAATAAACGAAAGATGGTAATTCACATTGGTTATGATAAAATCAGTTATACAAATAAACAAACAACATATTAGAGTGACAAAATGGATAAAAGGGATAACGCAAAGAAAAGGGTTGAAAACCCCTGTTTTAGAGGAAGAAGTGGTTGTTGAGCCTTGTCCTAATGATATCAGCTACTTATCTTCTCAAGATCTCACAATTGGTTGTGGTTATAAACTATTAAGACAATGTTGAAAGCATAATATCAACATTTGATATTTATGCTCCAAGCTTCGTCTTTTTTCCCTCTAAAGCTTCGAAAGCTGATAGAGAATGCAGTTGTGTTAATTTAATTGTATTTAGACGAACTTTTAGATTAAACTAAAATACGTCAAAAAACATTATATTTCTAATACGACTTGCAAAATTAATACAAACTTAGTTATGCTTCGTGTCGCGTACCTGACCATGAGACACATGGAGGATACAAAGACACAGTTATTCTGGTAAAGAATAATAGATCAAGAGGGTCACTGGGACCCAGTTTAATCTAATATCAGGGAAATGTCAAGTCTTTTTGCCGCTGTAGGTCGGACATGTTCTTCAGCTTATCGAAAGAGCACAATTTCTTTTGATCCTGTAAGAAACCTGAGCAATTCTTCTTTGGTATATCTATATCGAGCACAAAGAAAACGTAAGACTGCCGACAAAAAACAATCTGAATGTCGTCTGGTTTCTTTACAACATTTCACACTCACTGTATTAAAGATTTGAAATACATGAAGGTTAAATTGTAGGCTACTATAAATAGGACAAGTACTAACGATCCGATTTTCCTTTTTTTAGATCTTCTAGTTTTCCAACAGTTATTATATAATCTAACCAAACCAAACCAAACCAATGACTACCATTCGACTACTAATCAACAAGAAGTACCATGATCAGAACGAGTTTGGAAGAAAGAAGGAGAACTCACGCCACACCATCCAGAGCCGAGTTTCACAGCCATGGAATTCGACCCGACCAGATCTAACGAAGAATCAACAACCAAACCAACAACACAGAATCATCCAATTTGAACCAATACAACTACCAACTACTACGACTACCAACAACTACCTAGTTTGCGATATCAGCATCCGCTGGAAGCGAACGTTAACTTGTCATCTACCTACCTACGATCCAAAATACAAAACAACATGGGGTGGAATATCAACCAATCTCATTGGTCTACACTATATTTCTCTGTTTTAAAAACAGGTAACACTGGGAAATGGTAGGTCTGTCGCCAGTACCAGTTCCAGGGGTTAATTGTTTTTGGTTAATATCCTGGAGTCCTTGAAAGAAGTTAACCAAACAGGAGCTCATTTCTTATGAAGAACTCAATTGAGATAATTGAATCCCGGGGTGGTGTGGGGCAGCTTTGCCTTTTTCGCAAAGGCTAAAAATATAACTCGAAGTTCAAAGTGTTTCATTTTTATATAAATCAGACAGAAGCCTGTAGTTTATTTATCAAAATTCATGAATGCATTCACAAAGGATAACATTGAAGCGACATTTGAAATTAAAATTTATTATTACCCATAATATGCATTCCATGATGATGATGTTATTAGGAAATAATATTCTAGTGATAAAATAATATCAGTTAGCGAATATAAATAAATATAAGGAGTGATAATATAAACATTATACTATGAAAGTGCTGATTATTACACAATAATTAGAGAATGATAAATTTATATATTTACTGTAAAAACAATAATAAAATCATCAAAACGGTTTTACAATCTTCAATAGTCTATAGTATTGTGTATAAAATATATCCCAATGATATATTAAGGATACTTAACACCTGCATTCAAATATCATTTCCGCATATTGTTTCATAATATATTCGAATTCATTCCGCAAATCTAAACTCATAATGTCAGGGGATAAGTAACCATTCATAAGTAATAGTAATAATAGTAGTGTCTATTCCCCTTCCCTCCTTAAAATTAAGAGCATACCATGAAGTAAGTATGGGTAACAGCACTTGCAGTGACTTTTGACTTTTTTCTTACTAGACTATTATACTAAACTCTCTGTCCTTCATTAAAATTGATATCATGTTTAATTTCGTTTAATTAGTGCACGTTACCATGGGATGATAGAGAGGACTATCAATCTTGGTGTAATGGACCCAATTTTGATCCATGTAAAATGAAGAGTAATTATCAGTTAGAAGAATTAAAACAAGAGACATCATACTTAACTGATTATATTCAAATTATTGAATGGATACGTTAAGAAAATAACTGTGTTTTACCTAACGAAAAAAAAAAGAAAAGAAACACTAATAGGTCACATTTTTATAATTTCGATGATTAATACATTGTTTCCAAACACCCTACTAACTGTTTTCTTTTTAATTCACATAATATACATATAATGTGTTATTCCTCTGTCCAAACTTTTAAACAAAACTTTTGTAATTGCTAAGACGTATAACTTTATACTTTATCAAATATAGTGTGTTGACCATCAAAACAAGCGATGTAAAATAATAAATTTTGCTAATCTCTAATTGCTATGAAAAATTAAGCCAATTCGGCGTTTTTGGTTCACTATGCCCAAACTCTTTTTTTCATTGAATCAGCACTTGCCAAAAACCAATAGTAAGATCAAGATAACAATCAATAAGTGAAGAAACAAACTGTATATACGCGAAATTGTGTTTATTTATGTTATCTGTAATATTCATTTTATCTTTTTAATCCAGACAAAAGCCACGTTTCTAACTACACTTCAGTTAGGGTTCATATATTGTTTTGGATTATAGTTTTTGTTTTAAAATTGGCTTTAGAAATAACCATTTCTGACAATGCTTTCATAAAAATCGAATCTGAAATTTGTTGCTTCTCTCTTAAGATCTTCTAAAATCTTAACTATTTGACCATACATCTTTATTGAAGTTATTACGTAAAAAATGTGGTCAAAAATATTTCCTTAAAAGTTCTATTGAGGAAGTCTTTTCATTCAAGTTATGTGGAATCAAAACATCAAGTCGGTAATCATTATTGTTTTTTTTTTTTAGAAAATCATTAGTGATCATTCGTATAAAAACATGTATGAAAAGGTCGATCTCATTAAGAAATGTCTCACCCAAATAACAAACTATGCATGATTTATCCTATGGATAGATGTCTTAATATACTTTTGACTTGATAATTGGAATAATCATTGAGATAACTTCGACTTCCCATATATAATAAGATAAATATTTCCGATAATTTGTGCTTAATTACTTCAGTTTTCAAAATCAAAAACCCTACATCTAATATGAGAGTCTCATTTCCTAACTAATATCACTCTGACAAGGCCATACAGAAATCTACTTCCTCACCAAATAATACATCAAAATGTCTTTTTCAGATATTTCAGATATCAGAAAACTATATATTTTTCTTTGAAACTACTCAGAGACAGCAGTATGTTTTGTTATACGTTAAGAGGTATGCTTGCGACAATCTATCATTGAAATAAAAACATGACGAAACGAAGACTACGAATTGATCAATTAATTCTGTTTGATTTCTTCCACTAGAAATCTTAAGTACACGAAGTAAGGTCATCAAGTGAACGATGATTAAATAAAAATGTAAAAACTGATGGTGATTTTAATATATCAATGAAAAGTTAGAAAGTCAATTTCATAGACAGGGCTAGTTTTTGATTTTGTATGAGATCGACCTTGATTCCCCTAAAACTGAAGCTTTGAAGATGCGTTAAAGGATTGTAGAAAGTAAAAGATATTAAACCGGAAGTCGATTACCATCTTGGTGGTTT
The DNA here is from genome assembly GCF_000327385.1 of Lottia gigantea. Lineage (NCBI taxonomy): Eukaryota > Metazoa > Mollusca > Gastropoda > Lottiidae > Lottia > Lottia gigantea. The sequence continues at coordinate 2,889,993 of NW_008710950.1, read as the reverse complement.
TTGTGGTCTTACAGACCATTGGTAAATATTATAAATCAACATTTAATCAGTACCATGACAACACAGATATAAAATAGGTGACGATTCGTGATCTTTGAGAGTCAGTAGAAATTATCAAAGAGAAATAAAAAGAATTTTAGAATTACACTAAGTCAATTTTTCCTTTTTATAATCCCACTTAAACGTCAACTTGTGGTCTTTTGGGTGAAGTCTGGTGAAAATGTAAGAACCACATTATTAGAGGACAGACTTATAGTCAATGAAAAAGAATCGGAAATGGGCAACTAAACGATTGTTTCAGTAATTAGTCTCTTTGTATTTACAATTATTATCGAAACTCCTTTCTTTTTCAGTTTATAGAAGTTATATGGAATCAGGCTTGACTATAGTCAATAAAGGAAGATAATTTGAATCTTCCAAGCAGTTGAAATCACTCAGAGGTTACTTGGAAGATAGCTTGCCAGGCAAGGTAACATACGCTCACTACCAGCTGTCAGAAATGATAACAAAGTAACAAAGTCTGTAATGGTTTAATATGTGAAACCAATCATCCTATTTTTACTAATTTCAAGCTTCACAAGGATCTCATACCAAGTTTCATCAAGATCGTATAAAAAATGTAGTCTCTATCAGGCCTACAGGCTAAATTAGACGCATAGAATTAATTCAAGGGCAATAACTCCAAAACCGTTCACCCAATTGTTACCAATTTCAACTTGACGGAGATCTTGTATATATATATACATGCATACTAAGCTTCATCCATTTCGGAAAAAAACTGCAGTCTATAGCCTGTCTGAAATCCAATTTTACTTAGTCAAGGGCAATAACCCTGAAATCGTTCATCCAATTATTACCAACTTCAAACTTGACCGATATCTCATCAATATATTCATGCATACTAAGTTTCATCAAGATGGTATCAAAATTGAAGCGTTCAATGGGCATACCAGGCAATTTTAAAGTAACTTTACTATGTCAAGGGCAATAACTCTGAGACCGATTATTACCAATTTTGAACTTTACCGAAATCTCATCAATATATACATGTATACTAAGTTTCATCAAGATCGGATAAAAATTGCAGCCTTTATTAAGCATACAAGCCAAATTTAACGCGTTTTTACTAAGTCATGAGACCGTTCATCCGATTATTACCAATTTCGAACTTGACCGAGATCTCATCAATATATACATTTATACTAAGTTTCATCAAGATCAAAACCGTAGCCTCTATCGTGCATACAATAAACGTGGACGGACGGACAGGGGCGACGGCAATATACGTACACATTTCCATGTGGGCGTATAAAAATGATGATAACCTAAGAATCTCTCCCATCGTTAAAAAACGTTTCATGAAATTGTTCATTATATCTAGGCTACTTCAAAAAACTCCCTTGACATGTTCAGCATAATCTAAACAGAATCGACTTTTGAAGTCTTCGATGCCTCATTGAAGTTTTCTACCGTATTGAACAGTCAATCACGATGCAAAGTTCACAATCAGGTAAAAAGGTTGTAGGCTGCTCAGATCATGTGTAAAGGTCTGGCAAGGCATGGTAATTCATCTTTTACATGTTCTATACCAGTTGTCTCAAAATGGATCTGTATTGAAGATAATTCAAATTCAGACACTATATTATAACTCGATACTCGGTTTTATAAATTTTCCACCAACTTTTAAATCTAGCACTAGAATCAAATAAAGCGTAAAATAAAAATAAATGAGTTGAGTTGAATGTTTACTAGGTTTCATCTGGCATCTCTTTTTCACAGTTATAAAACAGAAAGTTTCTTTAAAGAAAATCGATTAAGTTTTCCTATTTGCAATCAAGCTATTAAAACAAAATATTATTCATGCTAATAAAGTATTTTATCAATGATTCTGCTGGCAAATTATTTGATCAGTTATATGGTACTATTATTATTGTTCAATAATAATACTTTATTGTTTTAGTCGCCTTTGTGTCAACCCTGATTATCCCCCTTAGTGTGAAAAATGAGTGTTTAAGATTAAGCCGATAAATGGGAGGAAGAAATCTAATAAGGTTTGTGAAATAATGTAGAACTTTCTGTATTGTTTTAAAACTGACGATCTTATTTTGATTTTTGGATACTTCTGATAGCCACCTATTACGCTATCTGATATGAAAAGTTCTAAAATGTTTCGGATTGTTAAATACAGAAGTCCGTTAGTCGAGCTTAGGCAATATTCTTTATATATTGCTATCATTGCACACATAATTGAGCTGCCTGTCTTCAGTAGCTCTACGGGAGTAGTTAAGTATGACGTAAAACTCCATTTCATTTCATCAGATAGAATGTATACGAAAAACACTATGTTGATAACTTGCCACAATTCTTTACGTATAAACATAGCGTGGATGTTGTTGCTACCAGTGATCCAGAACAGAAAGACAACAACAGGCCATTACTCAACAAAGACACAAATGAATTAATAGTTAGAGGACGAAAGGGGTCTTAAACAGGAATTTCATCTGACATTGGAGTTTTTTTTTTTAAACAATATTTATTCAAGAGTTACAAATATTACATACATATATATAAGCATATGGTTTTGGAAACAAGCTTTAAAAGCTTATATAAATCCATAACCATTCAAAATAATTACAATACGATACAATACAAATATGGGAAAAATTTACAAACTTTTTCCACTAAATAAGGTTCTCACAACTGTATCAAGGTTGTTAAAGAGCAGATAGGGTTCAGTAAATTTATTTGTATGGATGAAATAAAATATGTTTGTTGGAGGTTTTGCTCATCGAGGTCTCAGCAATCGGCATGGCCCCACAGCGACCCTGGTCGATCGAGGCTAATATAGGGAACTGGAATATCTTAAGAAGATAAACAGGTGAAGGTAAGGGCTAGATTAACAGTTTGGCAGGAGTAAGTGATGAGTAGAATAAAATACTAGGTAAGATTCGATAGAACGAGCTATAGGTAAGCTTCAATAGACCTAGCACAAATTAGGTAAGTATCAATAGAGCGAGCAATAAATCAGGTAAGCCTCAATCGAACGAACCATAGATCTTTAGAGGTCAGGTTTACCTCAGTAGAACGAACCATATATCAGGTATGACTCAATAGGACGAGTAATGTATCAAACAAATCAGGACTTTTAATAGACCATCAATAGGACGAACAATGAATCAAGTTAGCCTCAATAGAATGAACCGTGGATCAGGAAGGATTCAAGAGATCGAGCAATAGACCAGGTAGCCTCAAGGGAACAAGCAATAGATCCGGATAGCCCCAAGGGCTAACAGTAGATCTGGTAAACACTCAATAGATTAAATGAGCCTCAATTGTACGACCAATAGATCGTAAGTCTCAATAACACGAACAATAGATCAGGTAAGTATCAATAGGGCGATCAATGGATCAGGTAAGTATCAATAGAGCGATCAATGGATCAGGTAAGCCTCGATACAACTAGACCAGGTAAGCCTTAATTCAACGAACGAAAGAGAACAGGTAAGCCTATTTAGAATGAACAATAGATCAGGTAAGCCTCATTCGAACGAGCAATAGATTGCGTAAGTATCATTAGAATGAACAGTGGATCAGGTAAGCCTCAATAGAATGAATAATAGAGACTAGAAGGTAAGCCTGAACGGGATGAACAGTATGTCAGCTAAACCTCAAAATGATTAACAGTTAATCAGATAAGCCTCAATGCAACGAGCAATAGATCAGGTAGTTCTGGATGAAACAAGCTTCAGTAGAGTGAACCGTGGACCAGATAAGTCCAAATAGAACGAGCTATAGCCAAGGTTTGCCTCAATAGGACGAACCGTGGACCAGGTAAAACTCAATGGAACGAACAATGCATCAAATAAGCCTCAATTTAACGAACAATACATCAAATAAGCCTCAACATAACATCAATAGAACGAGTAATAGAGCAGTTAAGCCTCAGAAGGACTAACTATAGAGCAGGTCAGTCTCAATAGATCAGATAAGTCTCAATAGAACGAATAATAGGGAACAGGAGATAGAGAATAATATGAACAGTAGATAAGGTAAGCCTCAAACGGTCTAACGATAAATCAGGTAAGCCTCAATGCAACGAGCAATAGACCAAGTAAGCATCAGAACAATTGGAGTTGAAGAAAGTAGTAAGAAAACAGCTGTTTCAACAGACAGAAGTAGTGGATTATTTCGCAAACTGAAAATACCAGCTAATCAATTAATTTCACAATTCACAGTTCATGCGACTAAGGTATTTTAGATCCAGTCCCACATCTTGCTTATCAACAAATACTTTTTCAATGGGTTTGTTGTTATATCAACACGCTTATTGTTAAGAAGATCGTATAACTGTTAGTTCTAATTTTCAATTATATGCAGGACCACAACTTCTCAAAATATTTCTTAAATAAGAAAGAAATTTTGAAGCACAATCAGTGCAACAAGAAGAATCTGTCAAGGCTCACATGATATTTGATTAGATAATGTATGAACAATCACCGGACAGTTTAATTAAGATGTTAGGTAACATCATGAATATGAATATGCAGCAGACAGAACCAGTGTCAGATGCAATTGATAACAGAATCCTTCCAATAGCAAATGGGCATGAGTAAGTTTACCCAACCACCTGATCTTATGGCGATGACGTTGTGAGCGAAGCAAAAATGATGATGGTGATGATGAATCTCCACATACCGTTCAAGAAGGAAAAAAGACAAGGATAAGGATGATATCTTACCTTTATTAAAACCACTGTAATTTGAATATTTGAATAAAATATTGCCAATCAATTGTGATTTTTTGTCGTGGAACTGTCGTAAACAAAGGTACGTCGTTTTTATGTGCACAATCGTTCATATTAATTCGATTTGACCCCAGTAATTGATCAAGCCTCCGACGTCTGTATTGCTATTTACGCCCTTGTGAACTATTGAAAATTAACTTGATCTCTTGATTAATTTATTATTTATTATTAGCGAAACCACAAAATATTGAGGTCAGTTCAGCTGAACTCAATACAATCGACGTCTTTTCTTCCTGTATTATTGGCCTTTACCTGATTCCTTTAGAGTGACCTGTATGTAGGGTCTGATGTAATTCCGGTAATTCTGGCATATTTTGACAGACATCTATTGACTTCCTCATGAAATTTTAATTCACTCAGTAACCATTTCTCGTTATTTATTGACATAATAATGGAATGTTTGACAGAACTAAGGCAGGAAGATTAGAGACTCGTGATTCATCACAAAGAGCCTTTCATCTGTTTAATATGCCAGAAATTTGTCTTATTTATCAAACAAATAAGGCTAATTTGATTTTTTGTCGTGATGCTTAGATGATTTTTTGTTAAAGACAAAATTGAAATGATGAAGAAATGGAACTTGATTATCATGTAAATCCTATTTTATCGAGACATAAACGGAAATCATTTGCAACAGAAGTGACAATTAACCACGGTTTGTATTTATTGGAAATAAACCATAAATCTTATTACTTTATTTACAAGTTCTTGTATATTGGTCTGTCAACAGGAAGTGGAAAAAATTATTTGGCCCAGTTTTCAAGTAGACTTGAAGAATACTGCAATTTACCATCAGATCTGTATATATAATAATCTATCACTGATTCAATCCAACTAATTCTGTCAAATCTCAACTAGAACAGTATTATATATCGAGATATACGAGTTTAAACCGTGCTGAAATCTAAACGTAACTGTATTATACCACGTCGCCATTAAAATAAACCATAACTTTTATTCAATTAACTCAAAGTTATCGACATGTAGTAAATGGGATAAAAATGATTGTTATGTCTTCTCATAAATTTCCAACACTTTAATGGAATATGACATAATATGACTAAGAATGTGGCACTTAGAATGTTAAATTTTCGCAAAGGTATTCAGTTGATGGCACCAAGTTAATATCGTTTAATCGAATCCGACACTATTAATAGTAAGCATAGATCAGCATTGTTTCGCTTAATATTTTACTTCCGGTTCTCCGGTGGGTGCAATTTGGATAAATTGGTTACGAATTCTCTTGTGGGGACTGCGTCATTTCCGGTTAACTCTTCCTGGAATTGCAGACAACAGATATCGGACGAAGAATTGGAATGTCCCAAATAGAAGTCTCTCTCTTTACAATCCCTTTAACAGGCATGATGCGTGGGTCGAATCAATATCGTCACCCGATATATTTAAAGGGATACTGCGTCTTAGGATGGACATAAAATTTTAATTTTGCTCAAATTTGGCCAATAACATTATATATCCATCAGTGGACTTACCTGGTGTCCTAACTATACATCAAAATCCCTCTCCATAATCACAAAATCAAGTAATTAATTATAAAACGCTTAATACATCCATTAAAGCGATTTTCAAATCGTGAGTCTAGAAAATCCGGTGTAATTTTCAAGGGGAAGTAACTCTCAAGTGAGGTTTCCCGCGTCCTTGACCTCTACTCTTGAATTGACCTCGACATTGTCAGACATATTTTGAAGACGGAATAATTATAATGACTCGTAGGAAATTAAGCAACTCTGCGAAAAAGCAATTCATATAATTTAGAACGAATACTCCACCACTGACACAATTTTCAACGAATATTAATCATTGGCAAAGTTTGTTTGTATACACCGGAAGATGATTGTTTCCTGTTTTAGCGTTGATTACCTAGACTCTTTTTTTCTCAAACTGAACGGACTTGTCGCTTGCTCACTTTTTTTTTTAAATGTTGATTATAGTTTTATTGTCACTTTTTCAAACTTGATAAAGTGTGGGATGCATACTTATTTAACCAATGGTCACTATTAAACACACTTATTAGCCACAAGACGAGTGTATTCTAAGACGTAGTATCACTTTAATGTATCGAATCCGATAATATACTTTTACTCAATAATTATATGGCGTTTAGACCTGGAAAATAAGTTTAACATACTAGCGAATTGTTTCTTGTCGCTATATAGACCTTTTTAGTCGTTTTAGACCTGTACTTGTTGAATATAAAGGTCTTATCTGTCAAACTTTTTTATTTTATTTGCAGCAATACCCCTTGATCTCCAGCCTATGTTGGTTTTACATGTCTCACTTAATACACTTCTGACTAAAAAGCTTCTTTGAATTGGGCTATATGTTTCCTTCATATTGAAAGTTTATATTGAATATTTATAGTCATCATGATATTATTGACAAATAGAATAAATCTCATGAATCCTTAATAATTAATTCATTTTATATAGAGTAACAACAGTTGATTATACATCTTGAAGGTACATTGACCGACTTGAAATGAAACATGCCCTCTTCCCATAGCGGGCCCAAAGATCTAATTAGTATAATGTCTTTTCAACTGACTTACCAACCATCTAAATCAATTGTGGAAATTCTTGCTTTTGACCAGTTATGTTGATTTTTGATTATAGGATGGGACTCGTATGTTAGTTTTAGTTTTAGTTTTAGTTTGTAGCAAAGTCGGTTAATATCAACAGCTGCATGTCGACATCAACCCATGACCTTGCGTAAGAGTGATTTTATCAGTAATGAAAATTCTTGCCAAGATAAACCTTGGATCTGAAAAATAGCAACGATGAATTAAAGAAAGAGATTAAAACATCATCATTGACAGTCAGTTCCAGATTGTAGACAGGTAATCAGCTTAACGTCAACCAGATCTGAGGTTAGTGAAAACTGGGTGAACTTTAGTTTCCTTACAAAACACATAAAACCAGAACACTTGAGTCCTATCCATTGATGAAACATGTTCTTACATTTTATTTCTTTTCTTATATGATCAAACCGACAAAAATCCTTGGTCTTGTATGTCTGTCTTCTAGACAGACAAATTCTAGATTCACTATGAAATATATTATGGAAAGAAGAATTTGGATTGTAGACGAGAGAAAATGATAAGAAACCCATTTTGTGTGTGTGTGTGTGTGTTTCTTGTTTCCTTTCACCTAACTGCTTATTAAATCAAAAAATTCAGAATTGCCTGAAATATGTTTCTCTCCAGTAACCCATTAATATATTTTACTTAGGAAATGTGTCAGAATTATCAGGAATTAGATGGACAATGATTGTCTATTTCGGCATTATTAGAGTTTACGCTCCTGTTGTAACAAAATAATTGCATTACGTATAGCTACGCGTGCTAATATCTTAAGAGTTAATGTAAGTAAATTGAAATAGAGTCGCTTTCAAGGTTAAGGTCGGACGTCTAAAACACAAAGTGTCATATAATACGTTATCGATCAAACTTAATGAAAGCGAAAAGGTTTGAGAACTCTGTAAAAGGTACAATTAGATAATGATCATCCCAATATATATAGTGAGGGTTTTGGACTGATTACATTATTATCATTATAAATAGATGTCTGTATTGAAAGCTGACATTAATTACACGTAATGATATTGTTACGGTTTTACTGTGAAAAGGCTATGCAATATATTAGAATGAATAAATTTCTTTATACGGCGGCGAAGATAGGTACAGATTGCCCCTTCTCATCAATCGAGTTGTTCAACTATGTATCCTTTTATGGAATATAATGTAATACCACGAGAACTTAGACTGTAGCGGACATGACAGCAGGTATAGCATCTGAATGGTTGTAAAAGCTTGCAACGTTAAAAACTGAATACTCGGATAAAATATGTACTTTCTGTCAAACAATAGTAAACAACGTGCAGGCTGTTGCACAGCAAAACCACAGACACTGTATATTGAGGTTAATTGATAACAAAACATAATTCACAACTAAAATACAATTTCAATTACTATTTCTCACAGATAATGTGGTCCACAGACTATCTTCTCATAAATCTCAATTTATACCTAATAAAATCACCACTGACCTGGTAATAGTACCAGCTTTGGTCTGATAGAATGCTTACATAGAAATTACTATCGAGCTTGGGTCAAGCACACTACGAGGGGGTTGAAAACTTCAGTGATTTAGACCGTATTCACCTTTGATCTGTCAAATGGAAAGTCACCTTTAACCCCCAGAAAACCAAATGTATGACTTTTTCTAGAAAACAATCCTTCCTTTTTTAGCCTTACAGTCCTCACTGATACAGATGAGCATAAACATTTTGGTGTAATTTTTAGTAAGAAAGGAACATGGCATCTAACATTGTCTATTTAGTTTCTAAAACCACAAAAATGGTCGCCTGTCTTCGTCATTTAAAGTATCGACTCTCTCGTAAATCTCTTGAAACGTTGTATAAACAATTTACTTTACCAATTTGTGATTATGCGAATATTTTATGGAATAATTGTTCTCAAAAGGACGCTTTTAAATTCGAAAAATTAAATCCGGATGCTATCCGTTCAATCACAGGCTTTGTTCGAGGCACATCTCATTCTATTTTATATAAAGAATCTGGTTGTACTAGTTTAAGTGATCGAAGATTTCCACATCAAGTTATTCTATTCTATAAAATGATAAACTAAATGACACCTCAATATCTAAGTATTCTGGTTCCCCCGAATGTTTCCTATAACTCATCTTTCCTTCCTTCTACTATACAAACCTGGAATGACTTACCTATCACCATTTGTAATTCTTCTTCTCTGTCCAGGCTAAAAAACGAGCTCTCACAATATATTTTTAAATCTTCTGTCCCTGCATATTTTTACTTACGTGATCGTTTTCCCCAAATTTTCCATACCAGATTACGGCATTGTAAAAGTAGCCTACCTTACAAGCTCACAAATTCCTTATGCACATCAGTGACACTGCACTGGGTATTTTGTATGTGAAAGATGATATCCCTAAAAGAAATATTGGAAGAAATAAACTAAAATAAATTATGTTCTGATATTTTTCTATAATAGCACTCACTTTCTTAATCACCCTTTCTAGATAAAACACTGTTGAGATGAAATTGCCTGAAAAACACAAAACAAGTTCCCACTATACTTAAGTAGTTTACTGGTTCTTATTCCATCATTATATTTTGATTTTCTGCTTTTAAATAATAAACCATTCCACCAAATTTCTTTGAAGTCTTTAGAAATGTCTGCCTTCTAGAGTGTTAACAAGCTAAAAATTGAACGCGTTTTTAAGAACAAGGGCAACAACTCATTAAATACTTTAATTAATTTTTTTATTTTTGTAGATGTTTTATTTTCAATAGGGTTCATGCTTTGATAATAATAAATAATTTCACCAAATTTCGTCTAAATCCATAAAGAATTGTGTCTTCTGGGGTGTTTACTGCTAAAAATTGAACGCTTTTTCAAGAACAAGGGCAACAACTCATTAAATGCTTGTAGATTTTTTATTTTTGTAGATGTTTTATTTTCAATAGGGTTCATGCTTGAATAATAATAAATAATTATTGATTTTGGATTTTTCTGATTTTCAATAGGGTTCATCCATTGGTGATTACGAACACTCATGCCAAGTTTGTTCAAAATCCGTCAAGAAACCAGCTTTCTATTGTGTCTACAACAATTGTGGATAGACGGGCGGGCGAACGGATACAAACAGACAGGGGCGACAACAATATACGTATTAATGTGTGAGCGTATAAAAACGTCTATATCGGTCACAAAAAATATTGTATTACTTTAAAGGGCTAGACCGTTTCCGGTCGGAAATATGTGTAGTTAGTTGATTGGTTCAATAGGTCCATTCAAAATTGAGTTCTCATATTCGCTATTTTCCAGAACTGTAAAAATGGAGGCTGCGAGATTTAAAATACTTACGTAACCGTTTAAGAATTATTTTATCGATTATGACTTAACGCTTGAATTTTCCACGTTCTTTTGGGGCACTAGGCAGGAGCCTATATAGCTAGGAATACTCTAAAGCTATCTCGGGAGCAAGGCGGTCACGGTATCACCGATCTCGACACAAAGCTTCAGAGTTTAGACTTGCAGTCTGTGGTTTGGGCCTTAGGTGGACGTTCAGATCCCTGGGTGTCTTTGTACTTCTATTGGCTTGGTATTGCCCTAAGGCGATTTGAGATCAGTAGGAGCTACCCCGTAAAGACACTGGATACACCTGACAAGTATTTGACGCTGGTTCAAAACTTCAAAAAATTGGAACCAAGTTGGAAGCAAATTAAAACAACCAAGGAGATTTACTTGAGGCTGCTTGATGGATTGAATATTCAACCTAAAGTAGCTTCAAGAAATCTCCATATCAAATTTAACGGCATCTTTTCGAACCTTTGGCAATGTACACATCTAAATTAAAAAACTCGTGACCCTCGGGGAGAGTATCACCATAGAAGCTAGTACCAGGCTTCTGGCGAAGATACCCAGGGATCTGTTTCCACATATGGCCGTTTATCTGCAAACCATCTGGGAAAATAGGAACAACAAAAAGCCCGTCCATGAAATGATAGATGCCTTGCTGTACAAACTGCAAGAGATTGCACCCCCAATTTAAGGCAGCCTGACATCTGTCAATTCATCTTATGAAGAGATGATGAGTGTCTTTCCTCATCTTCATTTCATCTTTACTTCATACAGTTTTATTGAAATTCATATTTATATCTATATTTACTATATCTCTATATTTACTATATCTCTATATTTACTATATCTCTATATTTACTATATCTCTATATTTACTATATCTCTATATTTACTATATCTCTATATTTACTATATCTCTATATTTACTATATCTCTATATTTACTATATCTCTATATTTGTACATGTATATATATATATATATATATATATATATATATAATGTAGTATACATATTGTGATAATTTTACTATATATTCATATCCGTGATACCTACCTTTAATACTTACCTGTGATAATATTACAATAACTTATATAATGTACTGTAATATTGTGATAATTTTATATCTTTACTTACCTCTTTATATCTACATTATTTATCTGTGATACTTACACGACTGTCATACTACTTCTATGTACTGCAATATAGAACTAAAATATATTCACATTTATCTATATAGAGAAATGTATATATACCTACCTTATTTATATACTCATTATTTATTTTTCTGTAATAATACTGTCCTTGTTCCGTCACGGATACAGTATAACGTTCTTGTTGACTTATACCTACAATTTCATTAAACAGGAACGTTACAATATGGATTACACGATGATGATCAGCTTACATATGCCTCTATTTTAACATCATATTTTTATTTTCTTTGACTATAGGTATGTGTAAGCGGTGGGCACTTAAAATCATGGTCCCTTAGAGTGCTCGCCATACACTTGATCGGAGTGTGGATGGGATGTGGGATAAAAAAAAAAGAAAAAAAAAAACTTTCATGAAAGGTAAGGGGCATCTTCCTCTACGTTGTGGCATTAAGAATTATGTATTTTAAGATCAGGACCACAAAAAACCGGTCTAACCCTTTCAATAAACATATTGAATAATGAAACATTAAGGATATAGCAAATAGTTTGTAGTTCAAATTCATAATGATCATTCATAAGTTTAAGATGGGAGAGGCAGCTTGTTTGAAATCAGCCTTGGATTCTTGATACATGAAGCAAATAAATAAATTCACAATTTCAACGGTGACTTGTTATGAGACTTCAGATTTAGTGTTGAAGTGTATTAACGAAATACACTACATGTATTTCAATAGTTCATCCTGCAGGTGTATATGATAGCTGGAAACAGCAGGGATAATAGGCAAACTGGTATGATAAGTGGGTTGAAACTTCCATTCAAGAAACTGAATCGATTACGAAAATGCTTACAATGGCATTATTTGTGGAAAAGGTGAATGTTCTTGTTCAAGTATATTTTCAGCGTCACTCAAAATATTTACTTATTTGATCAATTGCTATTACAACGTAGCGGTGGAATGATGAAATCTCGAGATGCTATAAACAACCTGTTCAAATTACATCAAGATTCGATTGAGATAACATCCAGGCGAATGTTTCAACATTTCAATTACTTGATACAATAATACAATACTTTACGTACTCAATACGTTCTAATTGAAGTTGAATTCTTTTTTTGGCCCCTTGGCAACGTTTGATAGAAACATGGGTTTCTATTTAACACAAAGCCTGTAAAAATTCCCTGACGAAGTGTTTCAATCAATTTAGTATGTTTTTAAGTTGGTGGTATTTGTGAATAACAAGAGAGAAGAATTAATTCGGAACATTTGTTAAATATAAAACTAAATTAGTTCTAATCATTCAAGTATTACACGAGTCAGGTGGTAAAGTGAATACTTCTTAACAGGGAAATCAATTCATAAATATTTAAGTTAACATGTTCTTAGTTCTTAATAAATGTACTTAATAAATTCCACCTACACTATTATCATAACGCAAACGTTTGCTTTGCAGTCTTTGTCAGTAATCCTTAAACTTTTTCAATTAATCAAAATATCTGTTCATAAGAATCTGTACTATAGTGGAAAGAGAATAGTTTTCTTACCTAGTGTTTTCCATTTTCAGTCTTACCTAGTGTTTTCCATTTTCAGTTCAAATCTAATTTGAATTATATAACGGTGTTAAGTATGGTACCATTGAACTATTAAATTATTTTATATAAGCCTATATTTTGCCGAGTCAAAATCAGACACAATATCAAAGGATGTAGCTGAGTTTTTGGACTAAATTTTTATAAACATTTTACAAAGAATTATATAGAAAAGTTTTTATTTGTATTTATATAAGTCAATAAATATAGATATTATGAAACATTTTGCCATTCTTCTTGTAAATGCTCTGAGTTATAACATTTCCCATCCATAAATCTTACTATACTTTTACATGTCTGTTAGTCAATGATATAATTGATTATATTAAACATATTTCTGGGCTATGTATTTTTTTCTAAACCATAGCTGTTCCAAAACATTTATAATGTTGAATCATTATACTACATTACTATTTTTTGTATTTTGTTATTGTCAGTTTATCATCTAGTCGTCCTTTGGGGTTGTATTATCGTATTGTCAATTTGTACTTGATGATGTTAATATGTATCATGTGATTGTACTTGTTACTCTATGTATAGCCTTTGGCCAGAAATTGTGCAAAATGTTGCAAATAAAGATTATATATTATATATAGAACGGCCCAAATGTTCAAAAAGCAAACTATAAAACTTAACATGAAAACACAACCCCTATTGTTATCTCAGATATACTTGTGACCTGACACAAATCTTGTGCTATATATCATAATGTTATTTTATGTTGTATATTACAATATAATCTTTTGAAATCTTCTTATATTATTACATTAAATCAACAGATTATATTAGACCACCAACAGTTTCTGGGTTATAAAATATCATTATAAGAAGATTAGGAATTATTTCAACCTCCTATGTTTTAGCTCCAAATAATCTAACAATGTGTGCTACTTTCATTTTCTTTCCTAATCCCGCTTTATCTTACACTGTATAATCTGGTCATTTCCAATCATAGCCACCTCCTAGTTAGATAATTACATTTTATCTTACTAGGTCATATACCCTTTATCGTCAGTCATCTCAGTCTATTTAAAGTCAAGATTCAGTTGTGGTCTTGTTAAACTTAATTTTACTATCTCGACTGAAAGAGAATTGATAAAGTGAAAGTATTATTCGAATAGGAATAATATCAACATACAACTTCAAATATAACATCTAATGGCTTTGTCGGAGACTTGTAAGTAATTGCATTTTACTTAAATTGTCTTTGGCGAAGATTGATCTCTCAGAAACTTCGTTGCAGGAATGGATTTTCTGAACAGATCTATGTACGTGATATATATTTTTCTTTTTGCTGTAGCAGTAGAAAGACGATGTTGAAGGTCATACGTGTATTTATCAGTATACCTTGAATTTCACTGTCAGAGGACACACAAAGTAGAGCTCGAATAGGATTAGTGTAACAGGGCCACGAAGATGACATCACAAATAGATCATACTTTCATGGTGCTTTTCTTGCACGTATCCTATTAATTCAAGATATGTCTTAACTAAACACTGTAAACAGAGAAATCAATATCAGATTCAGCTATATTTTTTGTCATTACAACCCACAATAATAAAATCATCTCGAAAAACCGCTTGTCAACAAGATGCCATTCATAACATTTCGAACATCGATTAGTAGGCGGTAAAGGTTTATAATTTGTAAGAATTGAAGACAAAGAACGCTCTGAATGTTGCAACATGTCGTTGAAAATTCACTGTGACAATAATATTCCGATTCCAATTGGCTCTTTAAAATAACAATTAGATCCTCATTTACCATGGAATCTTCCTGGAAGTAATTGATGAGGGTGTCTGAAATGTATTTTAAAGTACGTGTAATTCAATTTGTAGACAAAATTCGTTAAGCTTGTAAATTAAATTACAATACAATCAGTATAATTATAAGTATAATTCATACTGTTAACGATGTGTCTAGGATTTAGGTTTAGATACAACATTACATGGTTTAACTGTACACATAAAACAACTTGATTTCAAATGTTTCATCGATTAACATTTCTTAAAATCTGGTATTTTTCGATCAACACGGATGGTTAATCTTTGAAATAATGTCTACAAATGACCAATTGTAAATGTTGATTATTTTAACAGAAGAACGGTATAACAGATGTATATTCATCGTAAACCACAAGGCATAGAAAATTACGTTTTTTCACAATTAAGGTAGAAAAATATATACATAAACTTCGAATGAAATAAATTAATTATTCTATATCAACGTTCTAAATATCAAATAGATTCTATATTCTATTCTACTGAAATTACAATCATGTGCTGACGGTATAATGTCTGGCTCAGGTGTCATTTTCTTTATGTTCATATTACACTAATTTACATGTTGAGCTAGAAAATCTCATTTCTTTAGTAGAAATACACCGTCAGAAGATCTGGACAAAAAAGCTTACTTTCTCATTCTTTTATCTTTAAAAGGTATTTTCTATATATGACAGAGTCTTAAGAAAAGACGAGTCGTTATTCAATCAAAATTCTTGTGATTTTGAATACGTTGGATGGGCCCTAAAAACGAAATTCGTTTTCATTCCAGGATTAGACGTATTTATGTGTTAATGATAAACTATAATATTTTAGCCTCATATTTACATGAAATGTAGAAATCTTTTTCCAAATTACAGTATCATAAGTTGAACCATTCAAATCACTTTTCAATGACAATATACTTATCGCGATTATAGTTGTTTTGTTTTATGTCCATGAAATCAATACGACTTTCTTGTGTCTTGAGTCAATCTTCAGAATGAAATTAGCCCAGAACAGTGGTATTTATTTTTACAGTAAATTTATTGTAAGTAAATGAAATTTATATGTGTTATTGATTCTTGGTGTGTGTATCTAATTGATTTTATCAACACTTCTTGATCTCCTCAGATTTAACAACTAACGTATCACAATTATTGAGTAAGTAAATTATTGGACATGGGTTGATCGTTCATCTAGTTTTTGAAACTGGCTCTCCTATACATAAAACAAATAGTGGAATTGAACACCAGACACAATCGATAACGAAAATCTTTGTCTATCCGGAAATAGTCGGTTCAAGTTGTGAAATTGTCTTCAATAGCAGTTTGTTTTATGACTCAAGATATCATAATCGTAACTTCAAACGGTTAATTAAATCATTGTATACTGGTGAAGTAACATTTGTGACTATAAAATGGAGCAATACTTAAAGCAACACGTTCGTAAGAGTATCTGTAATTCAGTGCTTCTTCTGTTTGAGTCAAAGAAGGTAGGAAAACAAAAAAAGCAACTCATCAAGGGCGGATTTTCAGAATTATTCACAATCCAACTGCTTTTATTTAAATTCCTTATCTCACCAGCATCAGTAGCTGTATATTCACACGCACCCATAGCATAGTATATAAATGAATTTAACAGATGATGTCATTGCTGTCAATTGAACCTTCACTTAATTTGATGCCATGATATATTTCATATTTAAAGAAAGTAAATTTGTATTATATATATATATATCCAATCTAAAAATATTTCGTTAAAACAACTGAACAGAAACTGTCGAGAAATCGGATGTAAAAATGCACCTTGAAACTTTTCATCTGAGATGACATGCCTCAGAGGGAAGTCTACAGCATTTCGTATTTTGAGCCACCAAAAATGTTCCTGGGAAGGTTTCTATGATGTAAAAAGACATTGTCTATGTTTTATTATTATTATTATTATTTCACTTCTCTGGTAACATTCGAATGTTTAAATAAAATTCACTTTATTCGTTCAATTCTTGTGGTTACAAGCTTATTTAAATACATGTATTTGTCAAAACAAGATTTTAATTTGTTCAACAGATTTTTATGGGGTTAATATACATGTCATGGTCACCCAGTTCTGAAGTTAATATATTTCTTCTAAAATAACATTCATATCAGTAAATTTCTTCACTTATTCAGATTAAAATTAAGTTTAATGGAGATGAATTAAAAATAAATCTTGTCTTCTTTCTGTGAAGTAAATTGTTTCCTGTTAATGTCAGAAAACCCTACTGTTAAAAACTTCACTGGTTACAATTTTTAAAAGATATCTTGTCAGGCAAGTTAACATACGTCCACGGCATCAGTAAAACAATTATGTATTGTGTGATCCAAACTGAACATTGTAGCCTTATTTTAGAGATCTAAATAACAATGAAGACCTAGTTCGTTTGAAATTTTATAAATTAAATTTTGCATGGTTTTAACAATATGATTTTGACAAACCTATATTAATACTAACAAAAATATCAACGATACGTCTTCAACTCAAAACCAAGTTTCAACCCACTATAGCAAGCTAACAATTGAAATTGACATGTTTTGAGTATCAAAGGCCATAACTCTTAAACCGTTAATCAAAACATCTTTTTTTATTAATCGAGATCTCGACAATCCATATAAGCAAACTTAGTTTCAATCAAATTATATGAAATCTGTAGCTTCTGCCCTGTTAACAAGTCGATATGGACAGATTTTTACTAAGGGCAGTAACTCTTCATCGAAATAATGTCAAATTTTAAGTCCTGAGATATCCTGAATCCTGATGAAATTTGTGGCTTCTATCGTGCTTACAAAAAATGTAAGAGGAATATGGGTAACTGCAAGATAGAGCTTTATCCAACTCATCTATTGATTATCAAAAATATCCTAAATGATGGTACATACTAGCCTACCACTCGGTGGGTGTAAAATTCCGAATTCCCGAACTGTCCGAATTGGGTCAGAAAAGACAAACAAATCGAGACTAAATTTGCGCCAAAGGTCGTGCACAAATTCGAGAAGCAAAACATTTTACATCTAAAAACGAATATTTTTAAAAACTTTCATTTGGTCAAATCACAAAGTTTTTCTTTATTTTTCGTGTACACACTGCTAATTTATAATGGTGCCGTCTTACTCACTGCATGTTAGCCTGTTCCCATCATTCACATTGGCATCAAACTTTGTGACTTCAGTCACTTTCCTTTTCACATTAGTATTTTTACTATTATTATAGTATACTGTTGTCATGACGTAACCTTTACCAGTTAGGCTTAGCAGCTCCTTTTTTAGACATATCTCTGAGGATATAGCATGGAGGAGTAGTACTAGTAGTTGAATCCGACTGTGAGTGTAATTCCCTAAAACGTCTGTAACAGGTTTCCACGTAGCTGTAGAGTTGTGTTTCCAATCTTCTCCCGCAGCCCCTTTATCGACCAACACATTTTCTGAATGTTAAGGAGACAAGGGTGGGGAAGATGTTGCCTGGTTGTGGGAAACAGCAAGAACCAAGAGTTCAAACTTTTGGTAGCTATTTAGATTTAAATCTCCCACTGTGTTGTCACCTTACATGTCATGGTTGCGATTCAAGGGAGATAATGGGAAGACGCGTTTGACCACAAAAAGTGTCCATTGAATAATAGCGATTATATTTATCAAAAATCAAAAATATCAATTCATAAACGGCATTATTATAAACTAACACGGTGTACACGAAAATAAAGAAACAAATTGTGATTTGACCAAATGAAAGCTTATAAAAATATTCACATCTATTGTATATTCAATAGATGAATTTATTGCTGAGAGATACCTTGCTTTATTTACTGCAAAAAACATACTCATCATTAACTAGATTATATTACATTCTAACACAGCTACTTTAAGCAAATCATAATACAATACATCTGATTCATCACTTTAAATAGATTAGATTAGATTAGACTAGATTATCCAGATTAAAGATGCACAGTCCTAGTCAGTTAGTTTCTCCTTTTAAGCCTAGTTAAATCTCTAACAGGGGGCAGCTTAGAGCCTATAACTTCCTCTTTGATAAATCAGCCATCAGAAATTTGAAAAATTCAACACTTTAATTGTCAATCCAACCAAAATAAAATTTGTTTAAGCTTCCTTCAGCATTTATTTTCAAAGTAATTTGGATAGATAAGGAAATAAGAAGTGGATGGCATAGATTTTATCAGAATTTAATTATTGATTAGGACCCATGCTCTTTCAAAGAATTGGGGTCTCACGGCTTTAAAATTCAAAAGTTTGTCACTTTAAGCCTAAGTCTAGTTTTTTCAATACTGTTAAAAACTTCAAAACTAAATAAATTATTTTGAAACTTAAAATCTAAGTCGATTTTGAGAGTCAAATATAGTCTAAGATAAAAAAAAAATATGTATTTAATTTTCTATTTTCCTAACTGTCACTACTGATCATGGGAAAAGGAAGGTCCAAGAAAGTATCAAATGCTAAGAGTACCAGATCATCTACTCGTACCAGTTCTAGTCCATATGCTAGACCTAGACCCAGAAATGCCACAAATAATATTCAAGATGATAATGGTGCCGAGGTGACAAGGCCTACTACAAGTACTGTTGTTAATGGAAATGATAATGTTAGTTATGTAGATACAGACACAGCAAATAATGTCAATAATGAAACACCAATTTTACCCTTGGGGGCTCCAGGTAATGTGTTTATTGCTTCTAATATTGAGGGGCCTGTAAACTTTGATTGTGGGCTTACTCCTTTAATTGCTGCTGACGATAGTCAGCAGAATAGTGGAACTGTCATTTCCACTGTTATTAACACACCAGATCCTGTTGAGAGTACACATAGTATTCTTGGATACAATGTACCCCTATCAACAAGGCAAAAGATATGTCAGGGTGAATATGTGGATTTAGCTCTTATGCTAAGGACCACAACTAAGGAGCCTGAAAGACTCCTATCCATAAGTCACACTGGGGAGCTCATTTCTAAAGAGAAGATATCATCTAAGATATTAGATATAGAAAAGTGGACGGATTATCATATTTATGAGTATATACATTTCTGCACATCCTTGTAAATCTCAAGATCTTCTCAAATATATGAGATCTGTGCGCTTAGGGGCCTCTAGATCCAAGGGTATGGGATGGAAATCATATGACGAACAATTTAGATTAAGAAAAGCCGCTGACCCTACTAGCTCATGGGGTAATGTTGATTATGAGCTTTGGCTAATATATATGGCTAATAATACCAATAATCCAAAAATTCAAACTGCAAATAAATTTCATTCAGGTTTTTCTACAACTGGAAAATGTTTTGAATATAATAATAAAGGATCATGTTTTATCACAAACTGTCAATACACACATACCTGCATACAATGCAACTCTGATCATCCAAAAACATATTGTAATAACAATGGTTCAATAAATAGCAACCTCAAGAAAATGAATTCCAATTTCAGATATTCATCCCCTAACAA
This sequence comes from Lottia gigantea, assembly GCF_000327385.1. NCBI lineage: Eukaryota > Metazoa > Mollusca > Gastropoda > Lottiidae > Lottia > Lottia gigantea. The sequence goes on along the minus strand of NW_008710950.1, from coordinate 2,869,271 downwards.
CAGACAACACAACTCCCAATACAGAAATCAAGCAAATTCAGGATCACATAACTACAAGCACACTAATCAGCGACATATGGCACCTGGGCGCTTCCCCCGTTAAAACTGATATATTATTAAAATACCTAGATTCATATCCTAATATAAAGTCAGCAATTGAATTAAAATATGGGTTTTCACATGGGTTTAAACTACAATATTCTGGTCCAAGGCTAAAATCTGAATGTCCTAATTTATTATCTGAAATACAGAATCAAACTGAAATGAGGGTTAAATTGGAAAAAGAAATTAAATTGGGCAGGATAATTGGACCTTTTGATAACCCACCCATTTCCAATTTGCACATTTCCCCTGTAGGGCTTGTCAAAAAATCAGATGGGGAGTGGAGGATGATCACTCACTTATCTTACCCGGAAAATAATGGTATAAATCATTTTATTGACCCAAACTTGTGTTCAGTGTCATATACGTCCTTTGATGATGTAATTGAAAGAGTTTCGCTGTTAGGCCAAGATGCCTATTTAGGAAAAATGGATATTAAGTCAGCTTTTCGGCTTTTAAGGGTATTCCCTGGAGATTTTGATCTTTTGGGTTTCAAATTCATGGACAAATACTATGTAGATAAATGTCTTCCAATGGGCTGTTCAATTTCATGTTCTATTTTCGAAACTTTCCTAACATTTCTAAATTGGCTTATAATTTCAAAATCAAAACAAACTGGAGTCGACCACTATTTGGATGATTATTTTTCTGCAAGTGTCAGTATAAATGTAAGGCATTGATGGATGTCTTCCAATCTATGTGTAATGAAATAGGAATACCTTTATCTGAAGACTGAAGGGCCAACAAAAAAGTTAGTTTTCTTGGGATTGGGTATCGACACATCCAAATTGCAAGTTTGCATTCCTGAAGAAAAAATTATTCAGCTGAAATTTAAAATTTTCTATTTCCTAACACGAAAAAAAGTAAAACTAAATGAGCTCCAATCACTTGTGGGAATGTTAAATTTTTTTGGCAAGGCAATAAGATCTGCCAGAGCATTCAATAGAAGATTCTATGACGCTATGTCTGGGGTAAAAAAATCTTATCATTTTATTAGAATCAGTAACGAAATGAGAGAAGATTTAAATATGTGAGCATTATTTTTATCGAACTTTAATGGGGTGAGATATTTTCCAGAAAGAGAGTGGGTATCATCAAATATTCTTCATCTATATACAGACAGTGCAGGTTCTCAAGACCTCAAGTTTTAGTATTAGTGCCCATTGTTTTGGCTGTTGCAATTTGGGGTGACCAATTAGCTAACAAACAAATAAAGTTTCACACAGATAACTTAGCACTTGTATCAATCATTAATACACAAACATCCAAATCTAAACGAGTTATGAAACTAGTCCGTCCATTGGTCCTTCACATGTTAGAATATAACATCACATTTAAAAGTGTTCATATTGAAGGTACTGATAATAAAATTGCTGATTATATTTACCGAAAGGAATGGTCCAAATTTCGAGAAGTAGCTCCAACTGCGGACAACAAACCACAACCAATACCAGAACCTATGTTACAAATGATGTCCAATCTGAAGTTACAAGACTATTGAGTTTAAGTCTTGCACAAAATACAAAAACAACATACAATACAGGAGAGTTTGAGAATTTTCGTTCACAATTCAATTTGCCTCAAATTTGGCCACCAAGTTTAGATCATATCATAAATTTTATTGGTCATCTGTCAATTAAACAACTTAAATATTCAACTGTAAAGTCCTACATTTCCAGCATTGCTTTTAAATGCAAAATTATAAATGTTGAAAATACGACTGACAATTTTCTTGTTGCAAAGCTACTGACAGGAATGAGACGAGTCAAGAATGGAAGAGATAGTAGACTTCCAATAACTTTGCCATTATTAAACAGAATCATAAATATCCTGCCTATTACTTGTGCAAACAAATATGAAACAGAACTTTTCCAGGCTGCATATATACTAGCATTCTTTGGGTTTTTTAGGGTAGGTGAATTGGTGTTGTCAAGGGGTAATGTTTTGGAATTCATTGTTTCTGTAGATGATGTCCTGTTATCACAGAATACTTTGGAAATCCAGTTACGGCATTTCAAGACTGATCAATTTAACAAAGGTTCTATAATATCTATTCCTAAATGTAATGGACCAATTTGCCCTTTAAATTTTGTTGGGAAATTTATTAAGTCACGACCTAACATTAAAGGGCCATTATTATGCCATTTTAATGGTCAGCCTCTAACAAGATATCAGTTTAGTTCAATTCTGAACAAATGCCTACAATTATTAGGCATACCAAGTCACAACTATAAATCACATTCCTTCCGAATTGGAGCTGCAACAACAGCCTCTATGACAGGACATAATCAGAATGGCATTCAAACTGCAGGCAGATGGAAATCTCTAGCTTACAAATCATATGTACGCATCCCTAATATAAGTTACTAATCTTTTTCTTATTACATACATTTCAGGTAAGGCTCCTATCAGAGTGTGGTGTGTTGGGTCCTCTATAGTTAAATGGGCCGCTACTCATGCCCACACTCGTCCAGGAGGACTAGACCTGGGTTTACATAATAGGCATAATATATCCATTTGGTGACAAGGGTATGGAGGTCTTAGATTCCTGGACCTAAAACGTAAGCTATGTTTCTTATCCCACATTGAAGAGGAACCACCAAATATTTTAATACTTCATTGTGGCGGTAATGACATTGAACACATTAAACTTGATCAGTTTAGAGACTTTATTAAAACCACACTAAAATTCTTATATAACAAGTACTCTAATACATTATTGGTATGGTCTCAAATATTACCCAGAATACACTGAACGGATGGGAAGGCTTTTGCAAGGAAACGTTCACGTTTAAATAATTATGCTACTGCACGCATTTTGGAAATGGGGGGTGCTTTGATAAGATATCCAGACATAAAATTTGGTAACAAGAACTTGTACAGACATGATCAATTACACCTCTCAGAGATAGGAAACAATATATTCCTCAACACAATACAGGGGGCCCTAGAGTTCTTTCATTTAGGTCAAGGGAAGGTTTATCCCCCATAATTTTCTATTTAACTTTCTCTCATTTTGAACTGGGTGATATGGCCAGCTGATGAGAAGTGTTGTAACTACCGCTCACAGACGGGCTTTTGTTGTGGCGGTGATGACAATACTGCAAGTTTGCAGCTTTTGCCATCATATGGCATTTATAACAACACTTCTAATCTCAGTTGATTATAAAATCGGATTTGGAGTGCTGCTGGAGCTCAAGTCCAATGCTTGTTGACCCCTGTACACTCAGGGTCAAGCATGTATATACGTTTATGGTTTTAAATATTTGGATGATTTAAAAATATTTGGATGGTTTTATGGTTTTAAAAAATATTTGGATGGTTTCATGGTTTTAAATTAAAATATGGATTCAGTAAAAGAACTGACTTTAATACTATATTATGATCAATCAATAATTTTGGTGTATATCATTATCTATATTATATTGGTAACTGGTTGGCTGGCCATTTTTCATGTCGGCAGCCAAAATCAAAAATGAATTTTATATATATATTTTAATCAGCTGTGCCATATCACTGCCAATAAAGTTTACCTAGACATCTGTATTTTAGTCTTATCTTTTCTGCAATAATCGTTTTTTTGATGCAAAATGTTTTGATTCCCGAATTTGTGCAACACCTTTGGCGCAAATTTAGTTTCGATGTCTTTGCTGACCCAATTCGGACAGTTCGGAATTTTACACCCACCGCCTACCACTTTAATATTACGTAATATATAAACTGCATTCCAATCTACAACCCAAAGAAATAACTCTCATTTTAAAAATTTCAGATTATCTTCCATGGAGAAGTTCATAAAAACAACCCTACATGCTGATTCCACAACTATATTTCAATTTGGCATAGAAAACTAAAGAAATCTGTATTATCTCGTGAATAACCTATGACTTATCATACATGTTGGTGTAATTTTTCATACTATAATGTCGAATTAGATAGCACTCGGTTAAAAAGATGAACCAAACTTGTAACCCATGTACCTGCATATGAGCGTTTGGAACATCGTCATTCTGGGGTGTGAATACACAGGGTGTTTTCCGTAAAAGGCATCCAGTCATACAAAATACCGTACCAAACTAGCAGAATAAGATAGCAATGAACAACCATTGATCTCGAGTGTAGAGAAATGAAACTGATTTTGCGATCAAAATAACTTAAAGTATGAACATTACTTGTGAAAATGTAACAATGTTTACAATACAATATAACTGAAAATAGTTCACCTATTATAGAAGAGTGTGTGTGGAACGAAATGTGTGGATCACAAATAGCCCTTCTGTGCTTGGCCAGTATTGCAGGGTTGTCTATCGGTGGGTTCATTTTGCCGCATTGCCCAACTGCACAAAAACGACATGTAAAACGAAACTAAAGGTTTCTGATAAATCCGAAATGGTCATTTTTTTACATGAAACGAAATATTTTAATCTGTTGTCCCTCATCTTTTTTTTTATTATGTATAATTTGGACCTGTTAGGGCAACCGAAACTATAGTTTTATGGTAAAATCTGGAATAAAATAATACAAAGCAAAACGATCAGAACCGTAATACAAAATACATAAATCCATAAAACGAAACAAGACAAGTGCAATAAATAAATTTGGTAATAACTTGCAAGAGTTATGTCCCTCTACTGCGTGCCAATAACGTCACCCTGGTGCTAGAAAAAATGGCAACTGAAATGTCGGAAAGTGAAAATCTTCTGAATAGTAAATCAGAATTATCAAGCGATGAGAAGTTTAAAATTCTCGTATTCGATGTGCTCTATAAATCGACGAACCTGCGTTAGAAAAAAGAAAAATTAGATAGTGGACCACAGCCATATACGCTCACCACGGCATGCGGATGGTAAATATTCATTTTTTGGGGCAAGGGCAATAACTCTGCTTCTAACGGTCGAAAATAGCTCAACTTGATCTTCGTTTTATGAATATGTATACACATACCGAATTTCATTTGATTCCATCAAAAAATCTAGTTTTTAGAGCGTTTACAAGCAAATGTTGACGGGCGGACGGACGAACGGAAGGACCGACGGACCTTCGTTTCATGAATATGTATGCACATACCGAATTTCATTTGATTCCTTCAAACACTCTAGTTTTTAGAGCGTTTACAAGTAAATGTTGTCCGTCCGGACGGACGGGGGTGCCGACAATATACGTCCACATACGTCGTGTGAAAGAAATGGCCATTCCGGATTTTATCAGAAACCTTTAGTTTCGTTTTACAAGTCGTTTTGTGCAGTTGGGCAATGCGGCAAAACTGAAGACATAAGTATTTGTAAGCCCCGACTATGTACCCGATCTCATTTGTACATTTAAATTTCTCGCTGAAGATTTCCATGACAGTAATTTCCGTTACATAGAAATCGGCAGAGATTTTTTTATATTCAATAAAGTACTCAAACGAAATTATTTCGCAATATCTGTATCATAAAATGTCTATATTTCATTGAACATTCAAATAAAAATTTTGAAAATTAGAGTTCAACCTGTGTGACATTTTCACTGAGATGTCCTATACAATGTGTTTGACATTAGCAGCTTAATATGTTGTCAAAATATTAATAAAATTATTACTGTGTTCTTGTAAAGTTCAACATTTTCTTACAGGAGAAATTAATGTTTGGACTACATGACATTCTGTGCAAACTAATCAAGACAAATGACAATATTCTTTTTTCTGGACGAAACCTTCAACTCACAGTACTCCAGTATTAGAATAAACCTATTTATCTGGAAATATTGAGAAATGCAAACATGAATATTGAGAAATGCAAACAAACAATGAGAAATACGAGAATGCATACAATACCTTATAAGGGTGTAGGTGGATCGATTTTGGAAAAGACAGTATAGTAAACCTGACCTACAGAACACTCTCTACTGTCGAAATTAATTAGTTTGGTCTCAAATTATTTTATACCCAAGGTCAAATTCTACATGGTCAAATTATTGTGGAAACAGATAAGCAATAATAAATTAAATAACAATAGATAATAGATAATTTCCCATTGACATATTCATGCGCATAAAAGTCCATAAACAGAATGGTTTCTTGCCAAAAAAATACCTAATAGGCGGCCAATCATCTCAGACTATCAATCGAGTCATATTAGAAATCTTGCCTTGTCAACATCCATTATCTAAAAAGAAACAAATGACAAAATAAGAAACTTGAAATTCTTCAGAATGCTGATAAATCTCTTGATGTCAATAGCACGTGTACAATTATTGACAACCACCAGGGTTTAAATATAATTAGAAATTCTTTTGGGAGATATAAAAGGCCAGATTCTAACATTTTAAAGCGTAAACATTTTTCTTTCAATGCCGCCAAATTTTACCTTCGGACATCCAGAATAGCTAGATAGCTTGATAGACTTAAATTCTCCTTTCAAACGCTTCCATAGATGGGCGCTTCTCCTTTTTATGGTCGCTTACTTGATGAGGTATTTCTTATCTGGCTGTACAGTCTTTAAGAATTCTGGCAATATTCTGAATAATCACCATCCAACTATCAAATTAAGGGCCAATATTAGCAAGCAATAAATTAGAATATGGTAAGTTTAACTTTCAGCAGAAGATCTAATATTTGTTTATCTTCAACTCTGGTGAATATATTTTATACAATTGTTCGACTAGAGATTACAACGTCATTATTTCTGGTAGGTATTCTGGATAGTTTTTAATTGTATGAAATTAGTATGATTCAACTTCAGACGAATATAGAAAGCAAATCTCCAAGAAAAGTTGCTTCATCGTTATCCTTATCAGGAGTTTCTTCCCATATCGTCCCTTACCATTTCGCCCTTTCCCAATTCGCCCCTAATTTATTCCCATTTTGCCCCTTCCCATTATGTCCCTTCCCGATTTGTCCCTTTTTTATTTCTCCTTTCCCATAAAGACCCTTTTTTCATTTCGCCCCTTCCCGTTCTGCCCCCTAACTCTTTCCGAGTTCGCCCCTTTCCCATTTCGCCTCTTTCCCATTTTTCATTGCACTTACAAAGGAAGTTGAATACAGACAAAGAATTGCTTTAAATTTAAGACAGAAAAGGACGTCAAACATTTTAAAATAATTTCCACCAATTGAAGTCATTGAATAAAAATCTTAATTTTGTTTGTGGTTTGAAAATTTTGCCGTGGCAGCGACATTCCAGCCTACTCTTTATTAAATTCCTACTGCTCCTGTTCTAACATGCACACGGGACCGGAATTCAAATCGGAACAAGCATAATTTATCATGTGGTCAAATTATAGAAAAGGAAGTGGCGAAGTGGGAAAGGGCGAACTGGGAAAGGGACGAATTGGGAAGGGGACGTTATGGGAAAGGGCGATGTTGGAAAGAGGCCAAACGGAGAAGGGGCGGAAAGGAAATAGTTTAGGTGCGAATTGGGAAGGGGCGATGGGGGAAGACACCATATCATACTATCTAATAATTACATCAAATCAAGTGTAGTTGAGATTACCAAAATAAACTGATATAGATACTAGCCTAATATTTGCTGAGAAACAAATTTAACTCTTAAAGTACAATTCACTTGTGATTATAGTTGTCTTCTAATTCTGATATTGGAAACTATAAAATAACCATTTTGTAGGCAAAGTTGTATTCGTAACTAGGTTTTTGTGACATATTGTGGCTTTAAGAAATCAACAGATATAGGCTATTGATTTAGTTCCTTAAACCTCTTGTTTATAACTTCTTTACTTTCAATTAAATTGCTAATTACATGTTTACTACTGAAATTTTACAAATAATCTTAGTAACCTTGTTAAATACAAAAACGTTTACATTCAAGTTTTATTGTAAAACCTGAATATTTCCAATACTCTATACCTCAATATTAATGTATATACTCTATTATTTTAGAATTGTTTCATTTGTAATTAGTATTACTATATAATTTAATGTCATTAATCTATCAATATTATGGATGTAGCTGAATTGTTACAACCACTCCTACCTATCCCGTGCCAGGTGCGAATTCAGTGTACATCCAACACTAATTGTTTTTACCTTACCTATCTATGGAACGCTTGCGCGACATCAATTCTAAATGCTGAATGCTACCAACTAACATTATTTATACATTAAATAACATTTTAGTAACTTGCTCTTGACCGTTTTTTAGTTTGAGTTGACATAGGTAATAGCAGCTTGTGTCTGTGCAGTGTTTCTTTCTCATTTATTCTTTATTTATGTCAACATTTTACAATTCAGTTAGTTTTTTTTTTTTAGTTCACTTTAAATCTATTTACCAAACAAAAGAAAAAAGTCTAATATTTTAAGGAATTTGCGTACAAAAAACTAGCTCTGTTTATGATAATTAAAAATCGTATATGCTTTATGACGTCATAAACGATGTCTACTATTCTGGACAACGTCGCAAGGCAAAACAGATGTAGCGCTCCACAATTTCAACAAATTTCAGGGGATTTTTACGTTCACTGAAGAAAGCTTGTGAGGAATTCATAGATCAAGTGTTTATGATCTAGGTGAACGATTTCGGTGATTTTTAACTTATTTATAAAACCTAACGTAAATGCCATGGCAATCGGATGTTGGTGTTGCTGTTACGAGAGTGTGGATACCATCGTTACAAGCCACAATCGACCAATTAATACAGTTAGCCAAACGTCAACTGATGTTAGACAGGTCAACATAGTAGGGTGTAGCAAATCTAGTAGTAGCACAACAGGAATACCAACACCACTTACACGGAACCCGACAACCAATCAATCAAGGATTCCATCAAAAGAGCAGTCCGTGATAACACCCACAAAAACGCAAACAGTAGGCCAATCTGAAATTAGAAGGGGGAAAAGAAACAAAGCGCGTTCACTTCCTCTACCAAAAAACATCAACCACAGGTCTACTCGTCCACTTCCCATGCCAAAGAGTCTCATACCGACTACTTCTTTATCAGGGTTGAACCACTGATCCATCAATCAAAGAACGACTACTGCGAACAGAAAAACAGGGACTTATGACAGACATTTTAAAGGCAAAGAAACGGTTACTCGCCCACTTCCTATTCCACGTAGACCCCTTTCACCAATTCGTCAGCAAGGTACCTCAGCTAGTTATGTTCGTAATCCAAAGGAGGGAGAGAACAGAAAAGATAATCCTGAGAGTCAGAATCAAGGTCGTCAAAAAACAACATGTCTACTTCGAGGGTCGCAAAGTCCAAGCAGTCTCCCAAAAGGAGCAAAGAAGAAGAAGAAACGGCAGAGACCAAAAGAACAAATTCAGCAAACAAATACATCGCCTACAAAAGACAGACAGTCCCAAGAAAGGGGATCAATGTGTCGAGCTCCAATAAGAGAAAGGTTACATCCTGATTGTGCAAGATCCGACACAGAATACACCAATAATGCAGAAAGAAATGTACTTCGTAGATTTGGTGAAAATGGCGTTGAGTGCACAATTGTAAATGGTGTGTATATCCCAAAGCTAGATCTTTCATGGCTGGATGAGGATAAGCCGATTGATGTAGTTACAAAGAGTCCTGAAGAACCAAAAGAAAAGAGAAGGAGTATCCGAAGTCGTATTTACAGTGCGAGGAGAAAACGAATGAAGCAAAGGGCCTTAGAGAGAGAAGGAAGTCAGCAGAATACCATGGTGGAAGAAAATCCTTCAATTGTCAATAGCGAGATAGTGAATGACACTGCAAGAAAAGAGACTTGCCACTCGACAAGTACTATGTTAGATCCTCTTTCAGTCAGGGGAACGACTGTGGAGGTTAATGAGCAGAGGGCGAGCATTCATAGCATTAGAGTGGATCCAAATACAGATGAAGACAAAAAACCAAGTCAAGGAACAGTTAACAGCGGTACAATGGACGTTGAAAAAATAGAAAACATTACGAAAGACGAAACAGAAAAGTCTAAAAGCAAGAGCAGAAAACATGATCAAAGTAGAAATAGCAATGCCGTAAAAGGGTTTAAGAAGGAATTTCTCAATAAAAGATCAAATGTTGAATACACAGACTACTCTGTATTCTTAGCTGATTCAGCTTGTTCAACTGTTCAGAAGCATCCCGAGAAGAAGAGGGGAGCTTGGGATAAGATGGAAGTATATAGAGAGATATCCGAGGAGATAAAAGAGGAGAAAAAAAGCTTCAAACAAAAATTACAAGGATTAAAGAAATATTTAATATCAAAGAAAAATCACTGGACAGCGAAAGTGAGTACAGGCGATGGAGGCCCCCCACAAGCGCCAAAGAAGAAGAAATTTGAACTAATATTGAAATTTAGTAAAATTTAGAAGACAAAAGAAAAAAGAAAATCGGAAGTTAGCTTTTAAGAAATAACATAAAAATCGAAACACTTATCACCTTTCTATTTTGCGATAATTTATAAAGTTTTATGCAGTAGAATTTGAATCATTTGAAGAGTCACAGTTGGTGTGATATACCAACACTTCGTGAAGTCATAAAATTCCATTTTGCCAAAAAGTTTACATCTATCGGTGGTAATCAGAAAACATAGTCCGGTTTCGATTTAAACTTATTCACTAGGCAACTCACATAGTGATAGTACATTCACGTGAATTCATATTTCTTTCTGTAATTAATACCATAATGAAAATGAAATCTTTTATAAGGATTTCTTAGTTATAATTTCAATAATTCCTATAACTATTTTATATACACGTATGTATGATGAAAATGTAGTTTGTACATAAATATTTGTAATAATATAGACTATGAACTTCATTGAATACAAATGCAACCCACGAAAGGAAGTAAAACTACAATTTAGTCTCGCATAAAGCTGCAAATAGACCAGGCATTGGTTTTGATGCGGTTACTATATAAAATTTTACTCCATAGATCGCCATTGAATCAAATCTTGTTCTACGGTTAGGTGGGTCATACTCCTATCTTAGTAAAGGCTTTCTAATCTAGACTCGCATAAAGTTTGGAATAGGTGAGGCACTGGTTCAGATGCGGAATAGTCGTTACTATATAAATTGGGGTTTTCGTCGAAAATCATTTGGGGACAATTGCGTCTATCAACTTCGAGTGAAGTTATGTTTAATTTACAATAAATATGACCCTGTTACCTTAGATAGGTTATGGAATTAGGGAACACGGCTTACGAGTAAATGGCTTAGTGGCAACAAGCTTAGGCTCTATAGGATTTTTAAACATGGAATTGGCACTGCTGGCAGGCGTTCTTGTTATAATATTGTAATTATTTTGATGTTTTTATATTCTGTATATACGGACGGTGACACGTAAATAATAAATTATTATTATTATTTTATAAAATTGTAGAAGCCAGTCGTGTCCGCATCGTATCCGATCACGTTCCTCCAGTATTCGTCTCTACTTTCTACGGTATAGGCCTATCAATAATCTCGTAAGCTTACTGTCGATCGCCATTCAGCCCAATCAAGTCCTGCGGGGGTCCTACGCTTATCAAACGCTTAACGCGGTATTATTTTCAAATCATAGTTCAATTTCAATCTTCCGTATATATCCGAAAACTGCCCGGCGTATTGCAGTGTCAGAAGATTAACTCAAGTTGGAAAGGACAAGATAATTTTTTAGGCAAGCTGCCAATGATCTATTGATGGACTAAGAATAATTTTTAATTTTTTCTAAAATAGAGGCTCTTTTCAAGCTATTTCTTGGCTCTTTTCTATTTTAAGTACTAAAATCAGACCCTGCGCCCTCATGCGTTCACCCAGTCGGAAAGGACATGAAAATTTCTTTCATTATGTCGTTAATGATCTATCAATAGAAAACCAGTTCGATCAATGAACGAAGCCTGTCAGCTACTCCATTTTCAGTCAACACCCAGCTGACCTCGATATAAGTATCGAAACAGCTTACATTTTGTGTATCCTAGCAAAAGGCAGCAAGTTTGGTAGACCGAAACATCTTTCTCGGATAGCTATTTGGACAGATGTCGGCTAGTGTAGAGACAGACAAAATCGTTACCAAGAAAAATTCCACCTGACCACATGTATTTTGAAAATTGATTTATAATGGAAGGAAGCGTTAGAATTTTCTGAAATGATGAATGAATATTAAGGACACGTTTAAGTACCTTTCTGTTAAGTTTCACATCGATCACTGATAGACAAGTGGGTTGGTGCTAATCTGCAACAGTTTCTGATGATTGAATGAAGGCTGCTATTTTCAATCACCGTGCTTTTACTCCAAATATTTCAAGATTCCTGATAGTTGCTAAAGGAACATGGGTAATGCCCAACACATTTTTAGTAAAGGAAATTTAATATTATGTTATAAAAAAGAAATCTCTGGAGGTGTGGGAAAATCCCCATCTAATAGGGCCTTTTTCCTCTGAGTCATCTCCATTCGACAACAGAACTGTCAAAATATTAATCAAAGGCTGGAATAGAATCAGATGTGTCGATCTACAAGCTTGCTAATTCTGTATCTGTATGTGTTATAATTATTGTTATCTGTAATCTGATGTGTCTTCTAAATGTGATAGGTTTAAATACTGTTTTCTGGTTATTATGTGTTCATACTTTATATTCTATTATGTGACCTTATTACAGCCCAACTATAACTAGATTTGCATCGGATCTAGATCAAAACCGTGTCTTACAATATTACGTTTTACTTCTTGTCATTCGTGTAGTCACTCTGTCCTCGGCATTGTGATTACTGAAAAATTGGAACGAATTCGTCGCAACTTTGAGTTGTGAACAAAAGGGAATAGTTGATTAGAAATTCATTAAATGTTCTAGAATCAAATAGGCTTCATTTTACCATAAATAAGTGTCAATCATGCTATTGGCTGATTGGACTTGAATATGATTTAAGGGTAGTTAATATATAGGTTATCAAGTAGATATTTTATAGTAGTTAATCTTGGTTCGTTTGATTATGGCATTAGCCTTGAAGTCACATTCACTCTTAATTTAGTTTCGAAATAGTTGGTAAATTTCTTTTTAGCTCTTTAAACCAAAAGTTGAGACAATGATAACCACGCCCGTGGGAAGTAAGAAGGCAGTACATCGATGTCATCTAAAAAACATTCCAAAAGGTTTATGATCAATTGGATGGCCTTTGAAACAGGCAAAGAACAGAATGAATCCAACCAAGCTATTAAAGTTAATATCCTTTCAACATAACTGACCAAAGCTCGTGTGGAAATTAGAAGATTATGATCCTTATCATAAACCGACTTCTAAAAAATGGAATGGTAAATGGACTATAACTCAAATGTAGGCCTAATCATGTACTGGTACTTCATCCAGCTCGACGAACAAATTCCAAATCTAGGACTCAATATCAGCCATGCGGCGGTAATTCATTTTCCAGAAGTACATTAAGTTTTATACTGTAGTAGACAGTTTCTTATATAACAATAAAATTTGAGCATAATTAAACGGAATCACTATAATATTGTAGTAATTATTTTAAAGATTTTGTGGTTTCTGGAATCTCTGATAATGGAGTTTATGACGTATGTTATTTAGGAACATTTTCCAGATGGATACATTCTAACAAGTCTGAAGAAGACCATTAAAATGAAATCATGCTTTCAACCATTCAACGTAATCCATTCTCAGACAATCATTATTTGACCTACTTTCACTTTTAAGGCGTTAAAAAACAAACTAATTGATAATAAAACTACAAGACCTACTTTAAAATGATTTGGTTGTCTTTCTTTAAGCTATGCCAGCTCATGGAACCTGATTAGAGTTAACCCTCTTAGTGTTCAGAATAACATTTGACATTCAATCAAATAAAACCAAATCAATGCAAAGACGATTCTTAACATAGAATGGCATTGTTTTGTTTGAAGGGGATACTATTCTGAATAACCTTCCCAGTTGATGAAAAACACGTGCAATTATCCGATATTATCTTTACTGTCTTATGTATCTTAATTGATATTATTCCAGAAGAATCACCAATTATTTATAACAATGTCTGTTAAATCTGTCGAATTCTATTGCTATTGGTTTTAAATGTAGGTCAAAATGAAGACGATATGCACGTGCATATACTGTTTTTTGTCTCTTGGGACGCGATCAATTTGGGCACTGACACTCGACTTGCATGATTTGGCTTTCTTGAATCAATATCCTTGACATCAGACATCTTCACCTGTCGTTGAAATGAATCCGCCATCTAATCCTACAGATAGCAATCCATGGTCACTTGCACCACGATGATAGGTTTAAACAAATATGTTCCTATGAATTCGAATTGAGCTGAAAATACAGCTAGAGGGGGCCGGGGGGGTGGGGGGGTCGCTTAAGTTTAACATTGGTTACGAAGTAGAAGAAATCTAGTAAGAACAAATTTAGCCACAATTCCATAAATTCTCAAATTCTCTGAAAAATTTTTGGTGATTATCGGCAGTGAAAAGACTGCTGCCTGTGACTCCTGTCAAGTTAAAAATTTGATATTTCTATTCTTTTCCGTAGCTAAGACTGGCTGTCTTTTCACAAACGATGCAGAACATCCATCGTTTGAGAAAGTTAGAAGTATTCGGCAGTTTTGGATTTTTCGGTTGTTGCAAGACTTGTTAAACCGGAAACGCTCACTGTCACGTGTGATTTGTTTTTATTTCGTAAAATGTCAAAGTGAGAAGTTTATTGCGATATTTGAATAATGGGAGGTTCTGAAAGTAAAAATGATTATGTGAATGATATAACCTGCTTTACAGATGAAGAAAAAGATAGAATACATGGGATATTTGCTAATATATCCTCGCACGACCATAAAATCGATAAAAACCTACTGCAGGTTAGTCTACTTTCATTTTGTTTTTTTGTTCTTATGTCATAGGGCCTATAAGATAAGACATACATTGACGAACAAATTACAAAGTCTAGAATTTAGTACAAATACAGTCAACTTTAGGTGCTCTCCTGGCTCCAATTCAGTCGTCCTTCCTTGATTTGAATGTTTAAAGTGATACTACGTCTTAGAATACACTCGCCCTGTGGCTAATATTTGTGTTTAATAGTGACCATTGGTTAAATAAGTATGCATCCCACACTTTATCAAGTTTGAAAAATCGACAATAAAACTATAATCCTAATTTTAAAAAAAAGTGAGCAAGCCATGAATCCGTTCAGTTTGAAAAAAAGAGTCTGGGTAATCAACGCTAAAACAGGAAACAGTCATCTTCCGGTGTATACAAACAACTTTGCCAATGATTAATATTCGTTGAAAATTGTGTCAGTGGTGGAGTATTCATTCTAAATTATATGAATTGCTTTTTCGCGGAGTCGCTTAATCTCCTACGAGGCATCATTATTCCGTCTTCAATTCAAGAGTAGAGGTCAAGGAAGAGGGAAACCCCATTTGAGAGTTACTCCCCCTTTAAAATTACACCGGATTTCCTAGACTCACGATTTGAAAATCGCTTATTGGATGTATTAAGCGTTTTATAATTAATTACTTGATTTTGTGGATATATCGGATTATAGAGGGATTTTGATGTATAGTTAGGACACCAGGTAAGTCCACTGATGGATATATACTGTTATTGACCAAATTTGAGCAATGTTAAAATTTTATGTCCATCCTAAGACGTAGTATCCCTTTAAATGCAGTATGCTATGGCTATGATAAGTAAGTGCTAGCTGGACCGAAACATCTGTCTCTATTCCAGCCTCTTATAGCTATTTGGACAGATGTCAGTTGGTGTAGAGACAGAAATAATAAGGCCTATTAAATTGTGACCTTCCGCATCTCCGCACTGTGGGGAGTTTTAAACCTATTAAGATACCTCGGATCTGCAAAACCCAGGTATATTTGGAAAGATAAATATTTTTGTAGTTCAGTCATACCAGTACCATTTTTTTGGCAAAACTGATCTAGCATTGACCATTTAAAATCAAAAGTTCAAAGGTCACAGAGTCATGTGTTATTAACAAAACAAAAGTTACGGTGATGCCCAATACTAATTTACAATCATCTTAAAGGTAATTCAATATTATGTTAGAGAAAACGCATCTTTGGAGGTGTGGAAAATCCCCATTTAACAGGGTCTTTTTTCTTCTGACTCTACTCCAGCTGATAACTGTCAAAATATTCATCAGAGGCTGGAATAAAGGCAGATGTTTCGGACTAAGGGTGAGGGAAACTTCAATTGAACCTCTGTAATCGAACTGAGTAAATGGAGAAATGGAAATGTTGAGTGATCAGTGGCTGAGCCGGGTTTACGTCACTCTCTTAATAGTGAAATTGAATGTCATGTGACTGTCAGCTATGAAAATTGTCTCTCAAGAAACTCAAATAAAACCCAAGCTCTGATCAAATTCACCCCGATGGTTTCAACATTTAAATTAAAAAAACAGGTTCTAAGAAAACTTCAGGAAGAAAAAGTTTTTTTTCAGGGATTTTTCTATTATTTACCTAAAGGATAAATGATGTTTTCTGTACATCTTTAAAATTAAGATCCAAATGTATCACTTTTTTTTTTATCTGAGTGTGGGAATGAAAACCAATACATGTCTAAGGTATTTTCAATCATTTTCAGGTATTTTGTGAACATTCATTCGAGGGAGAATTGATAGAATATTTCTATGATTGGATGCAATCATTGACCAATAATAAGAACCATACGTTAACATATGCTCAGTTTCTAAGATGCATGTCTATAGCTTTGAGAGGGAATGTGACAGAGAAAAGTCAACTGATTGTTTTTATTTCTTCAAAAGGTAGAAAATGTACAACTGGAGAAGAAATTGTGCAGGTATAATATTTCTTTTTACAGTAATGAAATACATTATTTCTATGTCATGAATTATAGCCTACCATCCTGAGTTATTCTTATCAGCAAGTTGTATACAAATACTTTTTCTCAATCCTTTGATCTATAGAGTATGTTATTATCCGATACACCTACACTTTTCATGATACACACCTCTGCTTTTTTATACACCTTCCCTTTTTTGATACACCTCTGCTTATTGCTATAAACCTCTGCTTTTTTTTTTAATACACCTTCCCTTTTTTTGATACACCTCTGCTTATTGCTATACACCTACACTTTTCTGATACACCTACACTTTTGTTTAACTAGGTTTGCCCCAAAATTGGTGGGATGCAATTAAAACAACAGTTACTTCATAATCTTTATTAATGTTTATCTTGGAAAAGTTTTTCATTGCCTGTCTTTAAACATAGTGTTCTTTTTTCTGAAAAACAAAAATTGCCTTGTAAACACAATGTATTATTACCACAACTTTGTTTATCTTTTTTGAGATTAACAATTTTAAAACTTAGAATGATGTGATTTGAGTCAGAATGATATTTTAAATTTTCGATCGCATGTCATTTGCATTTGAATATCTTTTTTGATAGACATTTAAGGTTTGTGGATTTTTACATTTGAAATAAACACACTTCTTCTCTCTAAGACTGAAAAATCTGTAAAATACCTTTCTAAATTAAAATTTTTTCATTGATTCACACCCAAAAACTTTTAAGGCCAGCAATACCTTGTACTTGTTATTTCAATTCATACAAAAATTTTTTTGCCAAATTGCGATTCTTTAGACAATTATACCATTACCTTACCTAAATTCAATCTTCTGGTTTGCTTCAATCCTCCATCTCGAGATATTTTCCACAAAATTCACTATAATCCCCATGATAATCCTTGCAAAAAAAAAGCACATTACTTGGTTCACCAAATGCTATTAATCCAATGTGTATATTCGTGGAGAAACAAGAAGCAAAAACACTTGTCCGATCTTCTGATTTCCATATCACATGGTAAAATAATATTTTCTGTTTATGATAAATAGATAAGAGATAAAATAAGATCAGATTCGTTTCAAATGGTGTTGAGATCTGTTTATGAAATGTCCTTTGAACTCATTGGTTCACCCATTATTAGTTGCCAATCAAAACATCAACAGAAATCAGCACATGCCTTTCAGATTATGAGAAATGAGCGTTAATACATATCAATTGATAATTGTTCATTCAAGTTGTATGGGTCACAAACTTTCAAATTATTTTCTTTTACATTTATTAATCCCTATTTGATTCTCAAAGGTATGTGGTATTAGTCAGTTATATACAATCTTCTCGGCTTTTCCTGGGATCCTCACTCTAAAAAGAGTGGTTGTATCAGCTCTACACCTCGAACACCATGTATAACTATTACTTATTAGTCTACTATTTATCCGTATGATTATTAAGCTCATTTAGCCAATCTAAGACAAAAAAAGATATTTTACTGTAGGCAATATTGTCTATACTTTAATGATTTACATCAAATGTTTAATGGCCATTATAAACAAACGTGCCATTTAGAGAATCACTTAGAAGAGACTATCATCTGTGTCAAACGATTATTCTATTCACATCATAGGACAGATCTTTGTTAGCATTCAAATATTCAAATCATGCTGAAGTTTTAGATTGAAATGAGCATGAATAAAGGCTTTGATTTTTTATTTCCTCAAAAAAAGGAGTTGAATAAGTGTATGCAATCAAATAACACAGTATAAATAACCATGTGTATTAGTATTTTATGCATAATTTGCTTCAATGATATGCTACAATAGCAAGAAAAATAATTGAGATAAATCAATACCTCGTCATATCTGAATATTGGTTTGAATCAGGATGTCACGATGATCAAAACTTTAGCATATTTTATTATGTTTGTCAGACTGGATTGAGCATAGACATCCTAGCACTTACTATCTCTTGTTACAAGATTGATCTGTTTGAAAAAGTCTATCATTGTTCTGTGTGTTTACACTGGACACTTACAAAAACTAAAATAACTAACGATAATTTTGTAGATTAATAATCTTTTAATGATAAAATGTTTTACTCTCAAGAATGATATAATAAATTCAATATTCATATTGCTATGTTGGTTCTAAGATCAGCCAACAATTACTTAATTCAATTTCACATACTTTTAATCTGAAATTAATATCATTCTTTCACTTGATATGAATTGATTGATAATTTATTTCTAGTTTGTGAAAGATGTAATCAAATCTTTTTTAAAAACAATAACTCAAAGTATAGAAGTAAAGTCCTGGAATCTAGAGTCGACTGAAGAATCTATTTATAGATTGGCTGTCTACATGTTAGATGATTTATTTTTTACGGGTAAGATTTGTCAGATTTTAAAATCCCATCTTAAATCAATTTATCATATTTATGTGAAATTAATTTTTTGGCTGACTGTAACTATTTTGATGTAGTCTAATACATCACCTTTGAAATGACTGATGATCGAATACAAGATGTGACACAAGTAAGTTAATAACAGTATTTATCAAATAAGTCCAGTAAGGTGGTTTATCAAGACTTTTTTTTTGGTGATATTAATTACTTTATTGGTCTGGTGAGAAGGACTGATGATCATTGTATGAAGACATTTGTCACCTCCCAGATTTACCATGGCCAAATTTTAGTCACCCTTCAGACATATAGAATCTAACAGTTCACTACATTTGATCAATAGAATGTAGTTAATCTGACATAAAATTCCAATCAGAAATGTACATAAATAAGATACTTGCATGCTTGGCTGTAAAATGACTTTTTACTGATTTTAAAAATATGCATGATATGTGATGACCAAAATATATCAATTATATTTCAGGTAAAGAGAAAGATAGAGGAATGACAGTACCTGTTATACCAACTATTAGTTATACAGAAGAAGATATAGATCAATGGTTATCAAAATCTTATTTGTTTTTACATGTTATAGATCGTGTATTAAATCATTGTTTTACTATCTATTCTGTAAGTTTTTTTAATATTTTACAGGAAAACTGGCAACTTCATTTCAACTGAAGAGTAAACTTTGCCCTTCATTATTCAGAGGCATTACTTCACAAAATCCAATTTATTTTTTCTCTATTTGCTTTTTAATGTAATTGGATATTTACAATAACAAAAAATTCTCACTGTTAAATAAGATCGCATAGCGTGAAACTCAGTTTTTATAAGTTCTGTTTTAATATTTCTAATTGGATATTTACACAAAAAAGGTTGCTATTTTTATCACATTTCATTTGAAATTGATATGTTTAACTAGGTTCTATATGTACTAATTTCAAAGTGGATTGCTGGTCTATTCACAAAATGTCAGACTATAATTTTTGTAGGATTATTTTTAAATTGAATTGTATATTCATTGGCAATGTCTATCAGATACCTGAAAGTGCCAATTGAATAGTGATATTTGATTTGATGATCATTGTAGAATTTACACTAATTCACAGAATTATCGGTCGGTCCGTCCGTCCGTCCATTCACATTTATCTCGTGCTCACTCTACAGGCTACAATTCTCCATGAATTCTTTCGATCTTTTGTATGTGTGTCAATATCATTATGAAAATGTGCACTATTGAATTTGTTGATGATCCGATGATTTTCTTTAGAGATGTCGTTTAAAACTCTGATATCGCATTCGTTTATTTTTCTTCACTTTTTTGGCTTGTGCTCACTCTACAGACTACAATTCTCTATTGATTCTTTTGATCTTTTGTATGTGTGTCAATATCATTATGAAAATGTGCACTATTCAATTTGGTGATGATCCTCTGATTTTCTTGAGAGATATCGCATGAAACTCTGATAACGCGTTTTTTCACTATTTTGGCTCGTGTCCACTCTACAGGCTACGATATAGAGTTTGTTTTACAGTTCACATTTAGCTCTTTATCAAGCTGGTTGTGGGTGTATTCGCTTGCAAGATGATAGTTGCCATGTGGGTTTATTCTGTGCTTTATGTTTTTTTTGTTATATTTATTGCATCACAAAGTATATTTGGAAAATTTTAATTCACACAAAGTTCCTATATATCACAAAAAATAACCTGTCCTGGAAAATAATCTTATTTTATTCCCTTTTTATCTGTTACTTTATTTGAATTTTAGGAGGAAGAAATGAGATCAAGGAATGTAAAACCAAGAATACCACTGATTAAAAATATTAACTGGACTAAACTCAAATCTCTATTAGATTATCCTACATTGATCTATCTCAACTCAAATTTACCAGCAGATTTACAAAGAGAATGGAGATTATTATTCAGTAATTATTTATATGGGGATAGTTTTGTCCAGTTAGTAGGTCGTATTCTCTCACAAGGTCCAACTGTTGTTATGGTAAAAGATAAAAATGGTCATGTATTTGGGGGTTTTGCCAGTGAAAATTGGAAGAAAAATTCTAATTTTTATGGTAAGCAGTCTTGTCTGGTATTTTAATAGTTTTATTGTCAGATTGCTTCTATCTTACAGTTGATTATCTCAAGTCAAGATTATAGAACTTCAAGTCTCAATTCATTGTCTGTGGACTAGTTTGATCAAGTGTGAATACAGCAATAAAAATTTCTATTTGTGCAGAAAATTGAGACAATATTTTATTTCACAAAAATTTACTTTGTAACGTCTCAATTTTCAACATATCAAAATTACCTTTGTATGATTTTAATAAAAATCATAATCAGTATTTGTATTTAAACATAAAATGCCCATCATATTATATATTGTTCTGTAATTGTAGGAGATGGTAAATGTTTTTTATTTCAATTAAAACCATTCTTATCAACATATACACCAACTGGTTATAATAATCATTTTCAATATTTTAATCAACATGTACATACTTTACCTAATGGACTGGTAAGACAATATATACATTTGTTAAACATTGTAGGTCTTATACCTGCAGCAAGTAATTTTTGTACAGATTCTATTTTTTTGTATTTTTTATGAACAATTGAAGAGTATATGATACAGATAAATTAAGAGAGTATTAAAAATTATGCACTATGTTCCAACTGGTTGTAGAATTAAATATTGTTGGTAGAAGTCAGACATATATATTAGATATTGGTCTTGATTTTCAAAATGTTTTGCATGCAAAGATCACAGCTATTAAGTCTAGTATATCGTATGGAAAATTCCTATATACAATAGATTTTTTGTTTTTAGTCAATCTCATCTTTTACTGTTATATTTAAAACAGGGATTTGGAGGTCAGTTAGAATATTTCGGTTTGTGGATAGATCAGAGTTTTTCTAATGGTCATAGTAAAGCAGGACCAAGATGTACAACTTATGGCAGTCCACAGCTATCTAAAGCAGCAGAATTTGAAGTAGATACTATAGAAGTATGGGGTGTGGGACCTGAACCTAATATTGATGATGAAGATTTTGAAGGAATGACTGAAGAGGTTGGTTTTCTTTTTTTCCTTAAAATTGAAGCATATTCATTTCCTTTAAGAAATGGTCAAATCACCAACTGGAAATGATATGGTCTCAATTCAGTTGCATGTTGATTTTCGTGTATTGGCCTTAAAATCACAAGATCACAGTTATGCCTGTAATAGTTCTATATAAATGTGGTTTCTATGGTATCATTATCAGGCAGCCAGAATAGTTGCAATAAATTCTTTTTAGCTGTTTATGTTCATTCAGAATATTGCCAATTATCATTTTATATTGGTTCATATTGCCCTACTGAGAAATATAGTAGAGAAAACTTTCTTATTCCCAAGTGTTCAGATTTGCTGATATAAGAAGTTTAAAAAATAAAATTAACACCTTAATACTCTTATATGAATAGAATTATATTGGAGAATTTTTCGATATATTGTAATATTAAATACAGTACTTATATAATCCTATTATAAGCTACAACTTTTACAAAAATATACAGTATTATTGCTTTTATAAAATACTATTAAGTTATTTCATTTATTGTGAGATAAAAAAATAAAATGATGATTATTTAAAACAATGATGTATAGATTGTCACACCTGTAGTAAATAAAAAACAAAATACAATTTATATTCAATAATTACTCATATTTTACAAAGATAATGATCTTTTTATTACCTGAAATTAATTTCTCTTTATTTTCAACAAGATAACTTTTAATTATGCTATGAAGTCATGGTCAAATAATATGCTTTTAGTTGAAGTTTTTTTTGTTTTTTTTTTTGAAGGAGATTAAATCTAGAAGGAGTATATTAGATAAAGACCCTGGTGCTAAAGCAATGTTAACATTAATTGGTAAAACACCACATAGTGAAGGTTTAAGAGAAGGTGATGAACTAGCTAATAGTCCAGAAGAAACAACTAGTACTGTTATATCATTATTCTAATATGAAATGTACGTCTGCTTCTTAGTGGATGTCTGCTGCTTAAAAATGGCTGTGTAATTAGAAATATATTGATTTGATATTGAGCATTGAACATAAGCTATCAATTTGTGACATTTATCAAGAATTATTTAACCCATCATATATATCCTACCTCAGTTATTGTCCCAGGTGAAGGTTTAAACACTTCTTGGCATAAATGATTCAGGGTTTATTTATTATGATCTGATGGTGGTTAAAGCCAGTATTTATTTTATGTGTGGTATGTGACTTGAAGAATGTGTGAATGTAAAAATAATGAAATCTATTATAGTGGTTATGTTTGATTTATTTATTTATGTTCATGGTATTAACAGAAGTTTCTTATCTGATTGATATGTATGTAAATAAGATGAATTATTCTATGTCCCAATGTTAGACATTATAGTGCAATATGTTCACAGTTTTGTCGGGAAATTGTTTTGATCATCTTGGATTTTTGATTGTATTATTGATTTTATTGCTATATTATATTAACTTTTATAAGATGTCAAAATTGGTTTTAATACCAATAGCAAATGGTTTACAATATTTGCAAGTTGCATATGAGGGGTCACAGCCATATCAATGAGATTTTAGATTGATCTAAATTACACAATAAGTTTTGTTCATGTACATTTTGTATTTTAAGTTTATATGTGGTTAGATTTGATTGATATGTCTGAGAGTTAGAATTGTGAAAAGGTTTTCTTACTGAATAGAAAGCTTTTCCACTGCGTACAGACACTATTTCAGATGCCAATGACAATATTTCAGATGCCAATTGACAATATTTCAGATGCCAATTGATTGACAATATTTCAGATTCAGTTGCAAAAGACAATATTTCAATATGCCAATAGACCTCAAATGATATGGAAGGACTACAATTCAGTTTAAGATGATGTCTGTTCCGTTAATTGGATAATGAATTTAATTATAGATATTATTTTAGTTTTTTTCCAATGTATTCTTTTTTTTGTCAAAGGGACAGGTGCGCCATTTTTTTTTTAGCTAATTGTACCTTAGTCTCAGAAACAGTAATTTTTTTTAGCTCAGCCAATCAGTAATAGTGATCACAGCTCAATGTCAAAATTAGAGCCTTCAAATCCATGTGTGTCCAGAAAAAACTGTTTTTGAAAGTTAGAAAGACATCTTTAGAAAAAGAAATTCCTAGTTTGAGATATTTTTGAAGGAATTGTGCGATTTTTGTACATTTCTAGTAATTATGAAGGCTCAAATCAATGCCCCACTATGGGGCATCTGTCCCTTTAAACAATAACACTGGTCCTTTATTGTTGAACTTTGCTGCTTAGAAGAACACTATGTCAATGTCCTTGCAAGAATGTTTTTTGGGTTTTTTAGGTTTATTTCCAAATTGCAGGTTAAGGGAATTTGGAAAACATCAAAAACTACTTGGAGTTGTAAATGTCTTTTAAAATTGGAGAGTGAAAATATCTATACATTCCTTGTTTGTTATCAGGTTTGATCTAATGTCTATGCACAAAAAGAAAATCCAAATTAGTTGTGAATTTTCATTAATAGGGTGAAAAAAATATTCAATTGGAAATCTATTTTACTTTAGTAAGAGGAGGAGCTTTTAAGAAATATAAAGATTTTTCAATATATTATTTCTTTTTTATTTACTTTCTTATATTCTTTCCATTAGATTTAGCCTAACAGAAACTTCAGAAAGTACCAAATGGATCTAGTTCCGACTGTTATGAAATTCCTTCATTGTTTAATCAAACCCTTTGAATAACCTGACACGGAGATTCATTATGATTTTTAGTATAATCGATTTTCAAACTCTCCCGTGGTTTCTCTTACTGTAACCACAGTCGCCTTCAGATGATTTTAATGGATAGTCGCCTGTGGATCACAGAGAAAGACATCATATTGGTATCAGACAGCAAGTCTTTCAAGATTCAGAACCTCTCGCGCCAATATTGTTCTTGGGGCTTTGGAGTTGGAATTTTTTCAACTTTTGAGGTTTAACTGCATCTAGGTTTCTGTCATTTTTATGCCTTGTGCGCATAACTTCAAGGTCAACTCGAAATTTTGTTGACTGCAATTTCTCTCTGACACCTCTCCGCTTCCTTCCCCAAACCGAACCTGTTGATAACGTCTGGAAAGCTAATACGTTGATTTGGTTAAGATTCCAGACATCTTATTCAATGGAAATCTTCAAGTGCAATTTAAAAATGTTCTATTTATTGGAAAACTTTGTCCTACTTTGAATACCGTCTCTGACACATGAAGCTATTGACATTTTCGTTCCGTCTAAAATTTGAGTTAATTCCATCAAGACATTGTTGAAAATTTCAAATGATTATTTCATGGATCAGGGTAGTTCACAATGTTATATTATCACATACTGTGTTGGAAGTGGTTCAGCTACAGTTTTTAAAAGCTCATACAAATCTCCTTTACTATTGTGCATTTAGACTTCCCTCGTTCAATAGAGTTAGGTTTCGAAATGATTAATTCGCTTCATTGGTATAAATAGATTGAATTATTGCAGTTTAATAATTCTAAAACTTTCTATTGAAATTGCATTGGTACTTGAAAATTGTCCTCGTGAAGTTGAATAATTCTCTACATCGACATACAAAGAGAAAATAACTGTTAAAATCTTTATAATTAAGATGTTCATTAGGTGGAAATATTTCGAAAATTGTGTCTTTGTTGAAATGTAACCAGCCAATATTAAAAGTTTTTGAGAGAAAATGAAATGCAATCAGGCACAATCATTTCATTCTGTGAAAACTTTGAAAATAAATGTCAATGAAATTAACAGTAAATTTGAAATGGAACGGTGTTTCAAGGATTTTAAGTGCAGAGTATCGTATTGATTAGTTCATTGTAATTATAATTGTGGGAAAATATATGTCATAGTATTCTCGGTTATAATTTAATGTTATCTGCGACGTAAACCTAAACTGTAAAACCTTTTGCTGTTATATGATTTCTGTCTCAAATATCTAAAAAGGTCAAACCTATATAGAAGCTGATTACTTGAGTAGTATGTAATTTTCTAAATGCTAAGCTGCATTTAGAACTGGTATCCGTATAGATGCTGTAACTCAGTATTCAGAGAATATGTTGAAGATTTGTTTGTATGAGAGATCACAATCATTAGTGGATAAAGATTCTATTATTGGAGTTAAAAACTGTTGAGGAATCTGACAATGTTTATATGGCTAAGTGGCTAATTATTGATGATAATTCACCCAGTAAATAATCCAGGTTTCTACTATCTGAACTAAATTGACAAGGTTGACTTGATCTGTTTTTAATCGTTCAGTACAGCTGACTCATATTTATTCTGCCTTTTTATACATGAAAATGTGGTTGTATATTGCCGTCGCCCCGTCCGTCACCATTTGTTGTGGGTACAATAGAGACTACAGTTTTCATCTGACTTTGATGAAACTTGGTGTGAGCATTAGACCTCGTTCAAGTTTGAATTTTTGGATGAACAGATTTTGAGTTATGGCCCTTGACTTAGTAAAATCGCTTAAAAATTTGTTTGTGGGCACTCTAGAAACCGCAATTTTCAATGGATTTTTATGAAACTTGGTGTGAGCATTTGAATTGATAAGATCTCGGTCAAGTTCGAATTTGACGACTTTTCGATAAACTGATTTTGAGTTATTGCCCTTGACTTAGTAAAATCGCTTAAAAATATATTTGTGTGCACAATAGAAACCACAATTTTCATTGGATTTTGATGAAACTTGGTGTGAGCATTGGAATTGATAAGAATTTGAGGATTTTTTTTGTTGCCCTTGACTAAGTCAAACGCATCAAAAAACACATAAAAATTTGTGTGATCATATATATATTTGACATATTGGAAAAGTTCGCATTTGATTAAAAGTTTTTGAGTTATTGCCCTTGAATTAAAACATACACAAATTGTTCAATAGAGTCATAGGGATCATTGGAATAGGTAAGGTCATGAGTAAGGAGTTGATTTCCTTTCTGAGTATTGAATAGAAGCTTGGCAGATTAATCATTAAGGCTCATTTTGCTCTTGATAGAGTCTAAAAATACAGTGGCTGTGTAGAAGTATATATACTTTGCTGGCAAGCTATCTTTTAGTATACCATGGTAAGGTAACGATTGGTTAATATTAATTTCGATTTGAAATAAGAATTGAATGATAGAATTTGGTCACAGTATAAACAGAATATTTTTTATTCTCTACTTCAATATAAACAGAAAACATCTTGGCATTTAATTTTTTCTATAAAGGAAAAGAGAACAACAACCAATAAGACTTTTGATATTCATGTTAATCATCAGAACTCTAGAAATATCAACTGCCTGTAGTCTATTGTGTTCTTTATAATAATAAATAACTACAGGAAGGTGTTTTAATAGAATTTATAACTACTGTTGTTCAACCATATTTGTGTTTTTCCCCCGGGGCTTTCTTTCCGGCATTGTCTTAAATCATCAACACCTACACAATTTAAAATTCAGCCATTGCTCCGAATACAGTATCCCTCTTAGCTCTTACCTCTCAGACCTTTATTTCAAATGTTTTACCCGAAACTCTCGGACTTTTATTTCAAATGATTTACCCGAAACTCTCAGAGCCTTATTACTAATGTTCAACCAGAAACTCTCGGAGTTTTCAAATTGTAACTTAGGGTTCCTAAAGCTTTATTCCCAATGTGTTACCAGTAACTTTCCGAGCCTTATTCCTAATGTGTAACCAGTAACTCCGAGAGATTTATTTCAAATGTGTTACCAGTTGCTCGCAGAACCTTATTCTAAATATGTTACCAGTAATTCTCAGCGTTTTCTTCTCATTTTGTATTAATGGTCAGTGGTATTAAGTCAGTTAGACACCCGACTTAAAGGGCCATTTTTTACAATCACACCTTAGACTCAGAAACGGGAATTTTTTTTAACTAAGCTAATAGTGATAGCGTTCACAGTTCATCGTCGAAATTTGAGCCTCAAATCCATGTCTGTCCAGAATTATCCGCGTTTTACTCATCATTTTAAGTAAAATTCCTAGTTTGAAGTACATGTATTTCTTAAGCAGTAATACAATTTTCGTATATTTCTAGTATTCTGAAGACTATTTACATATACTCAAGACTAAAATCAATCCCCCGAAAATGGTGCATCTGTCCCTTTAACAACTCAAAGGAGAGAACGCGATACGAAGCACACAGAAATTAAGCGACCCAAGTCTCTTTAAGAATCCAACTTTTTTAACTTAGTAGTTTTTAAACATGCTTTTGATTATATATCGATATATCGTCTTATATAGAGATTTTATTCTTGTTGATTATTGAGACTAAATTTTAGAGGTAGTATTCCTTTAAATAGTTGAAATTATGTGTGAATATAATTAGACCGTGAACATTATCAAGAAAAGAAGACAGTGAATTAGTTTGAATCGGAATTGATGCGATGGTCAGAGACCTGTGTATTCCGGGCATTTTAATGATTGTACTTCGTCAAGAAAGGCCTTAAAAACTGCCCTTGGCTTATCCTCTCTCCTCTTTCTGACATTTTTCACC
This sequence comes from Lottia gigantea, assembly GCF_000327385.1. Classification (NCBI taxonomy): domain Eukaryota; kingdom Metazoa; phylum Mollusca; class Gastropoda; family Lottiidae; genus Lottia; species Lottia gigantea. The sequence goes on along the minus strand of NW_008710950.1, from coordinate 2,840,491 downwards.
GTACACATAGATCATTACTCTTTAATTAACAGGAATAGACTTAAAGCAAAATTCATTGCTTAGAGAATCTTATAACCTTCAAACTTCCGTTAACGTTAAATGACGAAGGGTATTGACTAGCGAGATCAGGTTTTCTGTAGGTAACGACGGTTTCTATGATCACTAAGTGTTATAAATATATATGCCATTTTCTGACAATCAGAAGCGTTGTATTAGAATCTACAGTAATTGATGCCATATAAATTTCTATTGCACAAAAGACCTGTTGAATTAACTATGTTTACATAAAAGATTGAAGATTTAAATACATGCGCAGTATTTTCCACATCCAGTAACTTTTTTGCACTAAATGATTAGCAACTGTGAGTAGAACAGGATTGATGAAACAACAGCAAGTAACGCAAATATCCTCTTTGTGAAATGATTTTCCTTTCTTAATTAATCTTAGAATAGAAAAGACAGGACCAAGACCTAATCCATTTTCACATGAACTATAGCAATTCATTTGCAATTGAAACTTGATGAAAATAGGTTTAAAGTCAGTGTTTTTCTCTGTTAGATCCTGGATTTCTAAGACTATTAAGGGTAGATAACCACGTTCAATTATATTAGTCACTCCTTCAAGAGACCATCTGGACTCACTCCACTAATTCATTTGCCATCTCTTTCCATGTTAAAACACGAAATTCAACCTTCTATAACTTTTTCCAGAAATCTCGTTGAAAGCTTTCCAATATGTCGAATGAAAGCCTGACCAATTCTCAATGTCTCCTAAAAAATTCATTATATGATGACCATGAAAATTTTGAGCTACTAAAATTGAAAGTAGACTACTACCGGTTATACTCATCCGCTAGAGTTTGGCACTTCACAAAACGACTATTTTTAGAATTAGCCTTCCGCCTTTAAGTCTCTCATCATCTCACCAAATCTGAAAGATAATGCAATTTCAGACATCAAATTCCAAATCTAGACCAAATTTTACCCAAAAATAGGCAGGCAAAAACCCCAAAAGGGAGAGAGAAAGAAGATTTCTAAAAATAGCCTGGACTGCAAAAACCCCAAAAGGGAGAGAGAAAGAAGATTTCTAAAAATAGCCTGGACTACATTCCTATACAATCATTTGCATAAAATGTTTTAGTGGAGTGAGTCCATCTAAGGTGCAGAAGAGTAGGACGTAAAACTCCATTCATTTCATTTTCATTTTCATTTCATTTCAAGAGACCATCTACTTGTTCGATATACATGTACTATTCGTTTCGCTACATACATGACCACCACAATAGTAATATGTCACAGAATCACAGAAAAATGGGATTCAATGAGATAGATTCCCAGAATAAAACAGGAAAACTTGTGTCTAATTATCTGTAATTTATTATTGAATTATTGAAGTTTAGAGTGCTCACTATACTCAAACCAGGTGCAGCACAGTTATACATGTATTATATCATATTTCATAAAATATTTCATATACATACTACTCATTAATATACATGTTATTCTATTCAAAATAACTCAATTTCACCTTAAAACTGGATTAATGTTAACTGATGAAGTAATTATGAGATAAAATCTAACAATCAATAAAATTGTACATGTACTGCATTTCACTCACTTGAACTTAGTAAAATATTAATTTCAACAAACAACTAACCTTTTTGAAGAGTCTTAAAGATCACAGTCTCTCTTGAAAAAGTTTGATAAGTAGTATTAAAGTTAAATCATCCTCTTTCATTAAGAGAAATTAAAGATTAATTCTATTGAAGAGTTAAAAATTGCACAAACAATAACAATTTAATATAAGTAATAATTTCTGGAGATATATTGTACAATTTGAGCAGAAATAAGTTTAAAATAAACTATAAGCCAGTATATTCATATAAAATAATAATAAGAATGAACTGCAACAATTAAAACAATTGATTACAATGCAGATCCAGATAATTTTTCTCACATCTCTGGCCGACTCCATTGGCAAAGATATTAACCAATAGAAAAAGAAATTAGGATTTGCGTTTTTATCAGATTCTGTAGAAATATACAGAATGAACACAGTTGAATTTGGTAATTACAGTGAATTTACTTTGAAAAACAATACAGCCATAAAACAAATTCTCATCTGGTTACAAGAGTGTCCGAGATATACATGGCTCATTGATGAAAAGTGTACACATGGGAACCTACCTTATAAATCAGAGTTTTAGCACTAATAACAAATTTCTTTTTAAATATAAATTATAGGATAATGTACAGAATATTGTATGTTTTCTTCACCTTGCAATATAGACAATATATAAAGACAGATAAAAGAATAATGCCAACTAAAATCACATATAACAATATAATTTCTAGTATAAAACTTCTATTTACATCATAAAACTGTATCAAGTTCAACAATCTTTGGCATATATACATATAGATTGTGGAGAGCGTTTTACGCCAAATCTACCACTAAATTTATAATACTTTTATATTCTAAATTTGACAGTATTTCTCCTCATTGGATAATATTATGATTCTAGCTATTTTTAATTTTAGCATTTTACTATGAAGAGTAGCAACAAAAGTTCAACAAAGCAAGCCATAAAACCACACACTGTGTGGCATACATTCCCTTCAATAACAAAATATTGCTGGCAAAGATTCTTGTTGTTAATTAAATGCAAATAAACAGATGGACAGACTTGGACAGAAAGAATCTGATATCACATGATATTTGAACAACTTAAACATTTACAACTAACAAAAGAGAGTCAACTAACAGTATCTGTGATTTTTGTATAATTTATTTTAACAATTATTTGATGACCACTCAGTTCTGCAACATGTGATCTCAGATGTTTATATATTTTATACCAATTTCCTGTCAGTTTAAAATAGGTTTAAGAGGAAACTTCCTGTTTAAATTGTTGTATTTGTGAAGGAGTACATTGATTATGTTTGTAAGACTCTGGTGTTAAAGATGTTAGTCTGGGAGGAGAAGATGATGAAGCTCCATGGTGACCATTTGGAATGTGATGTGTATCTGTCATATTGAGAGCTATTGGTTCATTCAGTATCCCAGGTGGTGGTGTATTGGTGTGAGCTTGAACCATTCCAGAGTGTATATGGGGATCAACAGAAGAGCTAGCTCCTATTGGACTGGAACTAGCATTTAAATGTAATGTTTCTGGACCTTGTAATAAGTCTGCTTGTGGTGAAAAGGCATCAGGGAAGGCACTAGTTGATAACATAGGATTAGATATGGCATCTTGGGACTGGATATTGGCATTATTATCTCCACCATTATTGGCTCCTATAAATATATATACACATGGTTTACTACATGTTCTAAGAAAATTCAGAAAGAAAAGCACTGGAGATTCATTGAGCAATTCAAATGCACTTCACATAAGGTGCTTTTCACTCCACTTTCATTATCAATCAGTTTGCATCATAACTTCAGAAATTATAATTAACAATACTTACCACCTAATAACATTTCTTGTAGTAAATTATCTATCTTAGCTGTACCAAATATTTTAGCATACTGTATTTGTTCAATCATTTCAAATGCTATACTTTGTAAAGCTGGTAAGAGTAACAATATTTCACCAAAGCGTCCACGTGAATCATATTGTCTATCATTGATATAGTCCTCTAAATTAACATGTACTTGATATCTAAACATCTTTATTCTCTGTTTATCATTCAATCCTCTAGCATCTACAGATATATAAAACAAAATAAAATTACATTGTGATCAGAATATCTCACTGTGATCAGAATATCTCATTGTGATCAGAATATCTCATTGTGATCAGAATATATCATTGAGATCAGAATATCTCAATGTGATCAGAATATCTCACTGTGATCAGAATATCTCACTGTGATCAGAATATCTCACTGTGATCAGAATATCTCATTGTGATCAGAATATCTCATTGCAATCAGAATATATCACTTTTGACAATAAACCTATATTTCACAGATAATCATTTTCTATCAGTAGATAAAATTTACTTACATGGATCAAAGAAAACAATAGCTTTAATACAGGCGAATTCTGTATCATCAATTTGTATTTCTCTTAACGGTTGAACTAATTCATCTAGGACTCGACCAGCTATAATACCAATACCATCACTAGCTGTTCTTGGTATTACAGCATCATTACCTAATAGTAAAACATCATTATTTACTTCTAAAGATCTTTTAGCTACACCTAGTACAAGATGTTCACCGGCATGGGCTCGTAATAAGGCTACCTGAAAATAAGAATTCAAACCATAATTAAATTTGAGAAGATTTTTACTTATGTAAATAGCTAAAAACAATAATTTACTATTTGCAATTTTTTCAAATTGTTCTTTGAGTGTACATAATATTAAGTATAGTAAATTGTTGGATTTTTAGATATAATTTCTCACAGAGACTGATTGTTCGAATATTTAATGCCATTTTCTAGACTTATGTTTTTAAAGATATAGCTAGAATCAAATACTATACCTGATCATCTAAAGGTAATTCACAGAAACATGGTATATATTTAGCCCATTCTACCAATATCAATAGTTGTTGTTTCATAGATTCACAAACATCATTAGCAAGGGCTATCTTTCTTTGGGATATATCTCGAAAAGCTATACCTGCCATCTGCAAATATATCATAAGTTTAATTAAATTCTATCTTAGATTATAACAGTTTTAACAATCAATTATTTAGCATATTCAATCATAAATAACAATATCCAATAACCAATAGAAATTTCCTTAATTATAGTAGTAGCCATATGCTTATGACAGAAATATACATCAAGCATAGGCCTGAAACCTATGCTCAGTCAAATCTCCCTCCCATATAAATCCCTTACATATTTACCTGTTGTCTCGAAAGCATTTCAGCATTAAGTAAGGTACTACATGCTAGAGCACCACTCTGGCTCATATCTTCATAGCTTGGTCTTCGAACACTTATTCGATCTCGTTCATTCTGTACAGCTAAAACAATACAAAAAATTTATATGAGATTTCATTCAGTGCTATTTAAAAATTTAGATATGATACATTTTTTTTTACTACATTACTCAACACGGAGCATCAACTTCGAAATTTATAAATCTTGTTATTTCTTGAGCTTTATGATTGTAAAGTTGTGTGTAAATATACAAACCTTCTTTTTTCATGCCAGCACGGAAACATTTTCTTAATCTACAATATCTACATTGATTTCTCTTATCTTTATCTACAATACAGTTTCTATTAAATCTACAAGTATATACATGACTCTTTCGAACTGATCTTCTGAAGAATCCTTTACACCCATCACAGCTTGAGGCACCATAATGTTTTCCTGTAGCTCTATCACCACATATAGCACAGTACTGACTGACACCTTGGGCAGAGTTTGTAGGACTTGTTGATGATAAATTCTGTACAGTTGTTAAACATGGTACGCCTAGATCAGGTGAATCTGAAAGTATAGAAAAAAAAACATTTTAAATATTACAATATTTTTCATTATGATATCTGTGAGCTGATACTGACAGTCAAACAAAAATGGCTATATACATCCCACAAATTCTTGAAAAATTAATTATAAATTGTTGTTTCAAATGTATAGTATACTATCACCCTTTATTTAACAAAGTATCATGAGAAGAAATGATTTCAAAGTTCTCCTAGAGCTAATTCCCACACCAACTTCTGTTGAGTTTATTCCGTACTTTAAGTTGAAGTACGTACAGCACAGTATGTGTACCAGATATATCATAAAATAAAGATAATCAGAGAGGATTAAGATTAAAGATTATTGACCAAAACTTCTTAACTAAGATAAAACAAGATATGATCATAATATTCACAACTTCTACTCTTTAACATTGATAACTTTAATACATAATTCACCTTAACTAAGGTTACATTCCTTATGTTAGCTCTGTAATTCCCTTGTTGTGATTTGGGTGAACTGATCGGTATTGAATGTTTATTGCTTCAAAATGGCCACCTGTGATTTTTTTGTTTAGAAAATTTGAATATATTTGATAAATACAAATATAACTAACATTTTTATACTTTAATATTTTTCTCTCATCTGTAAACAACTTATTATTTAGGCAATTATTTTGACAATGTTATATTACACTATATGAATGTCATCTGTTTCATTAATTTCTTACATGTTTCCTATTTGTGCAGGTTCGATAGAGGTATGATATTAATAAGACATTTTTCTTTTGCTCCATAAAAATTATCATCTATGAGATTCCCCAGCTCTTATTGAAAGAAAAAATTTATCAACTGTTTTGTTGTCAAAGCATTTCAAGAATTCTTAATAATAAATATTCATAAAAAATGTATCTTACATTCATATTGACATTGTGTATATTGGTATTCAGTATTAATATCGGGATATTGATAATAACTCCAGGTATCATTTAACGCTTCTAATGTTGGTATCAACATCTTCTTGATTAACTAGTCTTCTTATTTCAAACTCACACTCTTGCAGACATAACACAACTTAGTTAAGTTCAAATTTAAATTTCTCAAACTTGTTGACCACTGTTGACAGTTCCACTGAAATCCCAATTCTGACTACTGTTTAATATTATGGTGTTTTATATACAAGTGATTAGTACATTGTTTGTTTAAAGAAGAATTTGATAGGAAGATAAGTTGAAGTAGTATTAAGGAATATATTGACTCTACATCTGGTTACAGATTTAAACACCCCCTTCCCTATCATCTCTCACCCCTCATTCACTAGATTATCAAACTCTACAAGATAAGGCTTGCTATTGTTTCATACAGTGTAATAGAGATAACCTTCACAACATTTACAAGTGTTAAATAAACACAGATTAAAGCTGAATCCTGATGATAAATTAAGGAAAGGGTTTCTAATATATCCAGTGATATTTAACAGGGTTTTAACAATAATTAGTCAGATCAAAACTTCAATGTTATCATCATTTCACTTGATCACTGAGAAGGCTTCTTAGTAATATGCAAAGATAACTAATCAGGCTTAAAAAAACTGGACAAAACTTGAAAAATCCTGGTATATTTATATTTAGCTGAAAAATGTTAAATAAAATATACTAACAAGCAAGTATTAGTGTAGTTCCCTCTTATTCTTTGAAAAGAAAGGTACACCATTTAGGTGATATTATCTAAGGTTTTCCAATAGTTACAGATTTGTACTACATCCCTTTAATGGTTTCTCTAATCACACACCCTTGTGATTACCCCTACATAATTGATTAATGTATTCCTATTGTTTTAATCCTTGTTATTGTTGCCCCACACTATATATCCTGAATGCCTTGTTATTTTGCATCATTGCTTGATAAAGACGAAAGAATCATCGTCGAAACGTCGCAAGTTATTTATTAAAGTAATTGTTATCCATATAATTGTGTTCGTGTTAATATCATCAATTACTAAATGCCACTCAAGGAAGTTATTAGGCATTTATATATTTTATCACATTAACATTTTCAGTAAATGTGGTATTCGAAAGTCCACTCATGTCCAGTGTTTGATCCACACATAAAGTATTTAGTGAATGAATGAGTGAATGAAATGATTTTTACATCGTATTTTTCTGAACTACGTGGGCTAATGAAGACATGCAACGCCATGCAGGGTGCGATGAGGGAAATTAGCCTTCTCTTTTTTGATTTCCAAATGTTTAGGGATCTGTACAGCCTGTAGCACATAGGCCTCGGTTTATTGTCCCATCCTAAGGACTAGATGCTTTTTCCATGTCAGTCCCTCTTACCTGACAGGGGGTTAAAGTATTTAGTGACAATATCAGACAGACAATGATTAGACCTTGGACAAAACTATTAGATATTCAACATATCATTTCATGTACATTGCGAGAATTTTCACATAACCAGTAACTCAGATATTTAATTTTGTTCCAATTAGTTTGAAATTTTTATGAGAAATCTCAACAGTGTGTGCTTGATTACCCATTAAACTTTTGGTTATAATTTCTTGTGACAACATTTCTCATAACAAATCTTCGCTAAAAGAGGATGATCTGTGGGAAGTATGGACCCTCTTTGGTCCTGTTCTGAACAAGAAGTCAACTGATTAATAAGATGTAAGAAGGTGACTAGTACAAGGGTATCAATATTAATATAAACTATTAAAGTTGAAGTAGATGTCCAGTAGTATATCAATAAGATTAAGACAAGATGTAACCAAGATCTAAAGATAATCTTGACATATTTTATAGACAAGGTGAAAACAATCTTAAAATTGTCTGATTATATTACAAGTAATCTGAATATCTGATATTAGTAATATCATCTCAAACTGACCAGCTCCTAGAAGCAAGTTATGATTATTAACAGACTGAAAAACAGGTACAAAAAAAATCAAAAAGTTCCATAAATAGCTTCAAAATTAAAAGCGTTACAATGCCATATGTTTATGCTCGCCTGGGCATCATAGATATTTCAGTATCACTTGGTATTTGAGAGATTTAAAATACACAGTATGTCAATGATATGTCCAGAAACTACAGAGAGATACATCAGCAAGGTTTGCAAGATATAGTCACTTTACCAAATTTGTCCCTGAAAACAACAATGCAAAAATGGAAATAATCTGAACCATCTGAAATCTTATTTCAATCTTTCCTGTATTAAGAAAGCAATTTAGATTTGACTGATGTACTCTGTATTGTGTTTTTTAACAACTTTTCTTGAATTGATACAATCTTACATCCATGAGATATTGAGATATGAAAAAACATAAATTGAAGCAATAATTCTAAAGTAGTCCTATCAAACAAAACAAGATAAATTACCTATTTCTTCAAATGTAACTTCACCTGCAGGACTAACATGAAACCTGGAAAAAGTTACAGGAACTCTCATGTTCTCCATGATGTCAAATGAAACAAAGTAAACTTTGGACTGTCAATAGATTCTGCATCAGTTTGATATGTGAATACTTGACTAGATATTATCTATATAGGTATATAATTATTATCATCTACCTAAATCTCATCACTACTCCTGATTAATAAAATAAACAATAAACTGATAAAACTTTTATATTTAGAATTTCTGAGAAATTTTCAAATTTTTCTTCTTTTTTTTATTTATGAATTCTAATGGAATTCCTCATAATTGCATAATTGATGCATTGTATTTTCAATGAACATAATAAAATTGTAGGCATAGAGGTTCAAATTGACGAAATACAGTGTTTTTCGGTGCAGTGTACTGTGAGGGATTATCAATACAGTAGAAAATAGAAGAAACGAATCATGTCTGCACTGTGGCTGGACCTGTACCTCATGTGTTTACTTCATCTATTTTAGCTGGTATGGATTAAATCACACAGTACACTACACCTCATCTATTCACAGCTTTAACCAACTCATTTTTTTATTTCTAACTATCATTAAACCATGAACATGCACACATTGTTTATCCATGACAGATCCCTTTAAACTGTAAAACTGAAAGGGGAAAAAAGGTTGAAAAATCTAAGGGGATGTCACATCCTGTGCCAGAATCGAAACCTGTACCTTTGCATTACTAAGTCTCCATAAAAAATGAAATATCATTAAATTACTTGTGTATAGATTATCTACACATGATTTTAATTTTATTATATATATTGGTTATTCTTTTATAATAATTAATAAAGATTAACAGAAAGTGTGGACAAGACATGTGAAATTTCAGTGGGTGGCAGGCAATGTCACCTTCATTAAGTTTACATGGGTCAGTTTGGGTCATTGCTCTAAACTTTTTAATCAGCTGTTTAATATAAATCATGTTTTTATTTCATGATCTTATCTTAAATATTCAATCATAGACTATTACCACAACTTAGTACTTTTTATAGTAAGAACAATTTGATAGGTGAAGATGTTTAGAACAATCTGAAGAACTTGATAAAATCATCAAATACCAGTACACATATATAATGCAAATAGTCAAAAATCTAAAACTGGTACTCACAATGTATTGGAATAAACCTGATCTGAAGGGTTTTTTCCCTAGATTTAAAGAATGTTAAAGAATGTTAAAAAAAGCTCAACAATTTTAGGTACATAGAAATCAGCATTGAGCAATATCTAGTATTTCTTAGATAGAATTTACATAGTGAGTACTTGAAGGATTATCTTCAAACATAAACTTCAAAAAATCTACATTGTCTCCTTGAACAGTATCTGTGGTAATCTACTTAGTAAGAATTTACTCTGAATACTATCAATATCAGTAATTGATATAAATATACTTTTTGAACTCCCAGTGATTTTATTATTCATAAAGTAAAAAGAAACTTTTGATGATAAAATTTGAGAATAATCTAGGTAAGTGTTGTGTTGATTAAGCACTAGAAATTATTGCTACAAATAACCTTTAGTAAGAGATATAATTTCAATAAAAATATTTAAATCTGTAGAGGAATCTGGTATGATATGATAAGATTTCTAGTGTAAGTTAGATCTATATTATATATATTCTATATCTATTAAAGATAAATACTGGCCAGTATTCACCCTAATAAACACACAAAACTTAAGGCATTTAATTAAGCATTTTAATTGAGATTTCATCAATATATACATGCATACCAAGTTTCATCAAGATCAGATAAAAACTGTAGCCTCTATCGCGCCTACAAGAAATGTGAACGGACTGCCCGACGGACAGGGGCGTCAGCTATATACGTCCACATTTCTATGTGGGCGTATAAAAACAACTCATATTTCTTTACTGCTTACATGCTGCACTATGCCATGACCCTGTAAAATTTCATTTAGAAGAGATAACACATTCCTCAAAATTGAACAAAATAACTCTTTTCTATTTCTCGGAATTTTACAAAATATTTCTTACCAAACAGAACATCTCTTCATTATGATGATTAATGTCACTAGATATTATTTCTGTAGACAGAATAGATAAAATCTTTAAATCTAAAATTTAAATTGTGAAAGCAGAAAGTAATAAAACTTTCATGGCTGCAATGGAAATACATCTTAGTTATTACTTTAATAAACAATAGAGGTTCTGTATGAAATGTTGAGCAGTATGAGCAATTTCCAATTACTTTTCAAAATATCTTAGAATGATTATGTGAGTCTGGAGTTATAATATAACTTTGTATTGAATAAACATTCATTCTCTTTCACAGAAAAACTTTCCCATTCTTATCAGCTCTTAATGTACACATATTATTATGTTCTGTTGCTTCGTCTTTTTAAATAGAGAAAGTTCTTTTTAAAATTGGGGCTCTGACGGCAAATTGATGAGACTGTTTGTAAGTTTATTAGATTAAGTTAGGTAATAAATAAACTGTTATTATCAGTCAAGTATCCTAGAGATGATAATAATAACTGTACCTGGTAGGAATGATAACATCAATATATCAAGTTCTATCTTGTTAACTTCATTTGCATAACACTTTTTATTCAATAAACCAAAAATACAGAACTATTGTATCAATCAAAATTCTGTGTCTTAACCAACATGTCAAATATAATTCATTTGGTTAAACAAGAAATTTGTTCTTATGATTAACACAGGGAAATTTTCTCTGCTCTGCTAATGATCAACCAAAAATATTCAAATAAAATTTTATCTTCATAATGCTTATATGCATTAGAAAAAAAAGTCTAGAGATTACTTTAAAATTTTCATTCAGCACAACTAAATAAAGTGGACTGTCTAAATCTCTTCAAATGAAGGTAATTACCCTGCAGTGTGCATGAGAAATCTGCGATGTCACTTTTTTCAGAAGGACACAAGAGCTGATTTTTTGGTCCAGAAATACTGTGGCTACTACATGTATTATTGATATAATGCTATATAATGAACTCTAGTTCAAGATAAACTCAGTGTATATTTATATAGACTTCAGGTATATAATCTGATTAGAATTGATGTTGATTTGATCTCTGTACCCATTCTCTGATAAGATAATATTTCTCTTTTAAAAGCTAGGTTCCTCCATACTGACGAAGGTTCTACACAAATCACTAGAATAGGATGTTATAATGACATCTATCAACCGACCAACCATTCTCTCTACAATCATGTGGTCCAATTTATTTTTGTCCGTCACAAAACCTTTTCTCAATGGGTGAAGGGCATCAGAAATAGAATAATTCTAGTAGTATATACAGTTATATGAATAACATAAGATAGCTTGCCAGGCAAGGTAATATACGCCCATTGGCAGCTTTGATTTTGAATACAAATATTTAGTAGTACAGTAACAATCACCAGTATGAAATATTCAACCTTCAGTCATACACTTCTTTTGAACTCTTTAGGGCAATACTGAATAATATTGAGTATGAGTTATTGCCCTTGTTCTTGAAAACGTGTTCAATTTCTAGCACGTGAAACCTCTAGAAGGCAAATATTCCATCCTCAGCGCGGGACTGAATAATAAAACAAGTTTTGTCAAAATTCAGCAAGAATCATGCCTTTTAGTGTTTAAGAGATAAATTTGAAAGTGTTTTCAAGAACAAGGGCAATAACTCATACTAAATATTTTTCGATTCTTCTGATTTTCAATAGGGTTTATCCTTGGTCGAAAACAAACACTCGTGTCTAGTTTCGTCAAAATCCATCAAGAATTGTGCCTTCTAGACTGTTTACGAGCACATAATGAATTTCCTTGGTCAAAAAACAAGTAAATTGTACTTGTTCTAATTTTCAAACTTTTTTTGCCCAAAGTTTCATAAAAATATTTCCAAATGTTTGGTGTGCTCGGTTTAATAAAGTATTGATACATGTAATATAATAATACACATATCGCAGCACAATTTTTCATCCTAGAACTAGTTGTGGTTTAAATAATAATGGGGAAAAGTCAAGGGTTATTTTATCAATTTCAACAGATCATTTTAAAATGTCTGATACAATCAAAAAACTGGATCTTCCAGGAATCAAACTATCAATATCAATAATTTTAAATACTCAAGAGATAAGATAATATATATCTACTAGAACATGGTTTAACTTGTTATAAGTTAAGAATGTGATAAGAGTTCAAATCACTTTATATTTACATCAATATCATCTAATCATATCAAACATCAAACGAGGGGAGGATTCTTTATCTACAGTCAGAAAAATAACAAGTTTCAACATACTTATCTATCTCATTGTTTTCCATTGGCTTACAAGTATCAATAACATCACATGAGAATATAATGTTACATAATTCAAATTTATTTCAAAATTAGCAGAAATAGGTGCAATTTGTATTGATTGGAAAAGCGACATTTATCAACAATAATAAGTCTTTCTATTTCCAAATGATTCAAATTCAGATTCAAAATCTGCTAAAAACAAAAACCTTACCATGTAAAAACAACTGCCTTGAAAATCTGTGACCATCTGTAAACCTTGAGTTTAGGTTCAAGTGATCAGAAAATTCATTTAGTTGTTAAATATTAAACAATCTTTAAGAATACAAAAACCAAACAAAGAGCAGAGGATTATTATCAATAGATCTGAAGGAGAATGATAATACTGAATTATCTATCACTGTTGTTTCTGCTTAGTAAATTTGTAATACATGGGAGACTACTCTTATATATTTATAACAATTCCAATGCAATACTGACCAAAAATTTGTTTGTACCTTGAGGGAGTGTAGCATTTAGTATACTGTGAGGACAGATATTCAACAGTTGACTTTCAACCAACAGTAAACTCTATAAAATTATTATTACCATTATGCCACCAACAACCTACACAAAACAGCCTTGTCAGTAAAATATTCACAATCATGTGTATTTTAAAGAGATATAATTAATTCTATACATGTCTATATCTATGTTTAAAAGAAAAATATAGAACAACTAGAATGAATTTCTAATTGTCTTAGATATTCATGTTTATATCATGTATTTCTAATTCATTAATTGATAACAAACAATATTTTTCTACTCAAATTTCAGATTTGGCTCTATGATTTCACCGTGTTGAATCTAGTCCAATTGAATTAAACCCAAAATATTGTACGACTAAAAAAAATAAATATCACTTACTCCATATTTATTGAAACAGAGTTAAATATTCCAGAGAGAACACTTGGCATAGAGTTATAAATTCCAAGACAAGACTCTAATGTTAACTAAGCTACAATGAAAGTGACCAATGAATGTATCAATTAAAACGTTGGTAATAAGATATTAATTAAGACAATGATATATATATTGTATTGGAAGTTTAAAGGTTTCTATTTGGACACTGTCCCCTGAACATTGGACAGAGTAATCAGTATTAAACATGTAGGTTATAGTACAACTAGTATTAATATCACTGATTATTATTATTTATATCATTGATTACAATTTTCACTCATCAGATTTCAAATCAATATAATTTCAAACATTTTTATAAAAAAAAAAACATTGCAGAGTAAGGTATTTGATGTCTGACAGATAGTGATCAAGGTATGTTAGTCAGTTTATAAATGGAATACAATTCTATTTAAGAATTTATAAAACAGCTATGATTAAGTGGCCTCAAATTATCAGACTATAAAAAATATCTACAATATAGAGAGATAACCTTCTTATTCAATGAATTGGTGCAATGATGTAAAATACTTATATTGAAAGATAGCTTGCCAGGCAAAGTAATGTATGCCCACTGGCAACTGTCAGAAATGTCAAGGGCAATAACTAAACTACTAAAATCAAAATTGATCGAGATCTCATCAATATATACTTACACACCAGGTTTAATCCAATTCAGATGTAAACTAAAATAATTCAAGGGTCAATAACTCAAAATCAATTTTACTACCAAATTTGAACTTTCATCAAGATTGGGTAAAAACTGTAGCCTTTATCATGTCTACAAGCCAAATTTGACAGATTTCCATGTCAAGGGGTATAAATGAGAAACCATTTATAAGATTATTACTCAAATTCAAGCTTGACCGAGATCTCATCAATACATACATGCATTCCAAGTTTCATCAAGATCAGATAAAAAACTATAGCCCCTACCATGTCTACAAGCCAAAATCGACGCTGTATTACTAAGTCAAGGACTATAAGTCTGAAACCTTTGTTCTAATTACTACCATTATATCCAACTTGACCCAGAAGTATACATCCATTGCAAATTTCATCAGATAAAATCTGGAGCCTCTATTGTGTCAAGAAATGTTGATGCATGGACAGGGAATATACATTTTCATGAGGACGTATATAAAAGTTGAATTCTGATCTCTAAATTTTTAAGTTGTAAGGTCTTATATCTATCTATTTCAAGGACATATGACAATCTTGTTATTCACAGGTCATACAAATAAATAAGTTTTGTGTTTCAAATTTAAAGCAGCCAATAAACACGCAAGCTTTTTAATCAAAAGTATTAACATCAAATTATTTGACCTTTTTTTTCAAACTGTATTTCTTGTTGCCAATTGTAAGAGTATCATAGGAAGAAGCTCCACCGTTGATATTGCACTTACCAGTACTGTATTTTGTTTGCAAACTAGAAGCATAAAAAGCGGAAGAAGTTCAGTAAGACTCCATCCATTCATAAATTTTTTGCTCATTGTCTTGCACTTCTTGAAATATCATGGTTGGTTAAAAAAAACACACTGATCCTTGCCAATATTTGGCAGTTTTTTTATTTAAGTATCAAATACTAAGAGAAAAATTCTACCTGTGCTAAGATTGATCCTTTTATAGCAAAGTTTTGCAAGCAAGCACTTAACTCTTGAAAGACAAGAATTTTGGCAACTTACTACCCACTTTTCAACCGCTCACATATTGAAAGTTATACATTACAGAAAGTAAATTGTATAATAAACATACTGATGAGGTGAACTAGCAATAGCATGTAGAGAGGTTACCATGTGAACGAACTTGATATGGGATTTGAAAAATCTAGAATACTAGCATGATCTGTTGATTGAGGTTGATTGTAAGTATCAGATTCAGAGGGAGACACCATTAAGTAGAGAAAGTTATGTGACATGTTCATGATGCATCCACAGTCATCAGAATGATGGTCTATATCAGGGCTATACAAAATCTTTTTTTACAAAATGTGCCTGCGGATTTGTTGAAGCCGGGTCTATATTCTAAATATTATTTTGATAGTTTTTATTGCAAGTCATACTAAAGTTAAAACTGATATTAACACTACCACAATGTACCTAACTTATCAAGAGTTTAAGATTAGATTAAAAGGTAGGATAATAGATGTCAGAATAATAATTGAAAGATAAACAGGTGAAACTAAACTTCTTCCATTAGATAGAAGATATATATGATTGTAAATAGCATTTATAAACCAGGATTGTGTAATATGAGAGACGTATGTCCATGCCATCAATTTGCTATTGGATAGGATTGAAAACCTAAAATCCCAGCCTATTTGATTGATTGATACATTTATTTTATAGCTAACTCATTTTATCAGAAAAAAATCTGAGAAAGGTTTGAGATGAACAGGTGCCTTGCTATCACAGTTATATATATACAAATATATACACCTGACCAAAATACAAAATCAATGGAATCATTCCAACAATACAAACTTAATATAAAGACGTAAGACTCTCTCACTGTTGCCTACATCAGCACTTTGACTACACAAAGCTGTATATTTACCTCAATGATAGATATGAGCTCAATCAATCATTTAACTAAAGCAAAAGTACAAGTGAAAGAATGTGTTCAGGTTTTTTAAGTTTTTTTCAAAGGGATTAACAAAAGACAGAAGAACCTATAGGAAATGTATTTATCATCATTATAAGACATTTTTTTCGTTAAGTGATACTACATCTTAGAATGAACATAAAATTTCAAGTGAACTTACCTAGTGTCATAAAGTTACAACAGAATCCCTGTAAAATTTGGAAAATTGGAAAACTCATAAAACTAAGTAATAATTGAAAAACGCTCAATCTTAATATTAAGCGTCTTCAAATTAGATAATTGCAAATTTATGGATAATTACTAAGTTTTTTGGATTTATCGGATTATATAAGGATCCTGTTATGTTATTTATGACACCAGATATATCTACTGATGAATATATGTATTGGCCAAGTTTAAAATTATTAAATTTTATGTTCATTCTAAGACATAGTATTCCTTTAATAACCAAGAATAGTATTCCTTAACTTTTGGTTCCACATATATTGTAATTGTTACTATTCTGAAAGCACATTGAAAAAGTTAACCTCTCACCTGTAAAATTAGGGCTGCCATTTTCACCACCGCCACCTCCATCTGAGTCTATAAATAGAAATAATTTAAATATTTACTAGAAATATAAAGAAAAAGTAATTTGTTATTGTATTGTGTTGGGTGGATTGTAAACCAACTTTAATATGATTAACATAAAAATCCTAACATAATACTTTAAGTTTAAAAGTTTAAACTGAATACAATAATACAATATAATTTCTCTATAGTAAAAGGGATGTTTTACTACAATGACACCACTAGGAGTTTTCCAAAAGTATGCAGCTTCTTTTTTCATAAGCTGCTTATAGGCCGTTATTGGCTAAATAACCTGGTGGTTGGTTAAATGTTTACTAAAAGGGAAAAAAAGATAAAAATGAACTTGCACAATAACTTTTAGAAATATAAGCAACAAGTTGAGTAGTGTATTAGTTTGATGCATTAAACTAACACCAAGGTTTCTATAACATAGAAAGTCTATTTTAATTCTTTATTTATCAACAACTTCAAGGTTACCTCATATCATTTTAATGAGATCATAATTAATATAACATGTGCTTTTTACACAACATTTATATCATCTATTCATAATAAAATCTACTGCACACAACTTCAAACATAATATTTGAAATATAAAGTATTTTAGCTGTGTCATCATTGTAATATTGACTTTATATGTGAGAGAAAAAAATATATTTAGATTACCACATTGAGAGTAAAAATGGTCTCTTATACAAATACATATTAGCATGACAACTTGTACAAGGCACAGGCAAAGAACTTATTCATGTGCTATGATTGAATAACATTATTTATTAATAGACTTAGATTGAACGATATAAATACAAACTTCTTTCAACAAGTGAAGAAATTTTCAACTAAAATGTTATTTATTTTTTGAATTACTAATAGGTGTCCTTGAAAAGTGACCTAGATCTGCCTGTAAATACTCTATTTCACAGAACATGTTTAATTAAGGTTATGTCAAATAGTGTTTATTATTGATTGCATGCAGAAATGATGTTGTAGACAATGATGATGGTAGATGAAGACAATGATGATGGTAGATGAGGACAATGATGATTGTAAATGACAATGACGCTGATGATAAATTAAGATGAATTTGATGGTAAATTAAGATGATGTTGATGGTAAATTAAGATGAATTTGATGGTAAATTAAGATGATGTTGATGGTAAATTAAGATGAATTTGATGGTAAATTAAGATGATGTTGATGGTTCAAAACAATGTTCATTGTAGATTAAGACAAAGTTGATGGTTCAACAGCAATGGTAGTTGTTGGGTTCAGATGGTGAAATGATCTTGGTGGTTTATGTCAAAGATAAAGCAAAGATTTCAATGAAGAATGAATATTCAGAAGGACAAAAATTTTGCTTTGCGATGTATTTCTAAAAAGCATGCATTATCTTATGAGTCATTATAATCAGGTCTTCTAACAAAAAATCAATCTAAACTGTACTTCAGTTTAAAAATTAATTTACAAATATCTCTATTAAAATATCATTATCATTGTATTGTGGTTAAATCCAAAATGATAAACGTACAATCATAAATATACTTAGAAAATATTAAACTATCAAACTATTTTTCATGGTACACAAGATTAAATACATGGGGTACAAAATGCCATCCATTCATTCCTACCTTTTAGTGTACTCTCTATTTCAATATCCTCCCAATCCAAACAATATTCCATCTTTTTTTCATCTTTTAATAGACCTTCCAACATCATAATAGATGTATCACACATTTTTTAACAAGTTCAAACCAGTGTCAAATATAATCAAAATGTTTATCACTAAGAAATTATCAGACGAATATTTTAGATACCTATTATTCTACTTCTTGTCACCATATATAGAATAATTCTTATCAATTACAATTACTGCATTAATATATCTGTCTCCCTGAAAACTTATTGCCAAATACACTATTCCTTTTTAAATATCAATTAAAACCTTTTGATTTCCCATAAGGAATGCAATAACTAAATATAGAATCACCGATCCTTATGTAGGCATCTTAAATTATCATTCTCTAAAAAAATGACCCAAACCTTAGATCCCGAAATTGCTTAATCTTAATTTATACATAGTTTTACCCAGTCATGTTAGGTCAAAATATGGGTCACTACTCTCTAAATGTTCTACTTTCTATTTGTCTTAAAGTGGGGTTAGAGTGATAACAACGATTTACTTTTTCAGTTTCAATCACCAATTTTTCTTTTACCACGTCCTAATCATTCATAAACTGATCTGTATTTTCTCTACCAAAAACCAAATACTGTAAGGTAGATCATGCTTAATGAAACAATCAGCCCCCAAATTTTGCTCCAGAGTAATATCTTTCTCCTAAAGAGGTCTATTCAAGCAAAACTGGTTGGGCCTTACACAATAGATCAAGTTAGTCCTCCAAAAAGTTATTCTTCCTTGCTATGGATTAAATAGCACAAATCTAGTAAGTTTCAGTTTAAATCTTTGGCTTTTCGAAAACAATACACCAAATTAGGGAATAAAACTTATTCAAAACAAATTAAGAGTACATGTAGTATATAATATTTCAATGCAATTGATCAACTCTCTGTATATTGCGCTTTCAATGATGCCATGAATAAAGCAGCTAATAAAACCATCTCACATAAACTAGTATGACTTAAATACTATATTGGTTTTTCATCAACATTCTTGATAAACAGGAACTGTTTTTCAGTGTCCCTGTATCTCTGCAGCCTCACTTGTGTTGGTTAAAGGTGTTGAGTTAAATGTTTACATCATGGAAGCTTGTTCTGGTTTCTAAATTCTACATCTTCATCACACTGCATATTTCAGTATAACACTCATTTTGACCATTGGATGTTACCAAATGATATATATATATATATATATATATATACCATCTATTTCTGAACATGGCTAATCCCCACTAATCCATCTCATTATTACAATATTGTTTTGTATGATCCTGATTATCCTGTTATCATTGATCTTAATATAGAACAATTCCAACAATTGATCTTCTTAAAGACTTCTTTTTCATAAAAATCTTTGCCATTTCAATTTCTTTCTTCCAAACAGAAATGCCAGCAAATAAGCCTCTTTCTCAAGTAGTTTGAAGTAAGAGCTCAACTTGTGCTAAATCTCACCCTATATATTTTTCACCAAAAAGTTGCTGGTGATTGAGACTAATATTGCCAATGTTTTATGATATGTAAATATACAGTTTATATATAATGAATCTAAATGATATTCTTGACCTGATATGACATTGGTAAGATTGTAGTTTATTGTACCTTTTATTTGTCATTTCAAAATCACTAAGACAAAAGTTTAAACTCGTCACGAGAAAACATAAATATAAAATTCCATATTAAGTAGGAGTTGCTCTTAATCTTAAATTAGATACTGGCTTACTGCACCCTGTTCTTACCAAATCAAGACTGTGTTTGTTTGACATACAGTCATACAAGTTTTACAAGGGACAATAGACTTTTACACCAGGCCCTATAAACTAAAAGATTCTTCAATTGTAGTATAAATGAAAACTGTTCTTGGAAACTTATCTCTCAAACTCTTCTTAAAGAGTTGAAATTGACAAATTCTTAGAAGACATGCACAATAAACTGTTACCATGTACATCATCCTAATTTATTAAGTCTGTTCAAAGACCACCTTCCCAAAGTGGACCAATATTAGAACCGTTCTCAGAAAGCTTGCTTGTTTGCATTACACATACCTTTTTGAGAACAGATGATTTTTGTAATGTAAAAGGTAAAGGTAAAAATCATGTCCAAATTCGGACAGTCAGTATTTCTGGGTTCACAACAGAAGCTGTAACAATCTTCTTTCAATTCAAATTTATTCTGTCATTATTAAAAAATGATCAATATGTATAATGTATTTACAAAATGTTACTGTTGTTTCTAAAAATACCAAACAATATCCTAACCCTTAACTGCTGTTGGCTGAAGGCATTAGTGTCAGTTTGACTCAAATACCCCAATTAACTAATTCTGGAAGTCTAAATACAGGATATAACACATTTAATGAAGCATATAAAGAACAAACAAATGAAAAAATCTACAAATATAAATTAAAAACCATAAGCATAAGCGGTTAATATTTTCAATTTTAGGAACT
Source organism: Lottia gigantea (assembly GCF_000327385.1). Classification (NCBI taxonomy): domain Eukaryota; kingdom Metazoa; phylum Mollusca; class Gastropoda; family Lottiidae; genus Lottia; species Lottia gigantea. The sequence continues at coordinate 2,819,129 of NW_008710950.1, read as the reverse complement.
AAATTATTATTCATGATAAACTTAATTTATTCATTCATCCATCTTTAATCAAAAAATATAAATTTAATAATCAAAATACACCTGGCTCCCATTCTATAACAATTAATCAATTGAATAGAGTATATGGCATCTCAATATGTGTTTTATCACCTGATTTCAGCAACCTGTTGCTCTTTTGTCAATATGAAAAGGGTTTTTTTTTATTATATCATAGATGAAGAGTCAGATTCACATTTTTAATAAAACTGGTTATAAACTACGATTTCAGAGCGTTTATAAAGTAATATGAATGGGCGCCAACAACATACATCTAACAGCACATAATGAGTTCTGGTCTAATGGATACAAGTCACGTCTTTGAATTGTAGAATATTCTTTAGCTCCAGTTCAATTCAGATACCCTATGTCCTGGTCCAAACATTTTGAAATTCAACCCCTATTTCAAACCAGCTTTCTCAATTCATATTTCATATCTCTAGTCAAATGAAAAGAGAATTAGTATCAGTATCCAAAACAAATATACCTGTACATGTACTTAATGGTTAGCTTGATTTAACTCAGTAAACACAGGTTAATGACCATTTCTTTTTCAGTGAAAAATAAGATTTTCTTACCAAGTGACATAAAGAATACTTCAAGTGAAAAACACTTCATTTCAACTAAATAGGCTATCACTAAGTAAGTTCATTACTATTTGCTTAATAAATCAATGTCTTTAACTAATCAGAAATGCCTGAAAACCTGCACTTTTATTTTATAGATGGGAATGTGAAAAGAGATAGTTGAAATAAGAAATATATATTACCTTGTTTAATCAATAAATTTTGAATAACTTTAAAATCATGGTAAGTTTGAGCATCATGAATATTGGATTTATAAAATCTACAAGATGAAAACTGTTGTCGTTTGACTGGTGCAGGTCGGAACTGTTGATGACCTTGAGCAGCTCCAACAACTCCTTTATAATATGATGGTGGAGGCATTGGTATCTGCTCTGTAAAACCAAGCTGGTACTGATCTTGAGAAGTAGCATGAAGAACTGAGTGTGGCACCTCTCTAGGTTGATGGTACCAGCCTCTGGAATTACTGTGTCCATGTGAATTCCAATTATTCCCATCATTCATCATTTCTGAGTGGAAACTGCGTCTGACTCTAGGATTGTGTGTAACAGCCGATGGTGTTGAGCAATGATAGTTGATCTTATCATGCATCATTAAGATTGGTGAAGACTGGTAAGACAGGAGATGGGGTTAATTATTTCTGGATATTGCTGTATAGTTGACAGGAAGGAAACAATTGATGATGGACAGCAGAAACTATATATTGATGGTGACTAATACATTAATGACCCCAAATTAACACATTACACTTCTTATTGATAAGCTTTCTCAGTTTTTTCTATCAACATAAAATGAAATCCAACACAGCAATATATTTAAATCCGTCAGATTCCTTCAGAAAGAAACAGTAAATTCAGAACCACATGCCTCACATCAACTTTTTAAGGTATAACACCATTAGTTACTATTCATCTTTAGATCATATGACATTAGGAAGCAATAGGGATCCATTTATTGCTACATTACAAGTGGTTATTTTAATATTCAAGAAACTAATCGTAAAAACAAACTGAAAATATTGGAGATAGGGATCAAATGTCCTCATATGATGTTTAAATAAACATCAGGGGATGGAAGAGTTGGTGACATAAACCTAATCAATTCAAGTAGTCACTGATTAACTTTTATTCACTTTATATTGAAGAGTATCATGCTCTATTTTAGTATATATATTATATATCAATATAGTTATTAAGATAAGTTGAAATCAAGTTTCACCATACCTACTATGGATCAAATGATCATAATAAACCATAGCATTGATAGACGTAGCGTTATCTTGCTAAATACATATAGAGATATCAGATTGATCATTTACCAGAAAACAAAACTGTAAAGGGTTTGATAAGGCTTAATTTGAAATTGAAATGTACAATTTTAACGTATAGTTAATATAAATATTTAACTTACTTGTATCAAAATAACGAAAATCAACTCCCATTTCAATCAACTATATATCAAAAATTAAAATGATCAATTGGTGTTTGTCTTTAAAATGTAAATCTGTATTAGTGATGATTTGTAGAGTTAAGTACTGAATGAGTTTAACAGGAAAGAACACTACATGTGATAAACTGATGACAGACTAAATGTGACTCACAAAGCATTGCACTTATTATTCAAACCTACTTCTTTTAGAAATAATGTCAATTGAAATCAACTAGACTACTATATACGCATTAACCTTCATTTATGTAATATTAGGATTTTGATTCATCATTGAACTTCCCTTTCCATTCTGGCCTTCAAAAATTCTTATCCTCTGTACCCAATAGCAGGTACAAATAAGAATCTTACACCACTAAGCTGATTTCTGGACCCTTTCCTCTTCCTGATTTTATTACAAGCAATGGCATTTTTTTGATTCTGTAAATATAGACCTGGCTACATAATCTCAAAACGATCTTATCCTAGAAGTAGAGAAAGAAGTTTAGACCCTCCTAGGACATCTAGGGAGCCGCGGTGGCTCAGTGAGTTAGACGCTTGCTCGCTAACCTGAAGGTCCAGGGTTCAATCCCGGCATAGGTCGAGATAATACCTTCGGATTTTTCAACCCGGTTTCCCCCTGTCAGTGATGCAGGTAAGAGGGGCTGACATGGAAAAAGCGTCTAGTCGTTTGGATGGGACAATAAACCGAGGCCTCGTGTGCTACAAGCTGTGCACGTTAAAGATCCCTCGACAGTTGGAAATCGAAAAAGAGCAGGCTAATGCCGCTGTCCTGGCAAAATTTCCCTCATGGCACCCTGCATGGCGTTGCCCGTCTTCATTAGCCCACAAGGTGCAGAAGAGTAGGACGTAAAACTCCATTCATTTCATTTCCTAGGACATCTAAGCATTAAGATCATTTCAAGAACATGCAGTCTGGGAAGCTTAACATAATCACCAAAACTAACATCATTACTGGGAAATAAATCCAACAAGTATTACCAAAGTATCATCTTCATGCATTTATTCTTTTCCCAAAAGGTGCACCTACAAATTACATCTTAATCAGTACTATAATATACTATAGGGCTTCATATGTTTCGAAATTTAAATGCTTGCAAAGAATATATTCTGATAAAAATAGAAAATTGTAAAAACTCAACAATTAAGATAATTAATGAGATGACAGTATTTAAGATAACATAAAGACCCCATCCTACATCCTTTAAATGACATTCTTACATTAACCTAATTCTTGAAGAAATGAGCTTTGTTCAATCTTGACACAATTTCATTAAATCTTTATTCAAACTGAAATGACCTGCGTCTCTTCATTACAATCTTCATTTTATTCTATCTGCTCTCATGGCAAACTGCTCCTTATTAGACACTGCAATGACTGACTTCATCTATCAGAAGCAGAAAAGCAAGTATATCATTTCTAGCACACTAATTACTTTAGTTTATAAATAGTCAGGTCTGAACCATTTATTTCAAATTAAATTTGGGTTAGTTTTTAGATAAAAAGTAAGTTATAGGTTATGAGAGAGTAGGTTATATAAAATAATATCATGGGACATACAATGTATACCCAATCACCTTCCTCCAGCTGATAATGACTGTTATATAGGAAATAATACTTATAAGATAGGACATACTGACACACTCATCAAGATAGGATTAGCACCATGATCTTTATCATATCATTTTATTTAGGTTTCTAATGCAACCTCATGAAATTTCTCAGATGTTATCATACCTTCAGTTTTACTTCAGTTTTGTTTCTCCACATAAACATATCAATTTTGTAAGCATTTTTAGATTGTATAATTTTATGTTTCATATTTTTGTTATTGGCAATGCTTTTCCTTTGTTACTCAAAATGATGGTTTTGAAATTTACATTTTGGATATCAAATTGGATATATTTGCTAATTCAACTCATACAAGTTTAATTTTCATGATATGAATATTTTAAAATAATAAATAATTTCTGGCTATACCTATTAAAACTATGGTGGAAATGAGGTTAAACTTGTTCTCAGAGGCTTTCCTGACACATTCTGGATGTCTTCAAAATTTAATTTTTACAAATTTTTTAATATTTACAAAGGAGATCATTTACACACTGCCCAAAAAAGGGATGCCAACAGACAAATTTGATACCGATATTGGGGTTTTATAGTATTATTGAAAGCCTGCTCATTATTATCACTCAACCTTCGATGCATTGGATATTATTGGTGAGGAAGTTGAATTAGGGTAGATAAAGATTTTTGACAAAAAAAAGTACCAGCAGCTTTTGACACTTGTAAAGTACCGGAAATGAAATTTTCATCAAAGAATATCTTTAGGACCATAGGAATGTAACATTTTTACAGAGGTGGATAATAATTCACAAACCAGATGACAATCCTTTTTTCTGATTAAGTTGATTAAGATTTTAATCAGAAGAGGCAGTGGTTAGGTAGAGACAACATTTCATTGTTCATTCCACAGGGCTCTTTCCACAGACTACTCAATCTGAGATAGAAATACAATATTTGCATGTCCCTCACCTCAATGGTTTTGAAGTGAAAAAAAAGACAAATTTATTATGTATAAGCTCATTTCATTATATTGGTTTACAAACTAGATTCTATGATATAAAGTATTGGGAAATAATACAATTTGGGTCAAGCATGTAAATCTTATCAAGACAAGTATAAATGTTACGTAAAAAAATGCTATATCATCGTTTCGTTTTATTTACATGAAATAAACATTCCATAATTTTACCTTCTCCAAAAAAAGTGAGAAAATAAGGAGAAAATTGTTGTCATGATAAACGTTTTGATCTACCATTTATCAAATGAAAATTAAACTATTTAATTCTTCAAAAATAATACACTGTCAGTAGCGAATTCATCTTACTTTAAATAAAGAAACTCTCTCCAAAAACTGATACGACTGCGCACTGTGAATGAAAGAAGCAATCTGGCCCAGTTGATTATAACATAAGTGTTTTCTTTATAGAATTAAAGCTATGATATCGGATCAAAGTCCAAACCTACCTTCGCCAGTTGAACTTTCACTCATCTTTGATAACTGTCTTTAATAAGCTAGCAGACGAAGGGAATTCCTGGGTATTTCCTCGGGTCAAACTTCATAGTACAAAGGTGGACAAATATTTTTCTGGACCGTCGGCCCAATGGGGGCGTGTCGTGTGTATCACGTGATGCATCACATGGTACTGATTACAGCTGTTTTCTGACGAAATCAACTTCTTTCTTGCTTACAAAATATGTTTTATTTCCAAACTGAACTCATACTGTTCTCTAACATGCTTGTCTATTTTGTGACAATTCAATTTATTTCAAATATGAATATGCATGACGCGTCAGTCGAATTTAACAACACAGGAGGAGTAGCCGAGATACTATATTGGATGTTGTCTGTAGTATTCACGTTGAAATGAATTTGACTCCCTTTAATGATAATCAGTATGCTGTTCTATGCTTACAGGGTACACGGCACCAATGAGTTAAATTGCACAGTAAAACAACAGCAAGCTTCTATTAATTCAGGTGTTTAATTCACTATATAACCGAATCCAGTTATCACTTTTATGAGAATGACAATAGAGATGCGATTACTCACAATTATGTCAGAAACATTCCACTGGAATAGAAATGAAATGAATGGGTCTGTACCATGTGGGCTAATGAAGACGGGCAATGCCACGAGGAAAAGTTTACCAGGACAGCGGCATTAACCTGCTCTTTTTCGCACAGCCTGTAGCACACGGGGCCTCGGTTTATTGTCCTATACGAACGACTAGACGCTTTTTCCATGTCAGTCTCTCTTACATACCTTCATCATTGGCAGGGGGAAACCGTGTTGAAAAATCCGAAGGTATAATCTCGACCTATGTCGGGATCAAACCCTTGACCTTAATTCAGGTTAAGCTAAAGACACATTCACGCGGTTCGTGGTCCGGTGCGGCGTTGCGATGCGTTCATTTCACCACAGCGTTTCACCGGATCGAAAAAAACAAGGGTATGTATTTGAAATGACACATACATGCTGTTGCGGTGCGTTGCTATATTTCCACGCTGCGTTTCACCTGACAAAAAGTCTCGGGACATTCTGTCCGGTGAAAAGCAGCTGTGCCCCAGGTGATTTCCATTATTTTCAGACGTCATTGTGGGAAAACCCCCATTATTACAGAGTGGAAGCCGTCAACATGCCACGTACAGCAGCAATAACTCCAAATTTAACGCAAAAAAGAACCGCGCGTATGTGTCATGCCTGCCGCAACGGTACCGCATAATCGCACCGGTTTACCACAACGCAGGCATCGCACCCGCATTTATGTGTCTTCAGCTTTAGCGAGCATGCGTCTAACTCAGTGAGCCCCAGAGCTCCCAGAGGCTGGAATAGAAACAGGTGTTTCGGTCTAATGAGGATGGTAAGCTAATATAATTATGTTTGGCCAAAATGTAATATTAAGAAATATGTTTAAAATCTGAATACCATTTCATGCCTACCCCATACCAATGGCTATTGTATTAAAAGAAAAATCACAATGTGGCAGCAAATAAAATCAATGTCTGTTGAATATCAGACCTGTCACATAGACCTATTGAACATTGTCAGAAAGTGTAAGGCTTATGGGAAGAGAATAGTTTAATTGCATAATTCTTTTTGTTGCACACTGTGTCATTTACAATCTTGATTATCAAAATAAGGTCATTCACAATCATGATGGTCAAAATCAGGATAATAAAAACCAGGATAGTTGCATTTCTAAGACAGGGTCAGGGTCAGCTAGTTTCCGATTATTTATAAGGAAAAAAGAAACATTTACTTTGGTCTGTCCACTACCTTGTAACTTTAGTTGTGTCCCTTATATCGCGCTTATCAAACATCGAAATTATAACTCGACAACATTATTAATGACAACCAGCCATGCACCATTAAAGGGAACTGTCTGCAATCATTTGTTGATTTTTTATTTATTTTTTTCTCGGCGAAACCTCTGCCAGCATGTTACGAACACCAAGAAACACACCTAGAACAAGTCTGACTTGTCACCATAAAACAAATATGACCAAAAATTGTTATCTAATCGTACGATAAGATAATTATAATTTGTAAAGTATGCAGATATACAAATGCGATTTTCCATCTCATTTGAAAAATAAATCAGATATGGCAGGAATGAATTGGCAGTAACTGATCAAGATCTAAATTGAGTCTTAAATGTCTTGAAGGGTTGAAAGAAATGAACAAAGAAAAGTTGATCACATGACTGGAAGAGTAGCAGACGATGATTAAGGGATCCAATGTGGTGTCAGTTTGAATATTGTTTTGTTTGATAAAGCTCACAAAGGCTTTTCAACGAATACGAGAATGTCCTGAATAGAAACACCTCATAAAACCGTGAAGTATTGTCGGACAACATGAGCCAATTAAAATTACCATGTGTAGGCCTAAAATCACACCATTCAGTTTCAGATATAGAAGTTTGATGGTTCTTTTTTTCGGTAAGTGTTCCAATTTTTTTCTCCTTTTTCGACATTTTCTGAATAATTTGAGACGAACAAAGGCTTGTAATATATTATGTTTTGGTTACATATAGAATCAATAATTTGAATTCATTCATTGATTAATGACAATAATTTTGAAAGTCTATAGGTGGGAATAGACGATGTTCGTTGGACGGTGCGGGATGATCGATACAGTAGAAAATGGAACAAGTGAACACACGAGGTACGGACACGGTGCGAACATGATTCGCTTCTACTATTTTCTATTGTAATGAAAATATCCCGCACCGGACACCGTACTCGCACCTTTAGCCTACAAGCCAAAGGTTTCAAGTCAGTTTTTCTTTAAGGGAAAAATCTCACTAGAATGTTAGAATAATCATTTATAGCCTAAAATTGTATGTCCGATCAAAACCATTATAGCGTTATTATTGTAAGCTATTATATTGTGGGAAAGTCTGTAATAGTGTTCACAGCTTGCCGACTAAATTTGAGTCTTCAATCCATGTGTGTCCAGAATTATCCGAGTTTAAAAGGTAAAAAGAAGGGTTGTCTTTTCTTGAAACGTTGCCATATATCGAAAAGATTTCTTTAGAAACAGGGAAAGAAATTTCTTGTCTGAGATATTTTTGAAGGAATTATGCGATTTTCGTACAGTTCTAGTACTTCTGAAGACTATTTACATACATTCAAGACTCAAAGCAACACCCATAAATATTGCATCTGTTCCTTTATTATTCAAAAGGCGTGATTAATAATGTTATGTATAAAATATCTAATGTCTGAAATAGAGCTTCTGCTTGTAAAGTAAAAAGGACAGTATCCTTTAATCAGTACAAGAAAAAGAACTTTAAGTGGTGTATTTTAAGGAAGTAATCATATGACGACGAAAAATTTCCTTATAAAATATTATTTATCTATTCACAATATCATGGGCGTAGTCACTGAATGACTCTTATGTATCTTTTCCTGAAATTCCATGCTGGTGTCATATTTCATTATTCATAATGAAAACTGATTCAGGCTTAGTCATAATCGTTTATAATATTCGAAACATATTATCTGTTACTTTATAATGTTTATCAATTCATTGATTATAGATAAAACACCACAGGACAGTCAACGTCTGCATCAACCTCTGCATTAATCGATTATGAGTCACCTCCATTACTCCATAGCCATACGTTTCACGTGGTGTGGTTATTTCCTAGGTGTAGTAAAACATCCTTTAACAGACCTCAGTTTTTAAGCACCATTTTAATGTATCTAATATTATTAAAAACACGAATGGATTTTGTGCAATTATTATTATGGAAGAGGGGTGAAATTGGTAAATTATCACCGAAACTATTTTCAACGCGGAAGTATAAGTTCTACAATATGATACTGATTTATATTTGTCGACAATACTTCTATGTGAGTAACGTAACATACTGGCTCTAAACTATATCGATTGTATATGGTAATCAATGGACAATATTGAATGTATTGTCATAGTAGAGGAAAATTCTAACAGTAGATAAATGTGCTAGTTACTACGCAGACGTGTTTTAAAATTCTAAAAGGAATTATAAAATGGGTATTAATTTTGTTGAATACTTTGATGCCTTCAAACATGTAAGTAGACTGCATTTCATCAATATAGGATATATAACCTCAAAACATTAAAATGTATAAGGAAGTTTGATGAGGTCTATAAAGTACCATATTAAGGAAACACTGTAATCGGAATTTTAAAAACTCATTCTAGCAAAATTATTAGAGCAACTTAATTAAATATGTTAAACAGTAATTAGTCTTGTTTTAACCAAGTTAGACTGTATATTTATCTTTATCTATTGATATGTCACCCAGGTACTTTTCTATGACATCAATATCGACAGAGATAGTGGGGTATTTTGAAGTATGTTTGTCAGCCGATACATGATAAAATATGATACCCCCCCCCCCCTTCCTATATATATATATAAGTGTATGTGTATGTGTGTATGATGTTAGTAAATGAATATAATATATTGAAATGTCAAAGAATTTAATTTTCAATATTTGACATTTACAGTTGAATATATTCTACAATATATCAAACCGGTGGTATTCAATTTTTAATTTCCTGCTGTTTATAATGAAGTGTCGTTATTATAATATTCTTTTAGAATTTGGCGGAATTAGCCAATTATACTTCCCCGTTCTAGTCAGGAAAGTAGGCCCAAATATGGATTGTTCCCTCTAAAAACGGTTTTCTTTTAATATTTTTGTCTCTTATTTGAATGTATTGTAGCCAAAAGCTGACCAAATCAAAGGTTTGATAACAAAGGAAAATAAATGGTTATATATTATAATATTGTGATTAAATAATTGATAAGATTAAATCTACATACTTGACAAGGCTTTTATTAAAAATTACTAAACTATGTATATGTTCATAACTAAAATTTGCAATATTTATGAATAAAAAATCGACGTATATCGGGCTATTACGAATTTCGTACGTTTACCTTGACTGCATTAGTCACCTATTTTGCATCATGAAAGTTTGTATATGAAGCGATTTGATTTGATTGTACTCTATCGAATACAGCTAATCAGAGATCTCAACACAAAGTATGTGAACATGAAGCCATAATGTTGACGGCCTTTCTGTCGAGTGCTCGGATTTGCTGTATTCGCTGGCTTACAATTGAATCGTTGCATTCCGTGATTTACGAATATTGGCTATTACAATCAAGGTATAAGTACGAAGTTCGTAATAGCTATAGTACAGTGGAGGGGCAATCCTTTTTAATGAACTGAAAGAAGATTGGTTGATGATAATCTGTTTAGAAGCTGATAGGATGAGACGTGATTACATTGTACTCTATATAATTGAACAGACATAATTGGCACGTTATATTAATGTGAATTCCAATATTGTTAATAATAAAATCTGAATAGAAGCACATTTCTCACTCGTCTGTAATATTGATCAACTATCATTCAATGATTGCAATTTTAGATCCCAACTTAATCAATTTAATGTTAAACCAGACTCCTTCTGACAGGAACACAGCACTAGTGTTAAAGATTGGGTCTTAGGTTGCACAGTCGAGGTTGGGAAATCTGACAATAAGGAAGAAACGGTGGAGGCGCCAGTGGGGGTACAGGATTGGGGTGCATTTACCCTTCTAGCAAAATGGTTTGTGACCCCAATTGTACCCCCACTTTATTTTTAACATATTTAAAAATATGATTCAAATACGTTTTGAACCAAATTATGTGTCAGAATGCACAAAATCAATTTGAGTTTTCGAAAATTATCTTGGGAGAACCCTCCCTGACGCTCCATTAGAGGCTTGCTACTATGACACATCCGCATTTTGAATTCAGCCTTGATAGTTTGTCTCCCATCGAGTCAGTCTGTCCACCATTTTATATAAGTTTGGTATTAAAAACCTGCTTTTAAGTAATGGGAAAAATATTAATATTTTCAGTGAGATTAAAATAATTACAAGCAAAACATTCCCGATTGGGATTTTCCAATTATTCACTTCACCTATTGATCAAGTTAGTATTAAGAAAAATAATTTCCCAATCTCGTGTTAACAATTCTTAACAATTAATCATCAACATAAAACATTTATCATAGTCATTGATCAATAGATTCATTATACAACATATTGTAGACTATACAGTTATCGCTTCAAATAGCTCACACAACTATTACTATACTGGACTAAACTACTGTTATATTTAATCTTTTTGTAAGTGTATATCGATTGTTTTTTTTTTTTCATTTAGTAGTTAAGACTGACGTATTTCTGATCTGATTAATTTGGTCTTTTCAAAGTCAGCATCAAGTCAATGGCTATGTCACATTATCGTGGTATAACCGCATTCAGGACAATAAGCATCTTGACTTTTCTCTGATTGTAACCATCATATACCAAAGTAAGAGTAAGAAATGCTTCGTTGATTGACAAATGACAAAAAACAAAAAGAATCTCCAAAAATGAAATCTTATATCTGTATATATATATGTAAATAGTCTTCAGAAGTACTAGAAATGTGCGAAAATCGCATAATTCCTTTACAAATACTTCAAACTAGGAATTGTACTCACTATTTCTATATAATTATGTATTTTCTATATAAGGCAGTGTATCTTAAATACAATACAATACATTTTCTTGTCCATTCTTTGATCGTAACCATCATAAATTGCATTATCTTGTCTATTCTCTGATTGTAACCACCATACATTACATTATCTTGTCTATTCTCTGATTGTAACCACCACACATTACATTATCTTGTCTATTCTTTGATTGTAACCACCACACATTACATTATCTTGTTTACTTTTTCATTGTAACGACCATACAATACATTTTCTTGTCCATTCTTTGATCGTAACCATCATAAATTGCATTATCTTGTCTATTCTCTGATTGTAACCACCACACATTATATTATCTTGTCTATTCTTTGATCGTAACCACCATGCATTACATTATCTTGTTTACTTTTTCATTGTAACGACCATACATTACATTATATTGTCTATTCTTTGATTGTAACGACCATACATTACATTTTCTTGTCTATTCTTTGATTGTAACCACCATACATTATATTATCTTGTCTATTCTTTCATTGTAACCACCATACATTATATTATCTTGTCTATTCTTTCAATGTAACCATCATACATTACATTATCTTGTCTATTCTTTGATTGTAACCACCATACATCAAATTAACTTGTCTACATTTTCATTGTAACCACCATACATTACATTATCTTGGCTATTGTTTCATTGTAACCACCACACATTACATTATCTTGTCTATTCTCTGATTGTAACCACCATACATTACATTATCTTGTCTATTCTTTGATTGTAACCATCATAAATTACACTATCTTGTCTATTCTTTGATTGTAACCACCAAACATTACATTATCTTGTCTATTCTCTGATTGTAACCCCCATACATTACATTATCTTGTCTATTCTCTGATTGTAACCACCTCACATTACATTATCTTGTCTATTCTCTGATTGTAATCACTGTACATTACATTATCTTGTCTATTCTTTGATTGTAACCACCATACATTACATTATCTTGTCTATTCTTTAATTGTAAGCACCATAGATTACATTATCTTGTCTATTCTCTGATTGTAACCACCATACATAACATTATATTGTCTATTGTTTCATTTTAACCACCATACATTACATTATCTTGTCTATTCTCTGATTGTAACCACCATACATTACATTATCTTGTCTATTCTCTGATTGTAACCACCTCACATTACATTATCTTGTCTATTCTTTGATTGTAACCACCGCACATTACATTATCTTGTCTATTCTTTGATTGTAACCACCATGCATTACATTATCTTGTCTACTTTTTCATTGTAACGACCATACACACCGCACATTACATTATTTTGTCTATTCTCTGATTGTAACCACCGCACATTACATTATCTTGTCTTTTCTTTCATTGTAACCACCATACATTACATTATCTTGTCTATTCTTTGATTGTAACCACCATACATTACATTATCTTATCTATTCTTTGATTGTAACCACCATACATTACATTAACTTGTCTATATTTCCATTGTAACCACCATACATTACATTATCTTGGCTATTGTTTCATTGTAACCACCATACATTACATTATCTTGTCTATTCTTTGATTGTAATCACCATACATAACATTATCTTGTCTATTCTTTCATTGTTAGCACTGTACATTACATTATCTTGTCTATTCTTTCATTGTAACCACTGTACATTACATTATCTTGTCTATTCTTTCATTGTAACCACCATACATTACATTAACTTGTCTATTCTTTCATTGTAACCACCATACATTACACTATCTTGTCTATTCTTTGATTGTAATCACCACACATTACATTATCTTGTCTATTCTCTGATTGTAACCACCACACATTATATTATCTTGTCTATTCTTTGATTGTAACCACCATACATAACATTATCTTGTCTATTGTTTCATTGTAACCACCATACATTACATTATCTTGTCTATTGTTTCATTGTTACCACCATACATTACATTAACTTGTCTATTCTCTGATTGTAACCACTGTACATTACATTATCTTATCTATTCTTTCATTGTAACCACCATACATTACATTATCTTGTCTATTGTTTCATTGTAACCACCATACATTACACTATCTTGTCTACTTTTTCATTGTAACCACCATACATTACATTATCTTGTCTTGTCTATTGTTTCATTGTAACCACCATACATTACATTAACTTGTCTATTCTTTGATTGTAATCACCATACATAACATTATCTTGTCTATTCTTTGATTGTAACCACCATACATAACATTATCTTGTCTATTGTTTCATTGTAACCACCATACATTACATTATCTTGTCTATTGTTTCATTGTAACCACCATACATTACATTAACTTGTCTATTCTCTGATTGTAACCACTGTACATTACATTGCCTTGTCTATTCTTTGATTGTAACTACCCTATATACATTGCATTACCTTAACTTTTTTTAATATACGAAATTATATCAATCATTGCGTATGTGTTGTTTGTTTTCAACATCTAACTTTGCTATTCGATGGAACGTTGTGATGAATTGGACTCGATAAAAAGTGGCAATAATAAAGTTTGAAAAGCAAGTGTCACCAATCATATTATCATAAGAAATGCCCAATTCTAAGCAAATGCTCGGCAGTTACCTTTGGTTCACATGGACAAGAGAATATTGTTATGGTCACAATTATCCTTAGGTCAAGTATATTTAAATAAAGAAAGTATGTGAGATCAATTTGATGACGTAAGTTATAGATCACATCATGCAATTTAAAAGATAAAACAACACCTTTACATCAATCACACAGAGACTATAGATAATTTATATAGTAATTACCTATTAACTATTGTTATTACTGGCATTGGCTAACAATATAGTCTCATTTAGTAATCATTGCCTCAAGCTTAATTACCTATCATCTTGTTCACCTTTCTTAATGTATGCTCCATATACCTTATTGTATATATCCTTGGGTAAAAATGTCTATACGCATATTCATAATACTCAATGAACAGTTCATACTCTAAGATCGTATACCTGAAGTTCTGATCAATTAATATCTGTGTGGAAATATTAAAATATATCGGACCTTTATTATAGTGGTAAGTTACATAATGTTTACATTTTGATGAAGGGAAAGCACTGTAAGAGGATAATGTAAATGGGGTAGGTGGTTGGTTCTGATTTTTATTTGGATCACATAAACCTAAATTTAATTCATAAAAAAATCAACTGCATTCGAAAGTAACTCTTAACAGGAACTCATTTTGGAATAGATTCAAAAATTCGAAATGCGACAAGTCGACTGTGACTTTTGAGAAGTAATTTACGGGCTTATTGTTCTACGGTGACAATATATTAGTCAAAGATCAGACAGGATTTGATGAAACAAGTAAAAGGAAACGAAGTAATCATGTGAAGTGGGTGACTTGAACTTGACTAACAAGAAATGTTTGTGATAAATTGACGCTCCTTTCATATCTTTACATGTTTCACTTAGTTTATAAATTTACAGGGAGATATAGAAAGAGGTGAGATTAACATTTAACAATTTCTTATTTAGTCTGGAAACCATGGGGTGTTTCAACCAAGAGTAGAAGCTAGGAATATCACAGCTATGTAGGGGTGGGGCATTATTAAAACCTATTGTCTGAGCAAATCAAAAAGATTTAGAATTTTTTCGATATTTTTAAAGAGAATTGGAATATCATTCTCAAAGAAGTAGACCAACTGATAGTCCTCGAATGTCTTTGCGTTGATAAAAATAGAATCTTTTGTAAGTTTATATAAAAGAAACACATTTCTCTCCTAGAAATTTCACCCCAAAAAGGTATAAAATTTTTGCTGAAAATTGTCTTCTGTAAAAGCAAATTTTAAAGAAATATTGTGTGCTCAAGCTTATATTTTATCAACGCAAAGACATTCTAAGACTAACAGTATTTTACTTTGCTCAGACAATATATAGTTGGTGACTATTTTTCGATAACCCACCCTACAATGCTATGTTGTTACATTCAACATTGGCAATTATATATTTTTTTTTTTACTTCATAATAACATTGTTATTCTTTGACAGAATTTCATATTGCTAGAGTTGAACGTCTGACAAATTTAAGCTATATCAAGCCAAATTTAAATTCAGCAAGTGGTAAATAGGCCCAAATAATTGTTCTTTGAATAGGTTAAATTATTATGGTATGATATAAGTACAATAAAATACAATAAATAAACACACAAAAGGCGGTTTTATGGTAACATGTGGTAGGTATATAAATTATTTATGTCATATCAGATTCAATTTCTATATCTTAAGAGTAAGACAGTAAACAATTATAAATCTATACAGGGTAGGTATATTTTATTAACAGTTTATACACTGTATAATCATTTTAGATTCTTGTTTTATATATTATTTTCTATTGTGCACGTTGCTATTAACTTGATATTCAGGAAGTCAATAACCAATTTGTAACATTGCAATCATTTGGCATTTGAAAAGGTCACAGTTTGGTATTCCCAGCAAATCAGTATTTGACCGAATTTAACGAATCTGTCTATAGGCCCATCGTTGATTTCGATATATTCAGAAGGTTCCAGTTCGATATTCTCGAAGGTCACCATTTGAGATATTCAGAAACCTTGTTTGATACACTCAGAGGGTGACCATTTGATAATCCTTGGTCACCATTTGATATTCTCGGACAGTCACCTGTTGATATACTCAGTAGGTCACCATTTGGATATTCACAAGACCTCTTTTTGATACACTCAGATGGTCACCATTTGATATACTCAGAAGGACACGATTTGATATGCCTTGAAGGTCACGATTTGATATACCCAGAAAGTCACGATCTGATATTCTAATAAGGTTACCATTTTATTCAGTAGGTCACCATTTGACATTCTCTCCATATGAGATATTCTGATGGCCTCCTTTTCATACACTCAGAGGGTCACCATTTGATATTCTCAGAGGGTCACCATTTGATATTCTCAGAAGGTCACCATTTGATATACTCAGTAGATCCCCAATTGATACTCTGGTCACCAATGAGATATCGGAAGGCCTCTTTTTGATATACTCAGAAGATCACTATTTTAGATATCCAAAGAACCTCTTTTTGATATACTCAGGGGGTCACCCTTTGATATTCCCAAAAGGTCATCATTTCATATACTCAGACCACCATTCTAGATATCCAGAAGACCTCTTTTTCATATTCTCTGAAGGTCACCTTTTGATATTTACAGATGGTCACCATTTAATATTCTCAGGTCAGCATTTGATATTCTCAGGTCAGCATTTGATATACTCAGGTCACCATTTGATATACTCAGGTCACCATTTGGTATACTCAGGTCACCATTTGACCAACACAGTAGATCGCAATTCCTTATTTTCTATTTTGCATGTTCTCTTTAACCCACTAGGTTGATGTACTAAACAATAATCAATCATTACATTTAGTCATGTGTAATGGATATAGGCCTGCCCAAAATCTTCATTTGATATATTCAACAGAAGATGAATTTGAAACTCACTTATTCATTAGCAACTGTAACAATATTATGTTATACAATTCGTTACCTCATTGTGGATCATAATGAGGCCAGAAAGTTAATCATAGATCAAAGCAAGGTCACAAATTTCATGCTCCAGTTATACATTATCTAATTCTATATTTGTATATTTTCAGGCCAAGGTGTGTAAGGTATGGGTTATGATATTAAAAGGTTTCTAGTACCTGTAAATGAAGGATTATTTTGTGGTATATGTAGGGGTGTTTTAGAGGACCCAGTACAGGCACCGTGTGAGCATGCCTTCTGTAGAGTATGTATTTATGAATGGTTATTAACAGAACATACATGTCCAGAGGATCGACAGGTTTTACTACTTCATGATCTTAAACCATTATTTCGTTATATGAAAAATGATTTAAACAAACTAAAAATAAAGTGTCGTAATTCGTTAAAAGGATGCAATTATTCGTGCAATTTAGAATTTATTAGTGCTCATACACGCGAGTGTAAATTTGAAATAATGACTTGTCCAAATATGGAATGTTCCGATTCTATTCTAAAAATGGATTTACATGATCATTTAAAGGAATGTCGAGATAAAAGTAAAATGTGTGCTAAAGGATGTGGTATAGCTGTATCTAATATGGACGATCGAGAACATAATTGTATACAAGAACTGCGTTCGGCTATTGAAATATTAAGATCTGAAATGGTGCTACAAATAGAAAATCAAAAGAAAGAAATGGAGAATAGACTTGCTATACAGAGAGAGTATATGGTTAAAAGAGAATCTGCAATGCAAGCAGAAATCACAGATCTGAGAAATGAGATATCGCGAATCTCACAAAAACTAAAACTGTTACTAGATCTGGAGGAACGACGGAAAGCAGATTTTGATAAAATGGAAAATGAGCGAAAGGAATTGTTTGAAATGTTGAAAAATCTGCAGAGACAACAAAGAGCTTTGAACAATTGCCCGAATTGCCAACCTACAAATAATGGGAAAGTAACAACAATATGAACCAGAGTGTCAAAACATAGTGATGATGGTATTATTTTGTTGTTGACGATTTAAGTAAAACAGACACTGCTATATTATGATTTGTCTCATATAATTATATCCCAAAAACTTTAAGCTGTTAAATAAATGCATCAAATTCAATCGATGTACATAGGCTTCGTACGTAATAAGTCAAGGTAAATTTGATCTTTTGATCAGGGTTTGCTCATAGCAAAGTTGGGCGAAGATCGAGAGTTTGTAACTAGTCCACTTCACACCTTCGGTTGTTGTCATCGCAGTCTACCAACAGATGTGTTTTACAATGTGCAGAAAGTAGTCTACAATTTTAATTCTTACAATGTTTTTGCTTGGTTTATATTTATTAAATAAACAATCGGTAAATATGACATAGATGGCAAAAATAATTTAGTCTTAACTGCTATAAAGCCTAAATCTTGAAGGTTAAAGCATTCTATACTTGTCTTGCAGAATATGTGATTTGAAATCCGTTTTTATGATGTCTAATATTTACGGGTATTACCAGTGTTCTTATTCAGTGTTCAGGAATGATCGTCCTAAATAGCATTACTTAAGCAATATTGTCTCATATTACATGTAAATGTAGTGAAACCTTTGATTGTGTAAACTCTGTAATATATCTCTTATTAAAACCATAAACATGAATCAATATTATAATGTTTTTATTTTTTATAATCATATCCTTACAACCCCGGAATATCCTCTCCTAGCAAATGATTAACATTTTCTTTCATTACCCCCTACCCCTCACCCCTTCCACTATTGTGAACCATTATGACACATACCCATTAAAAATACTATCCTGCTTTTGGTTTCTGTTTTTGTATTGTCGTTGCGTAAGTTTTAAAATATATTACTTAATGACGGAATATGTTTTCTTAAACTGGGAAGACATTTTGCAAAATGATTCTCATTCATTCTGTATTATAATTACACCCAAGGCGATTTTGTGTTTCCCGCTTGTAATTTGGAGGGAATACCGAATTGTGCACAGAATGATATTCAACAAAAAGAATATTATAGACAAGACTTCATATTTCATACCGTTTTTAGACAAATAGTACGCCCTCTTTTCTGTACTTGTACTTGACTCTGTGGTAAGTTTTCTGTGTTAAGAATGTTCTATGATCTCTATGTTCTATGATGTTCTATAGTCAGTGGCGACAAAGAGACGGGGGAGGGGGGCAACCTGAGTCCTAGCCTATAAATCATGACAAAAATTCTGGTCCCTTTATTATAAAATAATTTTTAGATGTAGTCTGAAATTATTAGCAGTAAACAGGAGTCGCCTCCCATTTGCTATAGTCAAAAGTAATATGGGAGGACAACTGTATCAAAGAGCCTCTCTTACATCGTATACATTACTCCAATTTATCAAATCTGTCCGAAAAGACCTCTTTAAAGTTGCCCAGAACCGAAACTTAAAGTCTATCATCAAAATGAATAAATTTGAAGATTAGCTACGTTATATAGGTCATTTGCAGGATCAATCTTGCCAATCATAAAATTAAGACAATATGAATGTAATCTAATCTTGACGAAACGCACGCCTTTTCTAAAAGGGTCAACGACTTCAGTTGTTACACATAAAGAGTAAGACTTACTGATACCTAACGTTTGGGAACACCAAACAACCCGATCCACAGTAGCAAATGTTTGTCAAAAATTGCTAGCGGTGGTTACTTCTCGCATAACTGGTCTTGAATTGTCTCTAACTCTTACATTTATGATCTATTAAATAACGGAACACAATTTTATGGTATACTACTCCTTAGTTTTATTACACACGACGTTTCAACAATCTACATTGTCATCTTCAGGTGAAGTCCCGGTCAGATGATAGACCCGGTCAGATGAAGTCTTGCTATGAATTTCAACTTATTAACACACTCCGAACTAACCAAATTAACCCTCGGGTCCCGGGAGTGCACATGAACCCCGGTTGAGAGAAGCACTGCTCTAACTGCTCATTTTAGCATCAGATAGAACTACACGTGAGCTACTCAAATCATGTTTCAAAACATCCAGTGTCAGATTTACCTGCAATTAAAATTGTCGTATAACACATCAAAGTGACAATAGATCGATGTCTATGTTGAAGTCTGGAAAATACTGATTATCTTCACATGGCAGCATTTGGGTAAATTCGATTTGGGCTGATTTTGAACAATCTCATTACAGTATAAAACTTGGTTCAATATTGTGACAATGAAACCCTTCCATACAAATTAACTATAGTTTGCCAAGTTACGATGTGAACTATTCTGGAGCCTTATATCAAACAATTATTACAAGATTTCATGTGTTTCGCAAGTTTTGTGATTATTTATCAATACTTGCAAAACTATATTTATTTCAAATATCAATAAAAAAGATACATAAACAAATCAGGAGGGATTTTCGGCTAATCAAACCAACAAAGCGCCTCATAAAAACAAACTAGTCCCCGTGACGTCACGAGGTCACGGTTGAAGTAAGGGAAGAGAGAGAAGATATGTTATTAAGTAGTAGCATGGAAGTTAAAACGGTTGTAAACATTCGAACTATTTCACGGATATTTCTTTTATAAAGTGTACGAATGTAACTGAAAATGAGTCTCTTACATAAAAGTGTGGTTTCGGTAAAAAACAACAATGAAAGGCATTGTAGGAAGGTGAGAAATGTAGATTTTATTTTCTTCTTGTCAAAAATTACTGAGAAATATGTCAAATATCATTTTATCCATAGCAGACGTTGTAAAGTATTTCAAAGTGCAACAATGTTTTACACTTGTCGTATTTTTAGGTCTATCAATTAATTAATTAAGCTTTCTGTTAGCAAAGTTTTACACAAGAAGTTATAATGCTCTGAACTTTCTATATGAAAAATCAACGTGGTTGTTGTAAATGTAACATGGAAAATTTAAAAGGCTGCTTCATTGCAGATTTTGAAAAAAAAAACTATTCGTACAAGTGAGAAGCCATTGATTATGAATTTTTTTTTTGTCAAACAGAGCAATGAGTTTGAATCAAGTCAGCCATGTTTTTAAGTTTTGCGAAACAAAAAAATTTTTTGTTTGTTTTTGAAAATTGGGTGTCTTTTTAAATATCCTTAATAAACATTTTTTTGTGTGATGCATTTTAAACTATTTTAAAGTACCTTGTTAATAGATATTTCATTGTTGATCAATTGTTGTAATCAATACAGAGTAGAGGGTAAAAGACCTCTGTGTAGTATAAAATGTCGAGAGCTCAATGGATAAATGTTAATTCTAGAGTAAATAATGGGTAAATGTAGGTAAACTGAAGAACACTTTTATTTAACAACTTTAGGATGCCTTTCATTTACCACAGAGTTAAATACTACATTCTCTTGTCTTTTTAAAATGGTTTTAGCATACACAGTCTACAATAACTTTTAACGTGTTAAGTTTGTGTCAGACATGTGTTTCAAATGCACAATCAGTCTGGATAGTATAATGATTTTATAGCAATTGAATCAGTGAAATTTGGTTATGATTGGGAGATAATGATAAAGATAATGATCTTTTTCCTTGTGGGGAAAAAAAATGTCAATGACATGATAAGAAGGAAATACAGTAATAGTTAATTTTTATTGAATGTTTGTTACCCATACCAATCTTTATCTGCAATTAAGAAAAACAATTCTGATGCTGTTTTAGCCTTGATTTTTTTTTTATTTGAACTGACTAAAAATCTCTTAGAAGCCTGTATGAGATACAATAGTTATTTCATATAAGGAATTTAAAGATTGATTGTGGTGGGTTATATCTGACCTGTATCAAGTCAGACAATAAATATGTTAATATTGACAAGTAACTAATAATGACATGGGTCAAATACTCAGGTTATATAATTTATAGTAACATGATATATCTAGACATCTACATTAACTTTTACACCTTGTTTATATACCATTATGACATTATACAAATGGCTATATTTCACTCTAAACTTCATCCCCCCACCCCCATCTCTCCTAGAATTTACAGACCTGAATGTTAAAAGTGTAAATTTAGTTTGGCAAACTGTTATAATGCATTAGTAGCATAACTTGTCATCCCTTTAAACAACAGAACATTTTTAGATTATTTAGAATATTGTAGAAATGGAATGTTATCAATTTATTTTATAAATAAATTGTTCAAATTTAAATTCAGTTCTTGTATTTTGCATAGTTGTCACTCACTAGACATGAACCACAAACTAATACTGTGATCTTTGTCATAGCTTAAAACTTTATTACAACTGGTAGAACTAATCTTTCCTTTATTTAACTATTATTGAAGATTCTAGAAATATAAAAGATCATGTGAAAATTGAAGCAATCAAGTGTCTTATATTTAATATTCTATTAGGCCCTTCCTTATTAAATCAAACAGATTAATGAAATATTTAAGGTCAACTATTTTACCAAACCCATAAAATTGTAAAGGGCTTGTATACAACATTGAGACAATGATAACTTAATGATAGATAATACCACTGTATATAGGTAATGCAATTTGACAGGAAAAGTATGGAGTCTGTGTTCTTTTTTTTTTTTAATTAGGTAGGCCTACAAGTCAAGAGTCTCCATAATGAAGAATATTGTTTTATTGACTTCTTGCTCTTTTTTAGCACTTTTGGATTACTTTGCTTGCTGAAAGACCTCTATCAGAAAGGTATTCTCCATTTCCAAAACAAGATGCCCAATGACAAAGATATATAATTTGTCAGCAGCATGAATTTGATTTCAAATAAACAGTTCGAATCACAGATTTTATTTGAAATAACATAGGTCCTTGAATTGAAATTGTTTTATGATAGTGTTGTCCATGATATCAGTCATGATTTTTAATCTGCATTGTTCTTTAATATTTAACTGATAGCATGTTGTTTACAATAGGAATACAAGGTCTTGGTATGTGAAGTGAATAATTTCTTTCTACCACTTGATAAGATATGAATAGCATTTTGAACATTATATCTAGTAATTTCCCTGGTATAGTTTTAGGCTTGGTTGAATATGCACTTTAAAACTTCTTTACACCAGGAAGACAATTTTTCAGCAACTAATATGTAAATTAATGTTTTTATTTTACACAAGGACAGTTTTACAGCTTGAATTTTATAACAGAAATTAAGACATAAACTGTGTTTCCACTGAGAGAAAGCCAGCTTTCGTAACTGAAAACTGCTCTTTTTGTGTGTGGCAATTTATCGTGGGCCAAATGAAAGCTAGCTTTAAAGGGACTGGTCATTATTAGTAATAGTGTTCACAGCACACAGTTTTTAGCCTTCAAATCCATGTGTGTCCAGAATAATCTGCGTTTGAATGTCAAAATGAGACTGTGCCGTATATAGAAAAGACATATATAGAAATAGAAAGTGAAACTCCTAGTACATTTTTAGTATTTCTAAAAACTATTTACATATATTCAAGTTCCAAATCAACCTCCAAAAAGGCGAATTTGACCCTTTTTAAGCTGGCTTTCACTTTACTCCATGGAAACGCAAAAGCCAGCTTATTCTTGTTCAGCATGCTGGTCTTTCCTTTTCTTAACAGAAACAAAACAACATTTGCACTTTCTTTTGTCAATGTTAATCACTTAGCATATTCCAATTACATCCACTGCTATACAGAGTGGGAAATTGCATGTTTTTTTTTTCTCCACTTTGATTAGATATTTGAAAGTTAACATTGCTTTGTTCACTTTCAACTGCTCATGCAAAATAGTTAAATTCCCATTGAATGGTAGTCTTGTACCTCACATGTGTGACAGAGGCTAAAGTCGTCTGGGAACTCAGTGTAAGCATAGCACGTTCACCAATAAAGATGGCTCTAAACCATTAAAAAATGTGGATATAAACATGACAAGTGTGTTTTTTGCATTTCCTTGCCAAACCTATAATTAACCATTTTATATAATTAACCAGAAACTTAACAACAATATCTATTTGTGAAAGCTGACATACATATATATATATATTTATAGTTTGCATCTGTTACAGCATTTACCCATTTCTGAATTTGAGAATTGTTTGAAATTACAGATGAACAAATTTGCAAATTGCTACCTCACCCTACTTTGTTTCATAAGAATCATGAATTATTGTACTGAATTATTTACTATCTGAAATATTATATCTAATATAGAATTTTAACAGGTATTATATATGTTTCTGTAATTTGATCCCATATTTCATTTTAAATAGATTGTCAACTTATTTCATGTTATCACTTATATCAACAAATATAAAACCAGTAATTTGATGTTGGCTACATTTGGGTATATGATGTTGGTTATATGATGTTGATGTAAACTGAAACTGTTTTTATATCATGCAAATAACATCAACATTCATTTTTTATTAGTAGAGTTTACAGAATTACTTTTCTGTTTAAAGTCAGGTCAAGGTATATTGATGAAGAATAAAAGAAAGATTAAAGATATCTGTATCTTGCTTCAGGCTTAATATTTACCCCTTTAACCTTCACATAACACCCATTTTATTGTTTCTTATATGATTAGAAATACAGATAATTTGCATTCCAAAATATGAAATTTCAGTCAAAAATATAAAGTATAAGCACATCTTATCATGGGTAATAAAATCCCATTTATACAAGGAAAGAGGAAAAATTTGTGTTCAGAAAAAGAAGAATAACCAATGCAGATCTGTCTTTCAATACAGATACAATATTGGTGAATCCATACATCGTGTGGTCGTGTATCGATACTTGACAATATCAAGAATTCTAGACAATATATTTTCATATAAAACTAGAGGTCATCCAAAATATTATTTTGTTATTATATGAAAATAAACAGTAGTAAATAATCATTGAAACTTGTAAATCACTAAATTTTGTCCATTACCCAATATCCAGATACGTATCATATCATAGTCCTTATATCGTCAGCTAGTGTCAAACTACTAGTAAATATAGTGTAAATTAGCCTCAGGTCTTAGATAGCCCAGGTCAGTTTATCTTGACCTATTCATATATATGGTTGGTGGATCAAAAATAGTTTGGTATTATAATAACATTTTTTTTACAACTGGATGATTAAGGGTTTAAAAGTAGATATCTATAATTATGATGTTAATTTAAAATCCCCATAAGGTGTCTTGTTTAAATAGAGACCAATAAACAAGAATTATAAACCTATTGGTGTGACTGGCAACCATAGGGATCCTGTGTACCCCCCCACCCCCACCAATGGTCAGAGTGTCTGTAATGGACGTAAATTAGGCACAATTTGGCATTCAAGAACATTAAAGTTTCGAAATTTTGTGCCTGTGGCGCTCTATTTGAATTATATATTAATATTGTTAATCTTTGTAATACATTGATGTTTAAAAATTTGGCACTTAAACTAAAGGGCTTAATTTAACCAAGATGTTTATCCTTTAGACCACTCTTATGGCAGTTATTTATTAAGGCAAAAAATTTCTGTGGTGCCAGTTGAACCATGGCTGGTTGTGCCACAGTGCAATCAAATGACAGGGTCCAATTGTTGCCACTCAAGCTCTATCACTCATTTTCTTGTCACAAGCATCAGAATTTAGGAATATCAATTTTAACATACTGTATTTGGAAGAGAAAATATTGAATACCAACACTAACTACCAACTTAAAACATTTAAAAATTATCTTTCATGTAAACTAAGGAAGCTGTAACATGCATTCAGTCTGTATTCTTTGTAACAATGTTTTGTTGTCTATTGTTAGTTGTTCAGGAAAACATTACCATGATAATAAACAATGTGGAAATGTAACAATTAGAGGGAAGAGCCAGGTCATGTCACATTGACTGGTAGTGGACAGTGAACATACAACCTTTACTGTGTTTTATCAACAAACCATGTCCTCTATAGTTTACAACAACAAAGACTGACTACACCCATTTAATCTGTGCCTTTGTCAATTTTTATACTGCTAGTTGTATAGGATTCCCTGTTCTAGTTCAGACATTTTCCAAAATGTTTCAAAATGAGGACAAGAATCTTTTAATGAGAAAGAGGCAAAGACTCTAAATTAGGGAGATAGCATGGTGTATTTTGAGGATTTTTGTTGCAAGACCAAGTTTCTCAAAATATCGTAGATTAATGTATAAGCGTAAAAAAGTTTAAATTTAAAATTTTGAGAAATTCTTTATTTACGATTTTCATTGGAAACTAATTACTAAATGGAAAAATATATGTTCTTCTTGAGACTTTGGTTTGGTTTGGTTTTAAAACCCAATATTCTGCATTTACTTGAATAAAGTTTCTTTATAGTTAATTTCCTTGTATAGTCCCCAAAATTATCCTTTCAAATTACCAAATTATTTCTCAATACAAAGGGTTCAATGTTAGACAGGACCATATTCTGAAATGGTGCAAGGTAACCTTGACATTTTTAAAAAATGTTTATATCAGTACCTATTATTAATTCTACAGACTATTGTTGTAGTGGTTATGTCGAGACTTACAAATATTTCTTATACAGCTGACCTTTCCAAATATCATGTTTACATTTACACTTAGTTACAGAATGAAAAAAATTAAACCAGAGACAAATAACTGACATTCATTAAAACATGTTGAATTAAGACTTTAATGAAGATTGTTTGTATTGTATTTCCTGGATTGAATTAAATTTGATTTAAATAAATAAATAAAAATCAAAGTTTTGAAAATATGATATGTTCCAGACAGGTTAATGTTATATTTTTCCCATATACCTTTAAGAATTAAAACCTGTCATGGTATAAGATAAAAATTTACGGTTTCATCCTGTGGTCCCTTGACTGATTTAAATGAAATTTATATTGTTTTGAAATTTTTAAAACCAAAATCTATTTTAAACGGATTTTTTGGACCAATAATACTTTAGTCTCAGAAACCGGATTTTGTTCAGCTAAGCCAATTGGTAATAGCGTTCACAGCTCACCATCGAAATTTGGAAATACATGTGTGTCCAGAATCATATGCGTTTCAAAGTTAAAAAGACAAATTGTCTTCTTTTGAGATACTATAGAATATTGAATATAAAAGACATCTAGAGAAATAGGAAATTAAATTCCTAGTTTGAGAAGGGACGTCTGTTCTTAATTAAAAAAAAGACAATTTGAATGATTCAAACATGATATTTATAAATAGCCATATGTAGCCATATGGATATAAAGTTTCCCGTCTGAATATAGTTGAAATTGTAATTTTACATGGATATCTGGTTACTTCTTTAACTATATATTTTTTTATATCTTACAGGGATCTGATCCATTGATACAAACAGCAAGAGGGAAGTTACAAACTCGACGTTCTAAGTTGAATGACCAAATAAATAAAGAGTTACGCATGAGAAATGGAGCTGAAAATTTATATAGGTAGGACACTAGGTCAAGGTATTTTTAATGACTTATGCACTGTAATATGGGCTATAATATAAAGTCCCTGTGCTTCATATCTTTATGCTTTGTCCTGACAGTAAAAATTGTCCATAATCAATCCAAACAAACAAAGTAGTGGCTAAGTTATAAGAAGTTGGTTATAAGGTAATATTCCTGCTTGAATCAAGAAAAATTTCAGCCATTTCAAAATTGGTCCCTTTTTATTTACATAGCTAAATTTTTAATACATTATGCGAGGTAGTATCACTTCAAAAATTTTATTGGAGCCGCGTTGAGTGAGTTTGACGCTTGCTCGCTAACCTGAAGGTCCAGTGTTCAATCCCAGCATTTGTCAGGATAATAGCTTTGGATTTTTCAACTTGGTTTCCCCCTGTCAGTGATGTAGGTATGAGGGGCTGGCATGGAAAAGAGTCTTGTCGTTACGATGGGACAATAAACAAAGGCGTGCTACAGGATGTGCACGTTAAAGAAAACTCAACACTTGGAAATCGAAAAAGAGCAGGTTAATGCTGCTGTCCTGCCAAAATCTCCCTCTTTGTACCCTGCATGTTGTTTGCCTGTCTTCATTAGCCCACATGGTGCAGAAAAGTAGGATGTAGAACTGCAGACATTTCATTTCATTTCAAAATTTTTATCTTAGGCTAATTAAAAATACTTCACAGATACCAAAACCAAGTACATACTGTTAAGATTGTTAATAAAAATCCAAAATTGTGTAGGATCTAAATTAAAGATCTAAACGAGCATTTGTAGCCGATGCCAAATAATACTACAATTTTATTGTTTAAACTTTGATTTTATAAATTGATTGATCAAAAATGATATCAATCATCTTATATCTAGAATGAAATATGAAAATTTTGAAAGAAAGACTTTTGCTATGGAATTTTGAATGTAATAACAAGATTGCTGAGGGCAATAAATCAGATAGTTATATATTACAGTAGTTGACTATTTATGGTATGTTAGAAAAGGAATATTGCTCTATACCTAATATAGTATTAACCTAGATATTTGATTGATTAGTGATTAGATCTAGTAATTATTTCTTCATAAACCTACTGAATAATTCTCTTTTATTTATGAATGTCATTAAACAGGGCGTAACTAGAAATTCTACAGGGCAGAAGTCAAATCTCAACTATAGGGCATTGAAAATACCTGTTTCTCCATCTTGATTAAAAACTGTTCAATATATTTTTATTTGAGACTTCTATTTCATGATATATATTTTCTTAGTTATTGAGAAACAGAGTAAGGCTTAATCTTATAAGTGTCGATCAGATGCAATTTTTCTTCATACAAATGACAGATTGGAATATCAATAAAAAATAAAATCAGATTTGATAAATCTTTTGCAGATGATTAAGATTTGATATGAATATATTTTAAGTTCAAGGTTTATTATTTTGGAAGTTAGACAGGCCATTTTGATAAAAAGGAACATTTTTACTTGACAAGTTTTAGTTAGTGTTCTGTTGGTATGTACATACTATGTACTGTTATATTGATAAAAGTTATTTATAAGGTATAATTAGTGAGTGATAAATACTGTTTACTTATAATCTAATTACTGAAACCTGAATATTTTATAACATTCTTTCTCTTTATACCAAAAAAACAAGATTTTCTGGATTTTTACACTTTATCATAATGTATCAGGTATTTTCTAAAAGTAGGAAGTTAATATTCATTAGTTGCTTCAATTTTTGGTATACTTAAATCTTCAGATTTTTTACCATCAGAATTATCTTTGTTATTTCTATTACTGTCAAAGAATTTGATGGAAGTCATCTCGACTTTGCTAACAACTGACCTGTGCATTTTATACTTTATGCTTTCAACATTATTTTCAACAAGTCAATTTTTTATCAATAAACAAGAAAAAAAGACCCACCTGTTTTCTGTAGGTATATATTATTAACATAAATCAACAATATACTATATTTAATCTTTATATAATATTATAGATCAACAATGATAGTATTGACATCATATACCGTTCTGTTAATATTTATCCTATATAACAATGCCTACTACATACTCTTCGATAATATTATATCTCTCATTAAAGTAAACATAAAAATCTAGATAAAAAATGAGAACTATGTACAGGGGATTAAATTTTGATATAATGTTTATCGGAATTTTGCATGCTTTCAGTTAGATTAATAGATAATTTTTAAAATTTGATCATAATGTCAATTGTATTTATTGACAATGTATGAGCTAAATTTTCAAACTCTACTTTATGACGTTTAATTTATTTTTGTGGCCAGATATATTTGAGGAAGTCAAACACCGAGGAATCAAATATTAAGGGAATTTATCATTTATATCTTGAAACTGATTTGCAATATTGAAGATGTTTGTTCTACGTGTTTTATCTAAACAGTAAGAGTAAAATATATTGATATTTGGTGTTATTGTTTTTGGTGTATTGAGGTGTTCTAGTTTATCTATAGACTGTATACAAGCCAGGATTAACACATTGACAAGATTGATAAAATAAACAGTATTTGTAGATTTAGTTAACCTTATATTTTGCCTATATTATTGATATACACCTGAAATTGACCTGGTTAGTCTATAGTTGATTTAACGATCGGTTTCTAGTGACATAAACCATCTTATGCTAAGGTGTTAGATAGTAAAAACAATTTAAATCAATTAGTCAAGTTTGTTTGACAAAATATCAATAAGGTTATTTTAGAGTTTATTTGATACAATAAAATGCAGCTAGGTTCAAAGTTCTTCTAAAGTAAAACAATCTACAATCATTTGCCACAATCTTGATTATATTTTACCTTGCCTTACCTGAGTATTTAAAAACTCAGCCAGGATAAGTTTGTCTATTGTTTTGGGCTTGAATTTCAAGCTCTAGCCACCAAAAATAACCAAGAATAATATGAAATATTAAAAAGTAATAATTTACAATGAGGAAGCTGAATTTGTTGTTTAAAACCTTAAATCATGAATTTTCCTGAATGAAAGGAGGTGCACCAATTACCTTACCTAAAAATCCATAGACTATTTTTCTAATATTCAGCTAAAATCTTGACAATGAATCTTGAATCTTGAATATGATGAGAAAGAATTGTGATTAGTGACAGTAGCTAGAACAGTTTGGTTGAAACTGCATTATGCTTGCTTATGGTACCACAAAATTTAATAAATGATTTCAGAAGAATAATGTATGTTTTTAACCTTGAGGCAAGGAGTTTGTCTTGTTAACACACAACTCTTGTGAAATAAGATGTAAATCTGCAATATAATATATTATTTGTTTATTCCAGAGCTACTAGTAATAAGAAATTAAAGGAACAAGTAGCAGTTGAATTGTCATTTTTTAATTCCAATATACAGTTATTAAAGGAAGAATTAGCTGAATTAAATAGTTCAGTTCACATATACCAACATGATAAGTATGTTTATAGCAGTTTTAATAAGGAGGAAAATGTAAATTTGCAGTTTAAGATTTGGGTAGAATTTACAGAAATTGTGATCAAAAATCAATAGAGAATTTATTCTCCATAGTTTCCATCATTTCCCATAAGTATTTCAACAAAAACATTAATACATATCTTGAGAACATTTTAAACTTAAAACACAAGTTTATAACAGTTGTTTAGCAGCATTAGTGTTTATATTTCAGTTGTGCTAAATGTGTACCCATGATACCATTGGGGTTAAAAGAAACAACAGAAGTGGATTGTTCAGTACCTATAAAGGTAAGAAAACATTTTTTCTCAATTTTTGCAATTTTTTGTATATATTGATAGTAAAATATGACTGAAAAGAAGGATTTTGATGGTGTCTACCCAACTAAGCCTATGTTATATCATGGCAATCTGTTCATATTTTGGTGGTGTAGCTTTAATAGGCCTCTCATGGCTGTGATATAATTTAGATACTGTCTTATTTTCTTAAATAAGTGATAATTGTATTACTGTATAGTATTTTTGTATTTTTGATAGGATTATTTATTAGAACACTATAGTGAAGAACCAGAGAAATTTATAAATGAAATACAAGAATTACATAATATACGTCAGGTAAAGTACAAGAGCTGTTGATACTACTTGATTAGTCCTATATATTCATTGATTAAGGTTCAAAAGTTCCCATCTTTGGGACATTTGATATTAAAAAGGAACTTTTCATTCTTTTTGTATCTGTACTTGATCCCCGTTTAAATATAATGCTGTTTTGAGAGATTTCGATATGACATTTTTCAAGAAAATCAATTTATTTCCTGTAACCTATATTATTATTCATAGAACTAGAGATCTTATTAGCCACTCACCAAATTGTATCAATAGAGTATTATAATTTTACACTGCCTGAGTCATTTTATTCTACCTGTTTGTCACTTCTACTTACTTTCATTTTCACTTCAAATCATATGATTATGAGGTCAAGTTGATGGAAATTATATCATTAGAAAAGCCAATACATGTAATTATGTTTGAGTTATGATAAGTTAATATATTTGTTAATAGGATATTATATTACTGTAATGGCTATAACAATCTTGGTAATATTATGATATTTCATGCAATATCAACATTAATATCTTAATTTTAAAATACATTTAACTTATAACTACCCTTTTTATTATATTAAAGAGAGTATCTTAATTAAACATTTTATATTATAATATATTAATTGACATTAATCTATGTCATATTTTAAGTCACTTAAAGTTTTGTAAGTATCAAATTAGATGCTATGAATCTATGATATTTTTATGCAAAATATTTGTGAATATTAATTGGGCATACAGATGAAATATTGATTTCAAACTTTCCAGCTCCATTTTTATTTCAGTATTTCTGGAAAATTTTTACTGCACGCTTTCACCTGGAAGAT
This sequence comes from Lottia gigantea, assembly GCF_000327385.1. NCBI lineage: Eukaryota > Metazoa > Mollusca > Gastropoda > Lottiidae > Lottia > Lottia gigantea. Next base: position 2,786,623 of record NW_008710950.1, on the reverse strand, counting down.
GCAGATTTCAATTAAATATATATTTTATTGCTATTGTCCCATATACTACAGAAGATTTATATTGGTATTGTTTTGTTAGTTATATGTATTATAATATTTGTCATTTGATAGGCTATCAGAACACCAGTGAGAGATATATATGGTCTAGAATTATTGATGGAATATTTTAACCAGTTATATTATATAGAAAAACGTTTTTTCCCTACTGATAAACATCTTTCTATACATTTTCATTGGTAAGATAGTTTTTAGTTTAAGAATTTTATAAATAATAGCTCATGCTGTCAACATATATTTCAGTTTGTTATTCAACATCTGGAAAGCTAGTTTTCAAACTAAAGGACAGCTTCCCAATATAAACATATAAACACTTGCTGAATAGGAGTAAGATAACAAACTAAAACCACCCCTACACTTGCATAATTTCTGTCCATTCAGTGACACAGCTTTGACATGCCAAGTCTTCTTGAAGTAGCATTGTGAAATACACAACTGAACTTTGTTCAATTAAAATGAAGATTAACATATATCATTGTATACAGGTATGACTCTTTATCTGGAGTACCAAGTACACAGAAAGCTATAGGTTTTGAGAAAGGTAGTGTTTTATATAATATTGGTGCATTATACACCCAGTTAGCTTGTAAACAGGTGAGTTAGTATTCAAATAATGTATAATGTATGTAAATTGGCAGCATCAGAAGGTTAATAGGCTTGGAATCTGATCTTTAGATCTGATTTTCTGCTATACAATATTATCAGAAGTTGTTATCATTGAATTGCTTTGTTTTTTTTGTTTTTGCTTCTATCTCTATCTGGTATCATTAATGTTTCTATGCTTCATCAACATAGTTATGTTCCCTAAATGAACTGATAATTGTTTGGATTATTTTTCATTAGGATATATTTCACTGTTTTAGGACAGAACTACGATATCTGGACTAGAAGATTCTATAACATATTTTGTGAAGGCAGCTGGAGCCTTTCTACATTTAGAATGCCATTTTCGTAATGCACCTAGTATGGATATGCAACCCTCTACACTTTTGATGTTGGCCTCTTTAATGCAGGTTTGTAATAGAATTTTGTTACCTATCAGTTTCTAACATCTTAGACCAGTATACCAACTAGGCTAATAGGTTTCTATTAGAATGAAAATGTAAAGTGGTAGGTAACCTATCGTGGAAAATATTTGTCAATTTTCCATTGTGTTGATGATTGATTCTTTTAGAAAAATTCTTGTTATCTTCTAGTGTCAAGCTCAAGAATGTGTATTAGAGAAATGTTATTTAAAAACTGTACAAAATGGTATCCTAGCCACTACGAAAATGGCACAAGAAGCAGCCCTAGTAAGTTTTATTTACAGTTAGTTTATGGAAATTGTACCTGGGTCCCTCTTCAGTTAGATAGTGTGCATCATGAGAAAATAATAGCTGGTGTATGAGATTCAAACATGAGAAACATTCTGCCTTGAATGAACTGATAGAGAAATGTCCCACAGACCAAAATCATAGCGGGTTTCTTTGAAGTGGCAATTGGATATTAATTAGAAAATACACTTCAAATATTACATATATTTCAGGTATCAGAGAAGTATCGAGATACACACAGATTAATGATTAGTGAACCTGTGAAGAGTTATATCCCTTTCTCCTGGATATCTATGGCTCAAACTAAACATTATTATTATAAAGGTTTAGCCCATTATTATATAGCATCTGGCTTGCTAGATCAGAAAGGTAAGTTGTTGTTTTCATATGAACAGAAGAAATATTGAAGCATACAGTTCACCTCAGTCAAAGGGTTTTGAATTGAAAAATATAAAGGTTTTCGTCCCAGCTAGACAAATGGATGTTTGGTGTTTCAAGACTGAGTAGTCTCTGCCAATTAAGTTTTCACTATGTTATGAAGTATCTAGGACAGGACATCCCAACTGTCATCTGCGATTTCCCATTTGGCCATTTCACTTAGCAAACAAATGTGTTTTTATACACCCACATCTCTCTATGTGGACGTATATTGTGGGCACCCCTGTCGGTCCGTCAACATTTGCTTGTAAACGCTCTAAAAACTAGATTTTTTGATGAAATCAAATGAAATTCAGTATGTGTATACATATTCATAAAACGAAGATCAAGTTCGAATTTGAGCTATTTTCGACCGTTAAAAGCAGAGTTATTGCCCTTGCCCCAAAATCTTGAATATGCTATTACTCTTTTAGTTTTCAACCATTTTTAATGAAACTTAAAATGGATGTTTCGTTTTTACCATCCGCATGCCGTGGTGGGCGTATATGGCTGTGGTCCACTATCTTTCAGTTTGTTTTCATGAAAAATAATAAATGTTTATAGATAGTGATGATATGGAGAAGATCAAGACTATGTTCCAAGGATTACAGATTGGAGCAGAAGGTAGAGATGAAAATAATGGGTTGAAATTACCTACAAATAGTGAAGACAGAAAAATAATAGGAAAAGCTCATTTAAAAGAATCAGTATTAGGTCATGAAGAAGCTTTAAGAGTTCATGATTTGTGTAAACAATTGAGGAAGGTTGACCATTATGGTGAAATCTTAGACAAGACTCATGAAAGGTAAAGTCAGGAACTATAATATTGATATTGTATTTGATCTATTAAAATCAGAAAAAAATATAATTTCTTGTAGTTCAGCTCTAATTTGTCTTTTTTTGGTTGTAAACTGCACCTTCGAAGCACCAAAACTTAAAAGGTTTAACACGATTACATAGCCAAATTATCAGTCCAAATCCAGATTATATGATAAAGTTAATCACAAATTAAACTCTAGATCCTTATGTGACATTTGTTTATGTATTTTCAGAGCATTAAAAAAGTTCTCAGCATTAGAAGAAGAGGATGATTTCTCTGATTTAGTAACTGTTGCCAGAATACAAGGGAAATCAGAAAATGATGTTGTATCAATTACGCCAGAATTCTCAAAGATAAAGGTGACTGATATATTTAGAAAACTAGTAAGTGTTATATTTTCTAAAACAAGAAATATTTGCATCATACATGTAATCTAAGCTTATGAAATAAATGCACTGTAGATGTTTATTTCAGAATAGTCAATAGTGATAGCATCTGATTGGATTACTGTTTAATTGATTTTCAAATGAAATGTTCTATTATTTTTAGGGTCCTATATCAATATTTAATGCCAAGAATGAATGGTCAACACCAAGATTAGTTTCATTACATCGAAATACTGGTGAAGGTTTTGGTTTTAGTGTTAGAGGTGATTCACCAGTTATTATAGCTGATATAGAACCAGAAAGTGTAGCAGGGGTAAGTTATATTCACTGTATTATCTGTACATTGTCAGGAGGTAATCACTGTGGTCACTGTATGACAGAGCATAGATTTATAATATTGTGGTCACTGTATGACAGAGCATAGATTTATAATATTGTGGTCACTTTATGACAGAGCATAGATTTATAATATTGTGGTCACTGTATGACAGAGCATAGATTTATAATATTGTGGTCACTGTATGACAGAGCATAGATTTATAATATTGTGGTCACTGTATGACAGAGCATAGATTTATAATATTGTGGTCACTGTATGACAGAGCATAGATTTATAATATTGTGTTCACTGTCTGACAGAGCATAGATTTATAATATTGTGGTCACTGTATGACAGAGCATAGATTTATAATATTGTGGTCACTTTATGACAGAGCATAGATTTATAATATTGTGGTCACTGTATGACAGGGCATAGATTTATAATATTGAGTCACTGTATGACAGAGCATAGATTTATAATATTGTGGTCACTGTATGACAGAGCATAGATTTATAATATTGTGGTCACTGTATGACAGAGCATAGATGTACAAAATGTGTATTATTGCAACCACTGTCTAATATTATTATGTATATTTAAATATTGTGGCCAATAGCTATTGTAATTTAATGAATATTATTGTTGTCAATTTCTATTTTAAGATTTATATAGCATCTGTCTTACATATGTAATTTCGAGCGACAGTTATTCTTCATGAAGAATTATTTGTATTTACAGTATAGCAGTATGAAAGTTGGTGATTTTGTAGTTGGTGTTGGTAATGTTGATACACTATGGTCTAAACATGAGGAGGTGGTACAGATAGTACGACAAGCTGGAAGTGATCTAGATATTAGATTAGTTACACCTGTAAATACAAACTTTCTAGAACCTGTACCTAGAGTTACATCAACTATTAGTTTACCTTCAACACCAGTTAAAAATCGTAGTCGTCACAATAGTACATCTAGTGAACGAACAAATAATAAATCAAACCGTCTCAGTGCTCCCTGGATTTTTATGAAAAAAGATATGAAGAAAGAAAGAAGTGAGGATGATGCGCCAGAGGACATTGATTTTGAAAATATTTCACGATAAAACCATTATTTATAAATGTAACAGAATTTTTAATTTTACATATTGCTTAATTTTCATGTTTGAATGAGAAACTCTCATTAACAGTCAAAATTACTAAATAAATTACTTTTGTCATTATTTGGTAAAAGTAAACATGCCATATTTAAAGGTTCACATAAAATCTGTATAAGATTGTAAATGGCAGGTGACACATTGTTTGTCATAATAGCTGGTGATGTTACTGTGATAATGTTTAAATTGTGTCTTTGAAAGAAAATTTCAAGACACATCGGATTAAGAGTTAAAATACTTGTTAATAATATCTCAAGACAATATTATGGTAGTGCTCACTGCTTTATTTACTTAGCACACTATATTTTAACATAATTTACACATGTTGCCATGTAACATTATGTGCATAGTTATTAGTAAATAATGCAATAATATATGCCTTTGTTTTTAATGAGTTATTAATTAGCACACACCTTTTTTTAATGACCACTTTTAAAACAAATTCAGGCTAATGAAGATTTTGCAAACTGCTCCTTTATGATTTGCATTACTGTAGTTTGCTATTATTTTCAGTTGAAATAAGAAAATAAATGCAAATTAAATGGTGTTGTAAAGGTGATAGAGTAAAGAATAGATAGAGCTGGTCTCTAGACAAGTAGTAATAGCATGAAATCAAAATATATCAATAAAATCACAAATACATGTTATTAGTGAAATCCTGTATATAATAGTACACTATTACAGTTAATGTATTTAAAACTTTATATTGGTGCTACTCTATGTTATGTAGCTTATTCCTTTTATTTAAGCCTGATTCTGATTTTAAGGGAAATTTTGATTCAAATTAAATTGAGCTCATGTTTTGTGATGTGAACAGATGCATTTTGTGAAAAACTTAATTTTGTTTGTCATTTGTATGTGCTTTATAATAAGTTTGATTATTTTAATTTGTTAGCTTGTTGTTTTATAAGTATATGAAATATATGTATTATTTAATTATGTGTTCATTTCCCATAATGTGTAATAATTTTATAAGCATTTAATGTGCATAATTTAGCTAGTTTTAAGTCAAAGCCTTAGTTTGTTTTAGAAGACCAGGACATTGAATTATTGGAAAGTATTCTGACAAATACAAACCAAAATTGTAAATATAGTTGCTGAAATATATAATAAAAGAATAGGTCCAGAAGAAAAATTAGCCACAATTAATCTACTTTCTATTCTCCTGCTGAAAACAAATAATCGTCTGTTTGGTTTCAATCACCTAAATCAAAATTAAATCTTAAAAAGTTGAATCTCAGGAGAGGCAATCTTCACTTCTCAGCCATTTTTTCTTTGATGGCAACAGAAACTGACCACAAGTTTTTTTTAGCACAATGTGGTCTGTGTCAAAATTCATATCTGTTCCAGTTATGTGTCTGTTTATGTAAGCACTGAACATATTCCCTGAAAGTTATATATAGTCATACAGTATATGATTACCTCAAAAATAGAAGTATTACTTATATTTATAATTAATATAGTATTATATTTCACAATTATTTCACTAGTTAGTCTGATCAAAATACAAATACATTTTTCATTTTGTTTATCAATCATTCTTCCTCTAATGTTTTAGGGTGTGGCTAGCGAGGCATAACACGATATGATGCAACTTTTCGATCCACTCAACATCTGTTTCAGGGTATCCACACACTGAAATCACAGTTATTTGAAAGAAATGTATATATGTAATTGTATTTTAATCAGATTAATATTTTTAACTATTTTTAACAATTTTTTTTTATTATTCTTATTGAGGTCTATATTTGTTTTTATTTACTCAAATTTTTACTGTTATCTTAAAGATGAAAACAATCCTTATTTCTGCAGATTTACATATACATTTAAGTTAGTTTGTTTAAAGAACCACACTGAAAGTTGCAATATAGGTTCATATCAAATTATTTTATACATAACTAGCTCTCTTTATATTTGTATTGGGTTTTAATTCAATCAGTATTTTTTTTTTTAAAAGAAGCTAGTCATTTTTATATGAAATTGATTTTAATATACATTCATACTTCATTTTAACATTTATCATATTGAGAAATAACTGTGGAGAATTTTACTTTAAACCAGAATTAAATAAAGTTTTTATGAGCATGTACATTGAAATATTATTCCTTGAAAAGATCTATTATTTAACATTATTATTTGTTATGAGATTATATAAAAAAATATGCAAATTGTAAAAATGTATTAAGTAGATATTTATAGTAAATTTAATAATATATTATAAACATCTGAGTTGTTGACATGGTATTTATCTTTTCTATTGCTTTTGAAGCAGGTATTACACATGATAATATGTTGCACATTGACATTATGCTTTTCATCGTTCCCTAATGTAGTAATAGGCAATGGGGGGCGGGGGGGGGGGGGGGGGGGGGGGGGAATTTAGCTAGTGAGCAGGAAAAGTTCTACTCTTGTGCTAGAATCTTGACTGCAAGGCAGAAAAAAACCAATAAAGAGAGGATTTCCAATCATTTTGTAAAGATACCAACTAGAATGATTTGACACAAAATAAACTTTAATCCAATACAATACCACATCTTCCAATTCAAATACAAGATGAAATTGATAACAATATTAAGACAATAAAAATTAAAGTTAAAAATATGGCAATAAGGTAATACTGACAATAGAATTCAGAATGTGATGTACAATAGATGGTATCAGATATCATGATCTGAATATATATATCTTAATATCCATCTTTTAGAAAATACAGTTACTAGTATACATATACTGAATGACAAGTATAACATTGTCTAGAACCATCATACACAACACATCACAAACTTCTAAAAATATTTTATACCACACAGAATATCAGAGGATAGTCAGAAATCATATATTTTCATGGGCACCAAATTTCTCTATTAATTAACAGTGTAACTTCATTACTTAATTATCATTGAAACTTTTCTTTATTAATACCTCAAGTAACATCACTGACAGTTTTAAGTAACATCACTGACAGTTTTAATATAATATTGTTTTAAATTGAGTCCTAAAAAAATTAATGATTTCACATGATTTGTATCATGGAATCTTTCCATAGTGAACCACTCAAATAATCCGTGAAAAGAACTTTCTAGGCTTACGGGATTTACAAAATTAAAAATGGAATTTTCTGAGCTCAATGCTGAGTAGTAACTGATGAATAAACTTCATTCAACTGTTGAGTGACTCTTATAAAAGTTGTTCTTCTACTCAGTTCTTTCAGTTTGGATGCGCCAACATATGTGCAGGTAGATCTAATACCACCTAATACATCTTGTATAGTTTTCTCCACATCACCTCTATATTCAATTTGTACTGTTTTACCCTCTGATGCCCTAAAATTAGCAAAAATAGTGAATGATAATCTATTTTATAATAATAATTTTGTCTATCGTACTTTAATTGCTAAATGTCATTTAAAGACTTCATATTCAAATACTCTCTTTGACATTATAAATAAGTGGATGGATTGACATACTTGAACTGTCAAATATTAACTCACCTATATTCAGCTACACCACCAGCATGTTTCTGCATAGCGGTAGCAGAACTCATACCATAGAATAGTTTGAACTTCTTTCCATTACGTTCTATAAGTTCTCCACCAGATTCTGTATGTCCAGCTAACATACCACCCATCATAACATAGTCAGCTCCAGCTCCAAAAGCTTTAGCTACATCACCAGGACAAGTACAACCACCATCCTACAACATCATACTCTTGTAGAATATGTTCAATGTATTCTACATCTCTCTATATGGATGTCTAATATAGGCATCCATGTCTGATTGTTCCCATATTGAAAATGCTATAGCTCATTCAATTTTCAACAGATTTCCATAAAACTTTGTAAGAAGAAATATAATCGAAATGGGGTTCGGATCAGAAACCAAGCAAGTGTAAATTTACTAGTATGATCAAAAAAACATAAATGTTTCGACTGATTTCGACAGTATAATCATTTGAAGAAAACTTACAGAAATTATATGTCCACCCAATCCATGGGCAGCATCAGCACATTCAATAACAGCTGATAATTGAGGATATCCAACGCCAGTTTTCTTACGTGTAGTACATACTGAGCCTGGTCCAATACCAACTTTTATAATATCAGCCCCAGATAACACTAATTCTTCTACCATTTCACCTGTTACCACATTTCCAGCCTACAAAATCAATCATATAACAGGAAAAATTATAAATATTTCTGGTTAAAATTCTTAAATGTAAATGTATCTATTTATTTATGTTCTATTAATCACCTAATTCACTTAACCACTAACTTAATACTTAGCTTGAATGGTGTTGAATTCTAGTCATGTTTTTTTCTGGAATTACATTAGGACAGAGAAAATAGAATCAATTGAATCTGAATGTGATAAAAACCAAGCATAATTAACATATAGATTGAACAATATAACTAGTATAACAAGTTTGCTTAAGTTTGCTTTATCTTCCTATCATACAATCATATATGTGACATAATTATGTTAAATTATTTTGAAAGAAAATATCCTCTTGTTCCTCTATAATATACGGCCCATGAAGATATTGTACTGAATTATTATTTATAATGAATGTATCAAACTAGTTATAGCTATATCAAAATGACACAAATAAAGGGAAAATTGCTAATTTTAAATTTGATCTATTCATTTTGCAAAATTCATTCTATTAGCATATAGAAAACATGATATTACTTTTATAAACATAAATTGTACATATTAATTATCAGTGATAACGTAACACCTACCATAATAGTATGTTTAGGAAATGTTTTTCTCACATCCCTTACAAACTGTACAAAATGCTCTGAGTAACCATTGGCAACATCCAAACAAATAAACTGTAAATCTGGCACAGCTTCAATTATATTTTTCAAATTCTTCAAATCACCTTCAGCAATTCCAGCACTTACTGCTACATGCTGTAAAATATAATAGACAATAGCTCATACAAATATACAATATAAATGAAATGACAGTTAATTAACATCACTTACTCTTGGTTATTTCTTTTGGTATTTATTTCAGTTAACTAAATATAGGAATGGTTTTTCATTTAAAAGTTTAGCTTTAGTGCCATCAAATGTATAAAGTGAAAAGTCAGAGATAAAAACCCTCTTTACCGGCAAGGCAGCTTTATTCTGGGCAGCAAATTCTTTCCATTCATCAACTGAATAATGTTTATGTATAGCTGTAAACATCAGATGCTAGAAAGTCAAAACACAAAATATGTTATTAGAATAAATAAATTCATTACAAGGTACATATTATTGCAATAAGTACATGTATAAAAGTAAACAAAGTATTAGTTGATGGTCATATTGTTTTCACTGTAGTGCTGATCAAGACTCATGGATGAGGCTATGCATTGCATAAATTCCTTAAATGTATTCTGTATTGTATTGTTCTCCTCAAGATCTATTACATTAACAGTTTGTAGGTCCCTTATCAATGGATAATTGCTATGATGAAATTACCTTTGATAAGACTTTAGCCATTTCAAAAGTACCAACTGTATCCATGTTTGCTGCCATTACAGGTATACCAGTATAACTTTGACCAGAATTACGAAATAAAAATGACCTTGTCAGGTCAACCTGTCAATAAAAAAAGAAATGCATAAGATAAATCTTAACAAATCCTAGTACAATACTGAATTTATTTCAAGTACTGTATTAATTAATAGGCCTGGCACTAAATTACTATGTCCAAAATTTGTTGCCTTTGACAGGAAAGGTTTGTTTAGAAAAAAGGCTTCAGTTACAATTACTTAGTAAATTTCAGACATTTAGAGATTTGATGTTCTAAATGTTTTGTTAAATAAGTTTGATATGGAGCCTATAACAAAATATTTATCATGGGGCCATTTTGGAAAAGTTAATAGGCTATTTGTGAAAACAGGATTTTACAAAGGGGAATTTACAAGTCAGTAATTTTCACCCGATTTTTCAGGGCAGGCAGTGTGTCTATTTCAAATGTAAAATCATTGAACCTTATATTTCTTTGGACCCAAAGATATTCTACTAAGGCAAATGGCATAAAGTTGAAAATTTTACTTTGAATATTTATAAGATGACAGAAAAAAATTCAATTCAAAACTCAATGTAGTCAAATAGTAGTCTAGGCTTTTATGTGAAATAGGCAACATTGACATTGAATAGTAGGGCATGTAGTGGTTTCCCCCTTTACATATGTTCCTCCCTATTGGTTTCCCTCCAGTAGTTTTCACCTCCTTTTATTTCCTTGTGGTTTCCACCCCTATTTGAAATGGTTTCCTCCCCTAATTAACATATATCTTTGTAAGATTAATTAAAAATCTGTTATCAATTATTGTGACGGATTAACATAATATCAGGAAGCCATTATTGGAATAAATTGCATTGTTATTCTTAGATAGATATTCACAGAGATAAGTAATCTGATGGTAAGCATGAACAATTGGACTTGTTCAACATTGCTGATTTGTGTTGAAATTGCAATATTCTTGTAAGGCATGCCATGATTTGAGGTGAAGAAATATGTCATAGGAAATGTGATACAGGGGTATTAATATTTATTTACCTTATATATTTTCAATAGTATCTAATATAGCTTTGCAACAAAATTGAATCTTTTCACTAAATTGTTTAATTCATCACAAATTAGAGATTAGGTGGTTAAAAGATAACACGTTATTCTTTAACAGAAGTCAATGTCACTGGATGAAGTAAGCTTACTTTTTACATAGACCTGTTACAAATTAGAGTGAGGTAAAATCAGTTCTCATGTAAAGGGTGAGGAAAGAAAGACAATGGTAGGTAGGTAGATGACAAGTTAACGTTCGCTTCCAGCGGATGCTGATATCGCAAACTAAGTAGTTGTTGGTAGTCGTAGTAGTTGGATTAAGAAAGACAATGTGGATGTACCTCCTTTTATACATCCTAATTAATCTTTTAATTACTTTATTTCAATAATTTACAGTTGACAACTTTTTGAATTGGACAATTGTCTTTTATAATGATTGTAAAATGTAATTATTTAAACCCTTGCTTGTTTGCTAGTTGTTAAGAAAAAAAAAATATCATTTTATTAAAGAAGTGACACAAATCATTACAATACAAATATGTATAATCCAATATATATAATATTAGAAAAGTAGTAGGCCTAGTTACTAGTACTACATCATGATTGATAATGATAATGAATATTATGAATAGCCTTACAAGATACAAGTGGGAATGGTTTGTCTGCGACTGGTTTTGTAGTGGGCCTTGTAACCTAGTTGAGTTTGAACATTAAAATACAAAACTTACGTCTGATCTACTTCGAATTGTACTTCTTTTTGGTCTAAAAAGAACATCTTTGAAGTCCAGCTTGATGTCATTATCAATTCGCGGCATTTTGAAGACTGATCAACGTCTCCGCATTCGACCCCTTAGTAAAATGTTCAATTAAAATACTGGGCACTTGTCCTTTATTTCGATTATCCAGAAACAAATAATTATAAAGTAAATCGTGTAATGTCAATTAAAGACTAAACGATCGTGTATCTGACTATTAGGCTATTTGTACCTTCTTTGGTTAAAGTATTTTTCCAGGAGCGATAACTTTGTGAAAAGAAACCAGTGTCAGGTTACTGATAAATTCTCCAGATGAAACAAATTATTGTTATGTAATTTATAGTATTTGCAGAGCAGCCAATGGAGCCATATTCTTTCAATTAATGAGTTCTGAGTATATATATAATACATACAAATACAGATATAAGATGCAAGTGGGACTACACAATGATAATTAATCTTAAACTGATTATGGAATCTATATAGGCCTATGGAATATTTTAAACATAACAAATGATAAACAGAAATGATTCATAAAATGTGTTCAGTCCTTATTGTCTTGTATGTGTGATTATGGTAAGAAAAATAATAACCTTTTGTGGATTATGGCAATTCACACATATAATTCTTAAGTTTGGCAAATGCAGTATAGGCAGAAATTATAACATAGTTCATGAACTCGAATTTACTAGTCAAGGATAAAATCTGGTAAATCATTTGCAAGATAAATATAATGCAAGAGTTTACATGACACAATATGTTTTTAGCTAAAGTTCTGCTGATTGAGCAAAATTGCTATAAAAATGATACTCAAAATGATGTTTTTTTTTTTTTAAAACTGGGATAATGGTTGTCAGTATCATTTTATGTATAAGATTTGAACAACATCTAGAAGTGGAGAGTAGATATAACAAAAAACACAAGGAAATGTCCTTGCCCACTTTATTGTCTGTACTGTTCTCATTGTCTTCATTACCGTTTTTCTTCTGTACATGGCTTCCTCCTTGTTATATATCATGTTTACCCCTACTACTTCATTTCATCTGATGACAACATGTGTAAATTGTGTTGAAACGTTATGTGCTTTGATATTAAAGAAGTGAGTTATACCATAATATACCTTTTGTGTTTTTTGTTATATTATTTTATGTATGTTATAAAAAAAGTGAATTCAATTTTTTACCTATTTTCTAGACCTACTGAGTTTAACAGTAAAAAGCAGCATACAAAGACCTTGAGCACATATAAGAAAATAAATACACTATTTGCCAAATGAGTTGTTTTGATATTATAATCTATTTGACAAGAGGTATTGATTTTTGGTGTTGATAAGTCCATCTATTCCATTTCCATTAAGGCCTAAAACTTACACCTTAAGAACTTAAAGAAAATCAAGATAAATACCTACATTATCTTTATTTAATATATTACATTATACAGTATACTGGTTATTTCCGTTTTATAAAGAATATTAGTATCCAATCTATTATGAACAACATTATTATAATTAACAAAGGAGTTGTTACAGGTGACAGATGGATGTTAAATCCCAAGTTATCTTTCTGAGATCAAAATCATTTGAGCTTCAATGTTCCAGAACTTCAACCAAGTATGAAATAAACAACTTTTAGTCATACACTTCTTTTGAAGTAATTGGGGTGATAATAAACAATTTCACTAAATTTCATCACGAATTGTGCCATTGATAGTGTTTATGAGCCAAAAATTGGATGCGTTTTCAAGAATAAGATTTTTCAGATTTTCAATAAGATTCATCTTGCGTGATAACAAACATCCATACCAAGTTTCAAGTTGAATGTGTTATTAAGAACAAGGGCAATAACTCATATTAAATATTTTTTGATTTCTCTGATTTTCGATAGGGTTTATCCGTGGGTGATAAACTCTCACACCAAGTTTCGTCAAAATCCATCAAGATTTATGCCTTCTAGGGTGTTTAAAAGCTAAAAATTGAAGCCTTTTCAAAAACAAGGGCAACGACTTGTACTAAATATTTTTAGATTTCTTCTGAATCCAATAGAGTTTATCGTTGGGCGATAAAAAACACTCACACCAAGTTTTGTCCAAATCCATGCCTCCCAGAGTGTTAACGAGCTATTGGGGACAGAACCATGGACATGGGTGACAATGGAAGTTTCCATTATTTCATTTAAATTTCTGATTTGACTGCATTAACAGACCTAATTTCATAAAAAGATCAAAAGAAACATTATTCCCTGCATGATGTATGACAAAATATTTACAAGGTTGACAAGAAATAGCATTAAACAGCACAAGTAGTATTCTTACATTCATGTTAATCATTCATATCCATTCTAAACATGTCACTCACAGTATTAATATATACAAATAGAATATCAAATGACCATAAATCTCAGGTAAATCAGTCTTAGTCCAGCTAAAATATCATTTCTCCATGGTTATTAATATAACTGTTAATAATATCAATGTTGAGACCACTGAATAGACTTTAAATCAATTCCTTCTTGTACCATCTCCCATAATGGACTGAAATGACAAAATAGATATTTAGTAATTGAGTATCAAGAGGATATTCTGCAATAGACTTTTGATTGGTGTTTAAAAGCTAAAAATTGAAGCGTTTTCAAGAACAAGGGCACTATCTCGTACTAAATATTTTTCGATTTTTCTGATCTTATCCTTGGGTGATAACAAACACTCACACCACATATCAACAAAATCTGTCAATAATTGAACCTTTCAGAGAATTTACGAGTTAAAAAGTGAATGCCTTTTTTAAGAACAAGGGCAATAACTCATACATATTATATTTTTCGTTCTCTCTGATTTTGCGACCGATGTAAAAAAATTTGTGTACTTTATTTTTACAACTAAGATAGTCTCTCTTTCACTCTTTTTGAGAATCATCTCATTTCTTGGTGCGCAATGGACCATTGTTTTTTTTTTCACGCTTTGACTATTATGGAGCTAGACCTAACTATCATAACAGCCTTCTACCGTCATCATCAGCCCCATAATCACAACAATCGCCATGGTCATCCAACTCGTGGAATTCAAAAATTGCCGCCGTCAATAGAGGTTGGGCCAAAGACGTGGCATTGGCTCTAAAGAATCATTATGATTCAATGCTTGCTGACAAAATTACTATGATAAAGTCACACAACCTCTCTGAACAAAATTTTAATCAATACTCTAAAGAAGCGATCAATTGGGCAAAAAAGTCTTATAAGTGACTCCAAAATCAAACTCTTGAAAAATACTCGCAAATATTGGTTGTTTTTAAAAATCCTGACCCTATTTCGACTTCCGGTATTGATGCAGATATGATAGTTGACCCTTCAGCTTCTCCACCTAAACAAGCTCAACCACCTACCAACCAACCAATAGCATCCTCCCGAAAGCGACAGAGATCACCTACTTCCTTACCTAGTACTTCTACTTACCCACAACCAACTCCAAACAAAAGAACCAATACCACCAATTTACCAACATCGCCTTTTACTCCAATCTCCAATTCTGTTAGACCTCTACCTACAAGTTCACCTGCTACCCCATCAAGACCTAGATCCAACCCGAAAACTCCAAGTTATCAACCAATTCTACCTTCTGTCGACGTCTAAGCTTAGGTTTTAAATCACCAAACCATCCTCGTCGCCATGATAGTAACAAGAACAAATCAACATATACACTCCCTGAAGTAACCATACCTACCATTATCATAGGATCTTCAAATATTTACCGAATTTCAGAGGTCAACCAGGACACCCAAGCTGAATCTTATCCCGGAGCCAAAATTAACCACATCATCGATATCCTTACAAAAATTAATCCAACAACAATACCATCCAAATTCTCCATATTGGCCTCAACAACAAGAATGAACCAGGTGAATCCATCCACAGACAGATGCTGGAATTGCTATCCCTCGCCAAAACCAAATTCCCATCAGCCAACGTATTCGTCACCCAGATACCAGTTTCTTCCATCCTCCAAATTTAGCCGCCAACTTAAGAAAGATCTTCTTTTTCATAAGCCATCTCCATTTGCAAAGACTATGCCGCGATTCAATGGAATGATCGAGGTAACCCATTTAGATCTCGTCCACTGGAGGGCCCCCACTGCCAAATCTGTATATTTAAATTGGGTCTCCCATTTAAACTAAACGCAGGGGGGGGGGGGGGGGGGGGGGGGAAATATTCCAAAATTACGACAAACTGTTGTCAATTTAATTCTCCTCTTGAAGAAAGACTTCTGGACAAANGGGTTAACCTTTATACCCACCCATAAACCATTTTCGATTGAACCAATTTTGACGTCGGTAACTGAAGTTCAGCGAACATTTAAATTGAATTATTACTTTCGCGAAAAACTTGGCTGCGGTAAACGAATCAAATTTACGGATAGATCTGGCTGGAATCTACCAGATAATGCAATTGACCAAAATATTTAAACTATTTGCGACAATTTATATGAAGAAAAAACAATCTTACCCATTTTGAACGAAAATCCCTCAATAATCTAAAAAATGACAAAACCATTATCATCAGGAAAAGTGACAAAGGCAGTTGCTGCGTCATTCAAAATCGCGATTACTACATTTTTGAAATTGATGAACAGCTGAACAATCTAAATCACTATCGCCAACTTGCTACACCTACTTTTATGGAAACTGCGCGAGAAATAAACAATATTCTACAAAATTTGGTAAAAAAGAAATTTATTTCAGAAAAGCAATATGACTACCTTTCCGCGTCCACCGAGCCTCGCCAACGACACATTTACATGCTTCCGAAAATTCATAAAAATTCCGAAACTGAGTAGTCAACAAAAGTCCTAAAGGAATCATACTGAGTTTCAGAATACATAGATTACTTTTTGTTGCCACTAACATGCAAACATCCCTTTTATCTGAAAGACACAACCGAATTCGTTGAAAAAATCAAGAAATTGGACATTCCCGAACACGCGTATTTCATTTCTTTGGATGTAACTAGTATGTATACCAACATTGAACAACAATGTTGGTCTTGACCCCGTCCGTAAGGCATTTGTTTGATATCCGTATTCTGATCGACCTGACGCGCAATAACTTTTTTTTTTAATGGAAAAATATATTTACAAACATCTGGAACTGCTATGGGCAAACGATTTGCCCCTAGTTATGTGAATATTTTTATGGCCGAGTGGGAGATAGAAAATATCTCACCGTTTAAACCTTTATTTTATGGAAGGTTTCTTGACGATATTTTTATCATTTGGTCCGATACCCTAGAACATTTTGGGAATATTTCGAAATTTAAACAACCACCACCCTCCTATGAAATTGACAGCAAATATCAGCAAAAACAGATGGATTTTTTGGACACCACGGTGTTCAAAGGCAACAACTTTCTTTCTTCTAAAAAATTAGACATTAAAGTATTTTTTAAGAAAATTGATACACACCAACTTTTATACAAAAGCTCATTCCACCCGAAGCACACTTTTTCTGGAATAATTAAATCTCAAATTCTAAGATTTCATAGAATTTGCACCCAACAGGCTGATTTTGACAAATTAAGGGAGAAGGATTATTCCAAAAGATTTCTTCGAAAAATTAAGAATGACACACTTTCAGACATTTTGAGAAAAAATGACCCCCCTCCACCTTTTATTGGATTCAGTTCATATCCCTGTGGAGGTCCTACTTGTCGCACATGCGAACACATACATGTTACCCATTTTTTCAACATAACAAGAACGGAAAATTGTTTGAATAACCTAATTTCTTGCGGAGATCATTCCATTGATGACCTTCTCATCATGCCTATAGAAACAGTTTCTACATCACCTAACATCAAACCTAAGCTTAGACGTCTACAACGCGAAAGTTATTGAATCGATCAACTACAGACTGTGAGGCCAAATGGACTCAACATTCAACATGATAACCAGATAATACCCTTTATAACGACATTTGATTCTACAGCTACCAAAGCTTCCATAATAGTCA
This sequence comes from Lottia gigantea, assembly GCF_000327385.1. NCBI lineage: Eukaryota > Metazoa > Mollusca > Gastropoda > Lottiidae > Lottia > Lottia gigantea. The sequence continues at coordinate 2,768,851 of NW_008710950.1, read as the reverse complement.
AACGCCATTACTTGGAACTTCAGAACAAATTTCTCCATGTATACACAAAACATTAGGTTGTAGGCCTCTTTCACAGTAGACTTGAACCATTGAACAATGTCCATTCATCCTAGGAGCAGATATTTCTTCATATAAATGTATCATGTTATATCAATAAATTAATCGATTTCTAAGTTAGATTTCAGGGGATACTTATTTCAGGACTGGTGCCATGGCTATATACAGTATATTATATAACATGCAGTGTATGTTTGTATGTGTGTCTTTTCAACTAAAATCATACTAATGACTAACTAATTTTCACATAATCAATAGACTTATCTATTGCTCTGTGACCTAGGCCAGTGCTTTCATTGAGACTCGTCTCAATACACCCTAACACCAAGTTTGATCTAAGTCCATCAAGAATTGTGCCTTCTGGAGTGTTCACGAGCTTAAAATTAAATTTTCAAGAACAAAGGCATTAACTCATACTTAATATTTTTCAATTTTTCTGATAGGGATCATCCTTGGGTGATAACAAACATTCAGTAAATCTGTCAATAATTGAACCTTCTTGAGTGTTTACAAGCTAAAATTGAATGCGTTTTCAAGAACAAGGCCAAAAACTCCTACTTTTTCAATTTTTCTGATTTTCAATAGGGTTCATCCTCAGTAATAACAAACACTCACACCAAGCTTCATCAAAATCCTTCAAAAATTGCACCTTCTACAGCATTTCAAGGACAAGGGCAATTACTCATACTAAATATTTTTGAATTTTTTTTATTGTCTAAAGGGATCATCCTTGTCAAAATCAGTCAAGAATTGTGCCTTTTAGAGTGTTTACAAGCAATTGTGGACATATGGACGGAAATGGGTGATGGCAATATACGCCTCTATTTCATGTGGGCGTATAAATATAAAGAAACCCATCTTTAACAGAATTTCATGAAATTGGTTGAAACAGGGTTAATTCAAAATTGTAACAGTTTTAAGACAAATTTTATGAAACTCCATTCAAAACGTTAAGAATTAATAGATAATATAACAGACGTTCAGACTGACATGGGAGCTCACAATTTAGAGCTGAGGAAGTATAAATATAAAGAAGAATACCTCATTTCCCTTAATCTTGTTACATGTTCTATACATTTATCAGCAGTGTAATCAACTTCTTCTTCTGTTGTGAATCGACCAATACCAAATCTAATAGATAGAAATCAGCAAGTAGAAAATATGTGTAAAGATATCATCTTTAAGTAAACTTACAATGAATGTCAAGTAATCCTTGGATTATGGATTTCCTCCCCTTTCTTAACCTCAATTTTTCAGAATAAAAATAAATTTCATAACCATACCTGATTGAAGAATGAGCTAAATCTTCCTCTGTTCCAATAGCCCTTAGTACATAAGATGGTTCTAATGATGCTGAGGTACATGCACTGAAACACAAATGAACAAATAAATACAGACCAAGTTTACTCTTTAGAAGTTTTTTAAGGAATGAATGTGGAAAAAAACGCCGGTTTGGCTAACTGGTTTATTGAAGGGAGTGATAGTAGAAATGTAAATATAATAAAATAAATGATTAATTAAAGAACTATATGTTGACAATGAAATAACTCACCTTCCTGATGATACAGCAATATCTTTAATAGCCATTAAAAGACTTTCACCTTCTATATAGGCAAATGATAAATTTATACAACCTGGAAATCGTAAAAAAACACTACTTCAATTCGGCATTAAAATAATAGCATTACATGTACTTATGAAGATGAACATTCAAATAAAGAAGGAACTTGTTACCACCTATTTCATTTCTGGGAAGTTTTCACAAAATGAAATGAAATGAATGGAGTTTTACGTCTGCACCATGTGGGCTAATGAAGACGGGCAACAGCATGTCTAGGGGTTTTGGACTGGACGGTTTTAACCGGTCAAACCTGGCTGGTTAAAACCGTCTAGACCAAAACCCCTAGATTGGACAAAAGTGGTCAAAACTAACAAAAGCAACACTTTGTTGAAGTTTTTTTCTTTAATCCAAGGCAATTAATCATACACAATAATTCCAAGTTATAATTGTTATATTATACAATGAAATTACATATATGTATTATGTATAGATAGTATAATGAAAATTATCGAATAAAAATATTATACATAGTTAAATTACATACAGATTCTAAGATAGCTTGCCAGGAAAGGTAATATACATCCACTGGCAGCTTTGATTTTGAATAAATATATTTAGCAGTACAGTAACAATCACCAGTATGAAATATTCAACCTTCATACACTTTTTGGTGATAGTATTATTTTTTGGTCAAGTATCCTTGAAACTACTCAACCTATTTATAACATAATATATGATGAGGCTAATTCTTACTCAGTTGGATCAGCAACAGTTCAAGACAGACTTGACAGATAACTTATATTTAATCCTTTAGCGACATTTAGGGGTAAAGATCACATTAAATAACGGAACAGACGACGTTTCAACAATATACATTGTCATCTTCAATTACCGTGATAAACAAAACATATGGGAGCGTTTTAATGTGAAATCCATTGAACTTTTAGTTTTGACCAGTTTTTACTACTTTGGGTGGTTTTGCCAAGTTTTGTCTGGCCAAAACCCAACCCTGATGCAGGGTGCAATGAGGTAAATTTTGCCAGGACAGCAGCATAAGCATGCTCTTTTTCGATTTCCAATTGTCGAGGGATCTTTAACGTGCACAGCCTGTAGCACACAGGGCCTCGGTTTATTGACCCATCCAAATGACTAGACACTTTTTCCATGTCAGCCCCTCTTATCTGCATGGCTGACAGGAGAGAAACTGGTTGAAAATTCCAAAGGTATTATCTTGACCTAACCCTGGACCTTCAAGTCAGTGACCAGACGTCCAACTCACTGAACCACTGCGGCTCCTTGGTAAGTTTTCACAGGCTGACAAAGTTCAACAATTCAACTTATAACATGTAGACCTTTCAAAATATTTTTTGAAAATATAGTATTTGTCAGAATTCCAACTAGATAATTGTTCAATGCACTGCCTATTTGATCATCATAACTTAAAATGTAGAAATTTCTCTATCCCAGATGCGATGGCAAACTCACCAGGATAAGTTTCATGAGGATCCCCATTTCTTATAACATGTGTTATATTGGACATAATTTTATTTAACAATCTGTCTGATAACTCTTTCACTCTTCTAGAATCATACTGAAATAATACATAACAATTATCATCACTTACTATAGTATAATTTATTCTCTTAACAATTTTGTGAGTTATGAACAATAATCAATTACCATTATTAATAAATGTGATTATGAAACAATTATCGAAACTTTTAATTCGAAAGAAACTTATCTAAGTAAGATTAGTATTTTATCTATAAAATGTTTAACTCCTTTAACTATTTTATTTTCTCCTTCGTGGAGTGAGTTTAAGTGTAAATGAAGATATTTCGATTTTGCTTCGTACAATGAGTTTAAATGTAAATTAGTTTAGGTCAGCACTGTTCAGATTAACCCTTTCAATACCTGTGATTGGTTTTCATCTTGTTTTCATTATATCAGTACGTTAATAGTGAGTTCATTATTTTACTTGTTACAGATGCGTATAGTCTTAATTTTGCCCTCCCGCCCTATTTCCCTGAATTTAAATTCTTTGTATTTGAATTAGATTAAGTTATTTTGTGATATTTGTTCATTTTGTTCTTTGGCGGATTAGATTAAGTTCCTTTTGTAATGTTTGTTCATTTTGTTCTTTTAGTAATTATTTAACAGTTTGTAATTTGTAAAATTTGAGTATATTTTGGCCACAATAATTAAAGTATTCATTTACTTTACTACTGTTTTGTTATTGTGGTTGGGAATTTAGCTACTTTTTTCTTACCTCCATTTCGTCCATAGCTAATTCACAAGCAGCCCCTAATCCAACAACAAGTGGTGTAGGTACAGTTCCACTTCTCATCCCTCTTTCTTGTCCACCACCTGATTGAGGGGCTTCAACTCTAACCCTTGGACGTCTACGGACATATAGGGCACCAACCCCTAAAATATATAAGAATCACAGAATTATAAAAATGACGCTCCTTCAAAATGTTTCAACCTATGAAGCTACTTTTTATGAAAAGATGTCTAATATCTCTGTGCTGTTTAGGTCAAAATATTACGGTCTTAGTTTTGATACTATATGAATTGTACCGCAATGAAAAGTGAAATTGTTCTGGTAGAGTTCAATTCAGATTTTGGGATTTGGGGAATTTTATTTAAATATGACATCTGGTTCTCCTGCAATCAAATAAAACACAGCATGACAGTTTGGAGTGAATTTCCAGTACATCATTAATGTTCCCAAGATCAGTTTCAGCATTTGAAATTCTGATAACACAGAAATTATGGTAATATTATCAATAGTAATGTACCTTTTGGACCATATATCTTATGACCACTAATAGATAGAAGATCTATCTTCATGTCATTGACATTAATAGGTATTTTACCTACAGCTTGAGCGGCATCAGTATGAAAAAATACTTTCTTTGATCTACACATTTCACCTGTAACGATATATCAAGTATGAAAACAAACATTTAGTAAAATATCTGGCATTTTCAAATCAGCATGTCTGAACATTTATGATTTTCAATTTCAATTAGGAATTTGTAATGTATTGAAAATGAACAACAATGCAGTCTGTAATGTAATCAAATAAACACTTCTCAAAATTCTTTTTCATCCCATTCAGTTATATCTCCTGTATCTAAAGTAAAACAAACCTTATAATCGAAAACTTTCTTACCTATATCAGCAACAGGTTGCTTGACACCGATTTCATTATTAACAGTCATTATAGATACTAATGATGTTTCTGGTGTTATAGTCTCTTCTAACAACTAAAATATACATATGCTCACTGAAATATCTAATAATTCTTATCAGATATAAATTTGACTACACAATCAAAAAGTTTAATAATTTGGCTTATGAAGCTAACGGTTGTGTTTTTTCTTTATGCCCAATGTTCTCATTTTATAATATGCATGTATAGATAGATTCATAAACGAAGCTTATTTAATCATTTCTTTCTTAACATCGTTTAATCAAAAACATAATGTTGAAAGAGAGGACAATTGATTTATACCTTCATATCAATAATACCATTCTGCTTGACAGGTAAATATGATACTTTAAAACCTTCTCCTTCTAGTGACCTACAGGAATCTAGTACACATTTATGTTCCTGAAAAATGTAATATCTGTGACTATTTTCATTGTTTCTTATAAATGATATGAAATCTCAGGATATCTAACTCAAACAACAATGAATATAAGTATTATACAAACAAATTCAAATTATGCAAGATTTACAAAGACAAAGATTGTGTTACTTAAGATACCCAGTGCTCATGTAGAATTAAACAAATCATTCTCAGTACCAATAACATCTGCTTTTACCAAATTATATAGAATTACCAAGGAAATGCTCTCTGATAAACTTACAGTTTGTGTTGTAATAAGATGCTTCTTTTTACTTTTATAAAATCTTCCAACCCCTTTTACTGCTATATTATTGGATTCTGTGGCCCCACTTGTAAAAATAATTTCTCTAGGGTCAGCACCAATCAAATCAGCTACTTGCTGAAACAAGTGAAAGAAGGTGAATGACAAAAGGCTATATACAAACAAGCGGAAATTTTTGGACAGCTTTAGAATATAAATACAAATTTTGACACGTTTAGGCTAAGTTAAGGGCAATAACTAACAAATAATTTATTGAAAAACCATGAAAAGCAAACTCGTTGGATTTCATCTGTATACATAAGCATACCAAGTTTTAATCAATTAATTCCATCAAAACAATTGCCAATTTTCTTAACCAAGTCAAGGGCAATAATGAAAAAAACCTCATTAATAACCAAGAGTTTTTCAAGTTTTGTCTTAATAAGATTGAAATCGTAACCTTTATCATGTTTAAAACTAATTGCAGAGAGATTTATGATACACCTAAAAATAAAGGCATATAAAAGGCAGCAATAGATTACGGATTAGATTACTAAATTGTATTAATGATGTTAATCTTACCTTTCTAGCTTTTTCAACAGCTTTTTCACTTTCCCATCCATATGCATGTGTCCTAGAATGTGGATTACCATAGTAACTGACTTGGTATGGCATTATGGCATCTAAAACCCTTGGATCCTATTTATATAATATAACTGTGGATTGTAAAATTGTTCCATTCTCTGCAATCTTGTGATACAACTTATTTTCAATAGATTGCCAAACTTTGCAAGGCCAACACTTGAACTTCTTTTATTAAAGGGATTGTAAAGAGGTTCTCTAAATTTCTTATCTGTGTCCGGGACACAAATAGAATCAATTTGCGCCATTCCAATTTTCAGAGGTCTGTGGCGCTTGCAATTTCTCTAAGAGAGAGCGTTTTATGATGTCACTATTTCAAAAGCTGCTATTGATATAAGGACCATTGTGAATGTAATGTCATAAAATGCCTAGTTTTAACAGATTTGCAAGAACCACAGATGTCTGATTGAAAATAGTGCAAATCATGACATGAATTTATTAGAAAACCTGTTTATAATCCATTTTAGAAAAATGTGAATTATTTGCTCAAACCTTCTTGAAATACATCATAGCATCATATAGTAATTCTATTTCTTGATTTGTTAAATTTAGTTTTCAAGTGAAAGGAGAATCTATAATATCATAAAACACAACAATTGCTTTTTGACACAATGTATATTCTTTTCCATGCTAAACTTTAGAATGATAGAACTTTTTGTATAAACATCCATTGATTCTTATTTTAACCGACTGTTAACCTTTCAATTTAATTTCGTTACATTTCCAGTTATCCAATCTTGCATAATTAAAGAAAGATAAGTAAAAGAAATCTGGCAGAGGAAGAGGTGGTAAGGTTTTTTTGGTAATTGTGTGGAATATTTCATTCATTGAACTAACATTTAGGCCTATATCAAGTAAAACTTAAATTACCAGTGGAGATGTGGCTTGGACATCTAAATATAATGGTCTTTTGTCTTCTGCTACATCTTTACTAGATGTTGACTGTGCTGTAAATTAAAAAGACACTAACTTAAATCATTCTAGAAAATCTAATCATGGGAATTTTTTTGTTCCACAACATGTGTTTGTATTTAAACAAACAATTTTTTAACAATGTCTTGCTACTTTTCAATGCTTTGCTCTTTGTCCATTTCATCAATAAAATATTCACTCATATATTTTTGGTTTATAATAACAAACTATTTTTACAGGCTTCTGACTTCATAACAATAAAATCTAATGCTACTGACTATAGCCACTACTAAAACCACTAAAGATGTAAATGTAAAGGAATCAAATTCTATACCTGAGGCTGCAGTTTGAGAATTTATATTGGAAGATATCCGAAACATTCTCTTCGTGACAGTGACCTGACTAGAAACATAACGAGAAGATTTTAAACAAAGTCGGGAAAACATTGTGTTTTCCTAGTCCAAACTGCAATCAAAGGGGATCAAAATTACTTTAGTAGAGTTATGAAAGCCCAACAAATGTGATGCCCATGTTTTACAGACTCGACCTTGACCTTACATTAATACATAAACAGACGCCAGCGCCACCTTTTCATTCATAGAAAGCATGGTAGTAGTTGAATGTCATAATGTACTATAATGATGTAGTCAACAAAATTCGATTATCTTTACAAGCTATATTTGAAGCAAAATCTACACAAAGACTTTTTTGGTGAAATAATATCATAAATGAACGTTATGTTCAAGTGTATTCATAGATACATTGTAGTGAAGTGCCCATGTAGGCCTAGATCCGAGTTGGGTATTCAGAAGTGGAGCAGACAGTTTTCTGTCAGCAATGCGGGTAAAAATGCCAGAACAAGTGGGCGAAGTAATTTTAGATTATCAAGAAATAGAGGAATAGATGACAACCAGTCTCCAAGATTATCACCACATCAAGTAACTACTATACTAAGAGTCAATGAAACTTCTGAGGTTGTTGAATCGGGACCAATCCGTGCATTTGAAACCAACCAACTGCCTTCAAACCACCCAATTGAGGATAGGAGATGTGAAGCCAAACTCCCTATTGATGGAGATAAATATTTATTTGCTGTTCATGATGGACATGCTGGATGTGCATGTGCTCAATCACTGAATGAAAGATTGTTCAATTATTTAGCTGTGGCATTATCACCACCAGAGATAGTTGAAAAGGTAAAAAATGGGGAAATAGATCTGACTACCGAGCTTTTACATTGGTACAATGGAGGTATAAAGTATAAACATGAACAACTCAAAGAACTCTATGATAAAAGCTTGAAAAAATTTGCTAGAGAAACATTAACTGTTTTTAGTGATGACACTTTTAGACGTGAAGCTCTGGCCAATGCTTTTATGAGATTAGATGAGGACATCTCTACTGAAGCTTTACCAAATGCATCAAATCCAGTTTTAAGTTCTGAAACACTTACAGTTGCTTTTGCTGGCTCAGTTTCGTGTGTTGCCTATGTTGATGGTATTGATTTGTTTATTGCTAATACAGGTGATTGTCGTGCTGTCTTGGGCGTGCATAAAATGGATGACCATTGGGAAGCCATTCCGTTATCAACTCCACATGATGGTAACAACGAAGAAGAAGTAAATAGAATTCTTAATAGGCATCCAAATGAATCAAACAATATTTTTAAAAATGGAAGACTGTTTGGTGATCTTGCACCATTAAGAGCATTTGGAGACGTCAGATATAAGTGGGACGCTAAAGATTTGAAACATATAGTGAATACCAGCAAGTATCCACATTCCTTCATCAGTATTTATGGTGATAGATTAGTCCCAAATAATTATAATACTCCTCCATATTTAACAGCTGAACCTGAAATTACTCATCACAAGCTAACACCCAAGGACAAATTCCTGGTTTTAGCATCAGATGGATTGTGGGATATGGTTTCTCCCGAGAAAGTTGTCCAGTTAGTAGCAGGTCATATGGATGGCCGTCAAGTATTAGTTCATTTTACATTGCCTCGAGAAAATATGACATTAGGAGAAATAAATAAGATTCTGACACAACGTAAAAAAGGACTTGCTAATAAAAATGTGGACGAGAATGTGGCAACTCATTTGATTAGAAATGCCATCGGCCAAGACCATGGTCAGTTATCAGCACAATTAACCTTGCCAAATAGTATCTCAAGATTTTATCGTGATGACATTACAGTCACTGTTATTTATTTTAATTCTGAATATATCATGGACTATTCTACCAGCAATCATTGATTTGTTATTTTCAGTTAAGCTTAAGAAAAACTATAAATGCTGTGCACAAAGAAATTGTTATAATAACTACTTGTCTCCTGTAGGTGTTGTAAATTGATGTTATAAATTAAAGTGCTATATTGTTGTTTGCATTTGAAGGTTTAGATAATATGTAAATATTGTTTTAATTGGCTGTTATTCATTTTAATAGTTTTATTATTATTAAATAGTAATATTGTTGTTATTAGATACAAAGCGTTTCGAACTTTGAGCCCCACCCCTCTTTAATAGCATTAACTAAAATAGGAATGAACAAAACCTCAACTGTTTCAGAACAGGTATTTATCTTGGGCTCTTATTTCATAACACCCTGGGTAAGCCTATATTTATGTTTTCTGCCAACATATTCAAGCATTGGTATGCAAGGATGGTCTTAATAATTGGTGTCAATATATAGGTTTGAGTTTGAGCTTACTGCTTATCAATTGTTTTAAATGGCACATTTTGCTTATTTTAAAAAAAATTAAAATATTTGTTTGCATTCCTAAAGTTATGTGGGAATTGTTTTTCCTGTATCTTACTGGACTAAGGGAATTTGCAACCGCATGATTACAGAAACAGGGCAACTGAAATAACTTTAAATACGCTGCCTTTGAAAAGAGGAAGTCAGATTTTCGTATCAACATTGGGAATAGAATGCTGCTCAGTTTGTGGAAACTAACAAACATTGGCAAAGGTGAGTCAAATGTGCACTGCTGAAAAGTATAAGTCTATAAACAATAGTTCTGTCAAGGGAACAGAAAATGAATCACCAGTACCATTAAAGACAATTGATCTTCAATACATTCTAATAACTTTTATGTACAACCTTTAATATACAAAATAAAATAACACCATCACATCTTGATTACTATCCTATTCAATTTGTACATTCAACATTTTGATGACATTAAAAAAAAAATAACAATATGAATCTTAAGTATTAAAATTAGCTGATAATAAGAAAACAAATACAACTATTATTTTCTTCCTTTTTTCGTCCCATGGAAATGAACAAAGGCCAGTAAAAATCACTTTGGTCATAAATATAACTACTATTGATGTAAAGCCCTGGATATTTTGAAAGTAAAATTATTTTCCAGATATATTTTAAACTCTTTAAACTGGAATAATGAGGTCTATAAAACTGGTTGTGACATTGCTGAAGAAAATCCTGAAGCATAAGACGCTTGGAGAGCTTGTGATGATGGTACAATTAATTGATTAGCACGTACAGATTCAGGAAACAACGCATGATAATTAGGTACTGGTACATAAGCTGCTGTTATGATGCGACCTGAAAAAAAACAAAACATACCTCAGCTTTGGTCATTCATAAACATTTCATTTAAGATTTTATATTTCAATAGGGTTCATTAGGTGATAATTCCAAATCAGTTTTTACAAATTGCAAAGGTTCTCATAGATTGAACCATGCTTATAATCACACATAAATATACCTGCAAAATATCTTCCATGTAAAGCATTAACTGAAGCTACAGCTGCAGCGATGGTAGGATTTTTAACATAAACGTTGCCTTGTCGAGAAGCTTTATCAACAAATATATGTAATACACCACCATGTTTACTACATTCCTCAATAACATCATCTCGTATCTCTTGATCCCAATTCAATCTAGTTTCCCTACAAAAAAAACCAACAACATTTCTCTTGATCATCAAGTTGAAACACCAAGGCTTGAACTGGATATTGCATCCTACTTTTGTTCACCTTATAATAGAAATTTATTTAACAGTTAGGGCCTTGATTTTTCATCTTATTTAAATCACGTCTTGGATGATATGAGCCACCAAATAAATGGTTTTTGGCACCTACATCTTGTAGCCACATTCAAACAAAATCTGTTGCATGACATTTTGTCAAAACCTGTTAAGAATTGTGCCTTCTTAAGAGTTTCAATAAACTTAAGTCAAACTTACGTCAATGGATCAAACATATTGGACAACATAAAACACTGTGTAGCTATTGGAGGAGCTGACTGAGCTGCTTGAGGTAATGTTGAAGAAGGCATTCCACTTGGCATCATTGGAGGGACACCAGGTACTCCAGCCTGAGTCAAAGCATTGGCAGCATATTGAGGAATCTGAAAACCAGTTCCTACAAAAGAGGTTGAAAAAAATATATATACAAATAGTCATTTAGCTTAAAGAAAACAAGTGGTTGCCTAGCAAGATACGCCCACTTTCCTGATACATTTTCAGTATATCAAGGGCAGTCACCTATCTGTGTCAAATCATACCAAAAATTCTAATTATTGCAAGATATTGTTGATTTAAACACACATTTTTTAATAAAATTCTGACATAAAATGTAACCTCTATCACTAACAAATTTTGATGTATTTTTACAAAGTCATGGGCAATAACTCAAATTCCGTTGATTGAAAAATTGTCAAATTTAATCTTTATAATGATAACACCAAATTTCATTTAAATTGGATAAAAACTATACTCTCCATTGTGTTCACAAGTAAATTTTGACGCGTTTTTCATAAATCAAGGGCAACTCAAAAACCATTCATCGAAAGATAGCCAAATTCTTACTTGTCCAAGATCTCATCATTATAAATATTCACATCAAATTTCATTGAAATTGGATGAAAACTGTCCGAGGTACTGATTAAGATTTTTATCTAAGAACTAGTTGTATATAAAAATCAAAACATCAGTCACTCAGGTATATTTCTCTTACATGCTAATGACTCAAGCACCCTCGATATACAACCGGTAAAGTTGCTGATTTAAAACATACTATCAGATCATATAGTAAGTATAAAATCACAAGGGTGGATCTAAGGAGCATGTGTTGACATGAATGGCACATTTTCTGTCAATATATGACACAAAACAGATATAACGTATTTTCTTATTAAGCTGTAATATGTGAGAACATATTATCTAAACTACTGCTTTGGAAAGATAAGTTCTTTAAGTTTACCTTCAGCTAATTTAGCCATAAGTTGTAATCTTCCTGTAGCACCTAAATCTATACCAGATCTATCTATTTCTTCACCGTCAAGCATTGATCCTCCACTTGCTTGAATTTCAGCCATTCTCTCTGTAACATGTCCAACTTTCATTGGTCGACCAGCCAATTCAAATCCATTCAATTGTTCATAAGCTTTCTTGGCATCTTCAGCTTCTGGAAACTAAAAATTACAAACAATATATATATATATTCATATCCTGTAAAAATCAAAGATTCTAATCATATAAAATTTTCATTAGTAGGCTGCACTCAGCTGTGAGCATCTGTACAGTGCAGCCTCGTTTATCAGTACATTCCCGTTCCTGATAAAATCGTGCAGTTGAACGAAAATCTGGATAGTTGAAACATGGCATTCCATAACTAGAGTTATATTCCTTCCTATTAGGAAACCTGTCAAGTGTCATGAGAGACCTGTGTACTTTACAGGGCCAATACCTTGTGAAGAACTCTTGATTATTTACAATTTTAAAATTCATTTCATTATTAAAGCATGGTAATAACATCATTCCTTAGAATTAGGATTTATAACCATAAATTACCGTGCCATATCTTTGTAGCAATTGTTTGATTGAATTCGGATACGAATGAACGAAAAATTTAATTCAAGTATTACTGAACGAAAGATAGCTTACACGTGATCATTAAATAAACTGCATATTCTCAAATAATGATTTATTAAACACCGATCAACTAGTCATCCTGAATAATACTAATCTGGAAGCCAGTTTCGCTTATCTATAAACACAAATTTCCATGCTGTAAATTCGTATGGATAACGTTTGATGCGTTCTGTAGCAATTATATGATGAGGTTTTATTAAACACCAATCACGTGCCATAAATACCGCTAATCTGGAAAACCAGTTGGAAGAACTCAGTGACACGCGACTAGATGATTAATACTAATTACCATAGAATTTGATAATCGGTATATATTGTAAAAAGCGTTATGTCAAAATTTGTTTAAGTTGGTTTTTGAATCATATACCTACAAACCAAGTTGGTTAAAACTGAATTTGATTCAGTGTTTTCATATGCGAGATCAAAGGTTAAAATGTTGTATTCCACATTAAACCAGCTTACCGTCACAAAACCATAGCCCTGAGATCTTCCACTTTCATGATCTTTAATCAACTTTATATCATCTATCTGGAAATGAACACAAATTTAATTTATGACCTTTAGCATGTAAGAGTTACTATTTTTTACAATAAACAAAATATGTAGCTCTTGTATTTTATGAAATAAAATAACTAATCTTACTAATATTTACTATTATGATACTTTAGTTAGTCCAAAAATTAAAATACCTAACTAAATAAAGATTGAAAAATATATAAATTTACCTTCCCAAACGGAGAAAAAATTCCCCTCAACATTTCCTCTGTTATATTATAATGAAGAGAGCCAACATACAATCTCATAGGACCTTTTGCACTTTTAGGTAGAATATGAGTTGGCATGGCTGTTCTGTTTTTCTCAGCTTGAGAAGCTTGAACAATGATTGGTACACCCAGTAATTTCTGTCCTGATAAACCTATAGCTAGGGGAACTGAATCAGCTTGCTGGAACTCAATGTAAGCAATTCCTTTAGATCTTCTGGTTTTATTGTCTGTTATTAATCTTACATCTCGTACCTGAAACCATAAAAAAATACTAGATATCTCAGCTTAAAAAAAAAATTACTTATGGTTCAATACTTTGAAAAAGGCCATAATGGAATCTCTGTATGCAGGTGTAAAACACATTTTTTATACATTACTTCAGATATATGGTTACATTTTAAAAATATTACCTTTCCCACAGATGAAAAGAATTCTTCTAAATCTCTTGGTCTAATTCTGGCAGAAAGTTGCATACAGAAAACTGTTCTGGCATCTTTTTCTTCTGGTGATAATTCCGGTGTTGGTGCAGTATTGCTGAAATACAATATTGATAATTACAAACCAGTCAAAAGCATTGTATTGTATTTCTTGACAAATATTCATGCCAGCAGATTTTCAAGAAATTCCTTACTCAATGGTTAGAGTATCAAAAGATATATGATTATGGGTCTGAATGTTACCTTATTCTTATAGGACTTTTACTCATTTTTCTTTCTTCTCGTTTTTTATAGCTATCATACCGTCCACTATCATATCTATCGTGTCTCCTACTCTCATATCTGTCATGATGTCTGTCACGATAATCTCTTTTAGGACTTCTACTTCTTGACCTACTTTTCCTTCTTTCCTTACTTCTTTTCCTATCTCTATCTTTATCTCTGTCTCCTCGATCACGACTTCTACAATAAATATTAATTTAATTTAGGATATTAATATAAATTAGTTATCTACCTCTTAAACTGGAATTCATAAATTCTAAGTCGAAAACTGCCAGTGTTTCATGCAGTCGTTGAATGCTTTCATCTTTCATATACCAGAAAGAAGAATACAAAATTAAGCTATATGTATTTGAAGAGTGACATGCCAAATTTAATAGAACAAATCAGTTTAAAACAAAAATTGTATTGAGTACTACTTTAACAGTGAAAAAAATATTTGTCCAGTGTTGTCCTGCTGTTAGAAATGAATACTCCTTTAAGATAATCAGCACATTTCTGAAAAACCTTAAATTCTATCATTTTAAATATATGGTGGCTTTCTACCATCATATGTCAAACTATTGTGGCAGCACAGGTTGTTGCAGCATCATGACAATATATATTTGAAATTACCTTCTTTTATCTCTATTTCTGCTCCTTGAACGACTTCTACTTTTACTCTTCTTCCTGAAAATTTAAAAATAAATTAACATCAGGATTATACTTTTAAAAAATAAACAGTATAACATAAGTCTTCGAAGACAAGCAAAGTTGGAAATGGATAACATGTTCCTGAAGATTTTGAAGCATGTAAAGGTTTTATAAGTAGGCAACTTAATACCTACAAACTACGAATTCAATAGAAATACATTTTCATTTCATGCCATATTGGCCACATTAAATTCTCAAGATCTGACAAAGTTCAAAAGATTGTGCAGAAATTGTACAAAACTGAGGCCAACAAGCTTCACTTTTTTTTTTATTGATGCCTTCCAATATAATTTGAAAGAATTTTTAACAATCAATTGATAAAAAAAAACTTTAAAAGCATCATTTCAAGGCCATATTTGATCAACTAATCAACCAAAATATTTACAAATATTCTGGTTAATATTTTTCTTCAATTTTACTTATGATCTGGCAAAATGAATGAAGATGGAATTTTAATTAAAAGAGTATAAGAATCTTAATGGTGGAATTTCAATACCTACTAAAAATATACAACAACCCATACTTTCAGTAAGCCATATGACCCGTAAAAAAATATATGTATTCCAATATATATTGAATTGTCTTGACTGGAGACCATGTAAATTTAGACTACCAGACCTAGATAATCAAATATTCATCGATGGCAAACTAAGGAAAGCAACCTAGCTCTCAGATCTTTGAACCAACTGAATTTTGGCTCACATACCTTTCAAAAGCAATCACATTTACTTGGTTCATTCAATAATAATCTCATAAATCCCAAAGAGAACCTATAACAGTTTTAAATTTGAATATATAGTTATAAGCACAAATTACATTGAACAAATTTAGAAAACAAGTCTTTAGTCAGCCACAAAAGTTTTCTTTTTTAATCCACAGCCTAAAATAGAAACGAAAGGAACAACTTTAGACAATCAGTTGAGTCCATTTTAACGTTATCTACAACTTACCAGTAACCATTAGAAAAGGACAAGATAACTTTTTCAGTTTTATTCCTTTAAAGTCGGAGCATTTCCTTACAACTGAAATATTAGTCATGACATCAACTGCATTGTGTACAATTATCCTAATTTTGCAGTTAAAATACATGGAAAATGTGAAGTTAGTTTTCCGACCTATGACAAAGAAACTATGTTGGACACAAAACCCACCTTGTTACTTTTGTGAAAAGAATTGCGAAGAGGTTTTCTAAACTTAATCTTGGACACTGATATCATGGATTTGGAACATTCCCACTTACAGTCAGAGTTGTCATTCTGCTAAAACTAAACGCTGTATTGTATGACTTCATCATTGCAAAAGCTGAAAATATCTTTTGCCTTGGCGATAGCTATGTCATAAATCATAAAACCCTTAGTGTTAATGTTATTACCAAAACCACAGGTATAATGCTCCTTTTTGATATCAGATTTAGAAAACCTCTTTAAAATCCCTTTAAATTTTAGATATGAATCTAAGTGAATTATACAGTTGATACTTACTTTTTACTTCTAGAGGAACTTCTTTCATATTTTTGATCATCTCTATCACGATCTTCTTCCTGTGATTCCAAAACAGCACATTATCAATAACACACGGCAGACAAAGGGGAAAAAGATAGATAAAATAAAAAATTAATATTTGGAATAAAGAGAATAAAGTTTTACAAGCCATTTAAGGAACAAAGAAAACCTTTCAAATCAATTTGGAATTTTTATTTGGACATCAAATTCTAAGATGTTTTAATAAAATATTTTGCACCAAATATTAATGGTTTATTAAGAATTTTCATAAAGAAAATTTGAAAGGTTTTCTTTACAATATTTCCTGTTTACAAAAAAAACAGAAAATAAACTTTTCAGATATTTTCACCTTCTGGACAGTTGTTATACAGTTCAGTGACCTTCATTTCTGTCCGATCATGTTGAGTTGTAATTGATGATAGATACCAACATTTAAAGCTTTACCCAGCATTCTTGAGGCCTACGACGAGATATTTTAGTTCAGGTTTAGTAACTGTTCATATTTTCAATTAAATGGCTATTTAACGTAATTATATTCATTTACATGGTATTTTAGTATTTGTACTGATTTGCATTTCATTTAAAATAGTTTTTAATTTTGTTGATGTATCACTTTTTTAACTATTTATTCTTCCTGCGGATTTAAATTCACAATTTCTATACCTTTCCAATTACAACATATGTGGTCAGGGACGGCAGTACACTTAAAACACTGATAGATCTACAGTAGAAAAGAAACGTAACCTTTTGTACTGATTTTTGTTTTTAAACATTCAGAACAAAAGAAAAGAAATATCTTTTACAATATATTTATAACATTCCCTTTGAAAGTTCAGTATATGGTTGCTTAAATGCTGAATGGCAGTTTCATTTCCCTCCATTTCGCTTGTGCAGCTAGTTACAGGAACAGGTCATGTCAGGATACTGATAATTTCAGAAATAAGATATCACAAAAAATTTACCTCTTTTCTGTATGGTGCTTCAAGCATGGCTTCTACATCAAAATCGTCAGACATCTAAAATAATGTAAAAAAAAGATTAACATCTTTAAAGATTTTCTTTAATGATATCAAGATTGATTTTTTTCTTTCTTAATTGCCTGCATTTATCAATTTACATGCTTTACACTTTTAACAATACATAATTATCCCTGATCTTTTATTGTTATTTGTTGAATAATTCTTCAATTTCAAGTTAAGTGAAAGTTCTTTCTATTTCCATATTCGGTACTGGCAATAGAATAGGCTCACCCGATTGGATTATAAAGCCAATCAGAGCCCTCGACAGAAAATCTGTAAACCACAAATAAGCCAGTTATAAGCATAATGTTTGTCAAAGGCTCAATTAATTAATTAATTAAGTACTCTCTAGCGCACAATCAAATCAAGCCACTGCATTGTGATACAAGAAAAGATTCCAATGAAGTCAAGGTATCAGGCAGTTCATAATATGTACTGCTCGGCTTTGTGCACCAAATTAAGTTTATCAAATAAGAAAACTAAAGCTTATCTTCACAGTTTACCATCGAAATTTATCTCTTTAAACATTTTTTTTAGGTGTTTAACTTTAAAGAGGCATTTTGTTTTAATTTCAATCTGTAGAACTGGGCTTATTAAGCGTCACAATAATGTCATAGAAATATATGTCCCGTGAATAGTTTTGATACAATATCTGCTCGTACAGTAAGAATGAAGCACAAGGGATTCAAAATCCTGGTTAACACTATTGTAACTGTTTGTAACTTGATTTTCGGAGCAAAGAAAAAAGTTTTTTGAATTTTGTACATTACTGAGAAATGGATTGGCAGCTATTCTTAGAATTTGCATGGACAAAAATATCAACATGGGCACACTTCAAAATTTGTTATTACAGAGAACAATTTTCAGACTAACAGTACAGTCAAGTAACCTAATTTTGTGCAAACCAAATATTGTGTGCCTTGTGTGACCTTGCTCTGCATTTGCATGTTTTGATAAACATGGGTTGTCTCTACAACGCCAAAAAAATTTTTTCGGATCATTTCAAAGCTATGTCAAATTTATTATCTATTTCTAATATATACTAAATGGCGGATTTAAATTATACCAAATATCACAATAATCTATCTGCCAAATTTCCATTTAATCTCAAGCTGTGATTGGAATTCCAAGAGTCGTCTGCTAGCAAGCCTGGAAATAAGGAATAGAAGGTCGCCTGTCAAAATGACAGGCTGATGGCATACCTCGCCTGTCAAATTTCAGAAGCCGCCTGTTAGTGGTGGACCTTCTTCCACAATATGCAATAGAGAACAAAGTCTATTCTCTTTCAATGAACACCTTGTTTCAGATTTCGTTCTTTTTAATTTGGAAAACAACTTTTCTAGTTTTGCATTGCTTACTGGAAAGGTAAGGAGAATTTCTATAAAGATTAAAATGTTTTTCCAGTTGCTCTTTGCTTTAGGAGAAGAAAAGATAACTTTCCAAGTTATTCTATATTCATTTCTGACTGGATTCAAGTAATTAATAACAAAATAAACTAAGTCATGCCACTCATAAAGCATTTCTGGGATGGGAATGTCAACACCATTGGCTACTAAAATTAGGTAGAAATGTTCCAGAAGTGAAACAATATCATCATCAGCAAATTCTTCTTTTTCACATTGAATCGCCAATGAATTCCAATTTTGAGTGTCCAATATTTTAGCTATTTTCTGGAACATAATATCATCCTCCCCTTCAAGTCTCTGTTGCAGATTTTTTAATGACATATCCACTAATTTTTCTTTGTCAGTTTTTATCTGTTCATATGCATTATCAAATTCTGTCTTATTGAATCTTACGTTTTGATACTCCACAAAATCATCACCTTTGAACAATTTTGAATCCAAGAATTTGAAACTAGCCATTTGATAGGTCTCTTTGTGTTTTAACTGTATGATTTTCTCTTTAGCTTGTCTAAGAGAATTCAAGGAAGATACAATGTCCAGATCTTCTCTTTGAAAGTTTTTTGACAACACAGATACAGGCATTAATAAATCAATGAACAAAGCAATTTGTAACAACATTTTAACTAATTTCCAATTTTTTTAGATAACCAATGAGTTTATCCCTATCTTTAGTGGATCCTTCTGAAGCCATAGTTTCCAAATGTTGTATAAAAACACCAAATTTATCTAACATAATATGCATTGCTGATAGCTTGAAACTAATCCATCTGGTTCCATTAGAGCGCTTAGGTTTAAATGTCCCTTCATCAAACTATGTTCTCTTTTAATATGTCAATCAAAGATTCAAGTTCCGATATTTTTTTTGATGATTTATGATAAAGAGCATAAACACGAAGAAGCATTTCGTCAATAGATTGAAAAAAAGTTTCTTTAAAGGCATATTTTAGGGCAAGTTCTAAACGGTGAGCAAAACAAATTCAGAGTATTGTTTCCTGTTAGTGTAGGCCACACCAAGATCCACGCCATGTTTTGATTCCAGTTCTACAATGGCTTCATACATTGTGAATGGTAGTTCATTCTTCCCGACAAAATAAGCTATTTCCATCTTTTTACATATTTGGGTTTTAATTTTATTAGTTAATCCAGAAAAACAATCTCCAATGGTTCGTTGGCTTTTATCGGAATACGTTCTAGAACCTGATAATGATATACTGGCACTGGTGCTATCAATGTTGGATGGATCACAATCTGTATTTATGATACCACCACTATTGGCATTTTGACGACAAAAAAGTTCATAAGACATCTTATGGCAACGGGAATAAGCATGGTCCTTCAGACTGCTCAATCTATGATTTTTAGAGCCAGTTATAAAATCCTGACGAAATTCTTTCATCTGTTTTATACGCGATAAAAACATCTGACATGTGCGGCAGCAAAATTCGAGGACGACTCCGTCTTTTTGGTGGACTTTGAGCCATAAATTTGGAAAAGTTTCAGCCAGTTGGCTCGTCTTCCATTTGTTGACGGTTTCCACAGTTACAGACCGTTTTTTGGTGTTTAATTTGGACATTTTCAATCCTAAAAAGGCGACAGTTTGACATTTTATTTCAACCATTACTAAGTATAGACCTGGCACGCGGTAAATTTTTACACAAGGAGCCTAGTCACCCTGAATTTACATTTAAAATTAAGCAATAGCAGCCTTTAATGAAACTTTGAATGTGACATGAGCAATGTCAATGTTGTTAACCTGAATGACCAATCGTTTGAGTTGTATGTTAAAATCATATTGCAATTTCCGACTAGTGCGTACGCGACTACCGAACCGTATTATGCTCACTGTTATATTCATAGACATCGCTATTTCGGTCAATGACCGATGTCCGGCGCTATTTCCAGGCTTGTCTGCTAGAATTTATTCCAGTGAACAAAATCATGTGACAAACTAGCAGATTCCATGTCAGCAGAAATATTTTATGGAACACAATGTGGTCCATATTCTTATGTTGTTTCAATGACATTTAGCAATAAATCACTATAATATATACTTATTATGTTTTACTTATCTTATTTTGTCAGTAACTATTTTTTTTATAAATCATTGTTCTTTGAAGGAATTGTCATTAGTTAGAATGATGTATTATTTTTCTTTTGTTGGTTACTCATGAAATATGGGTCAAAGTGAAGGATTCATTAAGAAAATCAAAACTAACCAATTATAATTTTTACAGAATATCAGAGGAAACATCTAAGACAACAAAATTTTCTTAATTTTGAAAAATTCAGTGATGAATCCTTATATTACAGTTAACTAACCTAATTTCGTGCTAACCTATTTTTCGTGCATTTCCGGAAATGATTAATAATTCACATGTGCAACCTCGCATGACCTCCGCATTGGCTTGTTTCGATAAACATGTGTTATCTCTACAATATCAGCTAGTAGAATGAATCCAGTAGTTTCAAGCAGGGTAAAATGTATTAATGTATACTTTGACAAATACAAAAATGGCGGATTTCACTTATTACCAAACGTCACAATTTTTTTTTTATCGGCCGAATTTCCTTATAATCCCAAGCTGTAAGCGGAATTCCAAGTGTCGTCTGCTAGAATGTAGTCCAACGAATGAAGTCACGTGATCAACTAGCAGATTCCGTGTCAGCAGAAAATTTCTATGGAACACAAAGTGGGCCATATTCTTATGTTGTTTCAGTGACTTTTAGCAATAAATCACACTACGTATCTTATTTTGTCAGTCACTATTTTTTTTAAAAATTTTGTTTTTTTTAACTATAGCGAAATTCATTGTTGAATCCTTATATGCACGAAAATAGGTTACACCACTATATTTACATTTCTACTATCTCCCCCTTCAATAAACCAGTTAGCCAAACCGGCGTTTATTTTCCAGTAACTGTAGTTTGTCACGTGACAATCAGGCATATGAATACATCGAAAACAAAAACAAGGATTGACCCAAGTTTTTTACCTAGAGTCTAATCTAATTTTACAATTTATTTAAATTTACAATT
The DNA here is from genome assembly GCF_000327385.1 of Lottia gigantea. Classification (NCBI taxonomy): domain Eukaryota; kingdom Metazoa; phylum Mollusca; class Gastropoda; family Lottiidae; genus Lottia; species Lottia gigantea. The sequence goes on along the minus strand of NW_008710950.1, from coordinate 2,746,758 downwards.
GTTGTTAATATTTCAATGGAATAATAAATATTTGATAATTCATCCAAATAAGACTGTCTATTTATAGAACTATATTGTTAGGGGCGGGTCAGTGAACTTGATTGACAGATATCGGTGAATTAAGCAACAAGTTTCGGGTATTTTTACAATTACAAAATAGAACATTTTAGCGTATTTTATCACAAAAGATAAACCAATGTAAATATAAGGAATGAATGTGGATCTTGTTATCATTATCGGGAAATAAACGCTGGTTTATCATGTGACAAGACGTACATGACCCGGTCATTTAATTTTGAATAGGCCTAGGGCCTACTAGTGAAAAGAATCAATGCAGTCAAGCAGTAGATTTAACTGAGATTTGTGTTTTAGTAGAAAAACTAATTTAAGTAATTCTAGTTAAGGCTATTCGTAACTGTTTTAAAGCGGTAATTCAAATTGAATTATTAATTACAGTCAAGTAACCTAATTTCGTGAAAACCTATTATTCATGGATTTCCGGAAAGGATTAATAATTTACATGTAGTCCAACAAATAAAGTCAAGTGATCAACTAGCAATCAACTAACAGATTCCGTGTCAGCAGAAAATTTCTATGGAACACAAAGTGAGCCATATTCTTATGTTGTTTCAGTGACTTTTAGCAATAAACCACGCGACATATCTTATTTTGTCAGTCACTATTTTTTTTTAAATCGTGGTTCTTTGAAGGAATTGTCACTAGTTATAATGAATTGATATTAAAGATAAATACTAAGAGAAGTTAATTATACCACCCGGTATCCATACAACGTGTTTTTCTAGACAAAGTGAAGGATTCATAAACAAAATCGAAATAAACTAATATTAATTATTTTGTAGAATATCTGAGGAAACATCTAAGACATAAATAAAAACTAGAACTGTTCTAATAACAGTACTGATGCAGGGCGGGTTACAACATTCAGGTATAAGACGGTCTATTGCAATTACATTGATGTAAATACCTTTCTGCATCTCTAAATGCAAATGTCCAAAAGTGCTTGGAGTTTAAAGTATATTGACTAGGAATAAAAGAATGTTTGTCAATTAATAAAGACCAAGTTTGATGAAATCCGGATAAGAAATAAGAAATGTGGCAATGCGCGTGCGCACATTACAAATTGGATATTTCCATCTAATTTGTAATTGGATTATACACATACCTAGCATGTTTGATTAAATTTGGATAAGAAATGAGAATGTTGGTAATGCGCATGCGCACAACAAAAATTCAATATTTCCATCAAATTTAGAATTGGATTATATACATACATACCAAGTTTGGTGAAATTCGGATAAGAAATAAGAAAGTAGGTAATGCGCATGCGCAAAACAAATATTCAATATTTTCATCAAATTTAGAATTGGATTATACACATACATACCAATTTTGGTGAAATTCGGATAAGAAATAAGAAAGTTGGTAAATTAAGTGGGGGTATCCCTTTAATGTGCTTCTGTAAGATCAACTTACAGTATAGCATGGTTCAATCCACCCAGAGCTTATTTATATACCACAACTGGCCATAAAACAGTCATATAAAACAAATATAAAACGGAGGGTATCTTTAAACAACTAAAACTTTGATTTCTATTGGGGTTGACAGCCAGGTTAATCTAATTAGCCTATTTATCTAATAATAGCGCCATGTTAAGTGAATGGAGTTTTGAATTTTCATGTAAGGTATGCATGTATTTTATCTATGGAAAGCTCAGAATCTCTCCATTACAAAATCGAAAGAATTATTGCCATATCTCCATTAGGGACCGAGATATAGCACTTTAAAGGCTCAAAATGGTCCATATTTAGACCCCTATAAAAAGGGAAAGAGTTGTCTGACCCCAAAGGTCAAAAGGTCATCAGATAGACAAGGTCACAAATTATCATCACAGTTAATATGAAGGTCATCAAAGGTCAAGGTCACAAGATATAAGACTTCAAACTATGAAAAAAAAAACATCCGTTCGTATAAAAAAGGCAAAACCGAAAATCAAAATTTTGCTTCCCGCGAATTTTAGACAAACATTTATAGTATCGTTTGACACAAAAATGACACAAATCGGTTAAAAAATGGCCTCTGAATAGGAATTTTCGCAAAATGAAGCAAACCAAAATGGCAGCCTAATTATTACTTCCGGTAAGTATTTTTTTTTTTGTAGTTTAATAGGTTTGTATTAATAACACTAATATCATGCATATGTTAGTTTGGGCATAACTCAATTCCAATGGAATGACGTCACCGGAAGTACTAACTTCGAAACCGGAAGTGATGCAAAAATTTTGAATGCGTTTTTTTATTCCCCCATGCTGGCTGTCTACACTATATAAGTTTCAAATCTGTCCGACAAATACCAACCGAAATAGCATATTTCGATTAATTTCTAATTTGCGAAAATCAAATTTTTTCGACTGCCATCATATGTCCATTGTTATAAGAAGTAGAATAAAGGAAACCCGAGCAAAATCGGTCGATCATTACGCCCACTAGAGCCCACTTTCTGTTTGTTGCTAACGTCGCTTCATGTTGCTCAGAAAAATTTCGTTTTACATTCAGTACGCAGTTAGCCACGAGTTAGAAAGTGTGGCGAAATCCGTTTTTGCATACCTGTTGCTGTTTCCGAGAACTGAGCTCCCAGAGTGAAGGAAAAAAAAAAAAACTAGAACTGTTCTAATAACAGTACTGATGCAGGGCGGGTTACGACATTCAGGTACATACGAAGATGGTCTATTGCAATTATATTGATGTAAATACTTTTCTGCATCTCTAAATCTAAATATCCAAAAGTGCCTGGAGTTTAAAGTATATTGACTAAGAATAAAAGAATATTTGTCAATTAATAAAGACCAAGTTTGATGAAATCCAGATAAGAAATACAATTTTGGTAATGCGCATGCGCACATCAAAAATTTTTTATTTCCATCAAATTTAGAAATGGATTATACACATACCTAGCACGTTTGATTAAATTCGGATAAGAAATAAGAAAGTTGGTAATGCGTATGCGCACAACAAAATGTCAATATTTCCATCAAATTTAGAATTGGATTATACACATACATACCAAGTTTGGTGACATTCGGATAAGAAATAAGAAAGTTGGTAATGCGCATGCGCACAAAAAAAATTCAATATTTCCATCAATTTCAGAATTCGATTATACACATACAAACTAAGTTTGCTGAAATTCGGATAAGAAATAAGACAGTTGGTAATGCGCATGCGCACAACAAAAATTCAATATTTCCATCAAATTTAGAACTGGTTTATAGACATACATGCCAAGTTTGATAAAAATCGGATAAGAAATAAGAAAGTTGGTAACGCGCATGCGCACTAAGCAAATTCGATTATTCCATGAAATTTAGAATTTGATTATACACATACATACCAAGTTTGATGAAAATCGGATAATAAATAAGGAAGTTGGCACTGCGCATGCGCAATTCGCAAATTCGATAATTCCATCAAATTTAGAATTTGTTTATACACATACATACCAAGTTTGGTGAAAATCGGATAAGAAATAAGAAAGTTGGTAATGCGCATGCGCACTACTCAAATTCGATAATTCCATCAAATTTAGAATTGGATTATACACATACATACCAAGTTTGATGAAAATCGGATAAGAAATAAGAAAGTTGGTAATGCGCATGCGCACTACTCAAATTCGATAATTCCATCAAATTTAGAATTGGATTATACACATACATATCAAGTTTGATGAAAATCGGATAGTAAATAAGAAAGTTGGCAATGCGCAGGCGCACTACGCAAATTCGATAATTTCATCAAATTTAGAATTGGATTATACACATACATACCAAGTTTGATGAAAATCGGATAGTAACTAAGAAAGTTGGCAATGCGCAGGCGCACTACGCAAATTCGATAATTTCATCAAATTTAGAATTGGATTATACACATACATACCAAGTTTGATGAAAATCGGATAGTAAATAAGAAAGTTGGCAATGCGCAGGCGCACTACGCAAATTCGATAATTTCATCAAATTTAGAATTGGATTATACACATACATACCAAGTTTGATGAAAATTGGATAGTAAATAAGAAAGTTGGTAAATTAAGTGGAGGTATACCTTCAATACGCTGCCGTGCGCTTAAACTAAAGTATGACATGATTCAATCCACCTGAGAGCTTAATTTTATACCATAACTGGACAAAGATCATTTTTAAGAAATATAAAAGGGAGGGTATCTTTAAAACAACTTAAAATTTGATTTCTGTTGGGGTTGACAGCAAGGTTAATCTAATTAGCCGATTTATCTAATAATAGTCCCATGTTAAGTGAATGGAGTTTTGAATTTGCATGTAAGGTATGCATGTTATATATCTATGGAAAGCTGAGAATCTCTACATTACAAAATCGAAAGAATTATTGCCATATCTCTATTAGGGACCGAGATACAGCACTTTAAAGGCTCAAAATGGTCCATATTTAGATCCCTGTAAAATCGGAAATAGGTATCTGACCCCAAAGGTCAAAAGGTCATCAGATAGACAAGGTCACAAATTATCATCACAGTAAATATGAAGGTCATCAAAGGTCAAGGTCATGAGATATATGCCTTCAAACTTTGAAAAAAACAATCCGGTCGTACAGAAAAGGCAAAACAGAAAATCAAAATTATGCTTCCTATCATTTGTAGACAAACATTGAACAAATCGTTTGACACAAACGTTACGCAAATCGGATTAAAAATGAATTCTGGGAATCGATTTGGGCAAAAATGAGGCAAACCAATATGGCGAGAAACATGTTACTTCCGGTACGATTTTTTTTAATTTAAAAGGTTTGTATTAAGGCTGGTAATATAATGCATATGTCACTTCTGACATAAATCAATTCCACCGGAAGTGACGCCACCGGAAGTACTAACATCGAAACCGAAAGTAATGAAAAAATTTTGAATGTGTGCTTTTATTCCACTTTGCTGGCGGTCTACACTATGTAAGTTTCAAGTCAATCCGCCAAATAATAACCAAAATAGTATTTTTCGATTAATTTCGGCAAAAAAAAGTATGCAGCGAATTTTCGAAAATCAAAAATTTTTAACTGCTATCATTTGCCCTTTGTTACAAGAAATACAATGAAAGAAACCCGATCAAAATCGGTTGATAAACATGCCCTCTTGAGCCGATTTTCTGTTTGTTGCTAGCGTCGCTTCATGTTGCTCAGAAAATTTTCGTTTTACATTCATTCCACAATTCTCCACAGGTTAGAAAACATGGTGAAATCCGTTTTGCCGTACCCGTTGCCGTTTCCGAGAACTAAGATCCCGGGATGAAGAAAAAAAAAAAACAGTTAGAAAACAAAGCAGGGCGTTCATCGAACGCCCTGCAAAAAACAGCCGTTTTTTTAACTTTGACCAAATTCGGTGTTGAATCCTTATATCCACGAAAATAGGTTACACCACTGTATCAAATTTCGCGTCAACGAATTTGTTAAGACTGTAAGTAGAAAAATCACGTGACATTGTTTCTGAACTGAACACACGACATTAGGCCTATCGAAATCGCCCCCATTTATCACTATGATGATCCAGAACGAATAAATCATGTCATTGAACAAAATATTAGGGATAAATATAAACACCTTGTTGTTACTGCAAAACCTCTTATTTAGACACTAAAAGTAAAATGGACAAAGCTGCAACAACTTCCACACAGTTCCCTTCCTCAATGGTGTACTGAATGGGGGTCTCAATTTTCAAGAGCACGGAGAACCAAATGCGTTCGTGGTGATATTCAAATGGGAGGTTGCAAACCATAATCTCTGATATCGTACAAAAGTAGCTCTTTCTCTGTATCTAAGAAGGTAGCGGTTTGCTGTTTTTATTTTGATCTTTCTTAATATCAAGTAAAACATGGTTGGGTTTCATCCTTCCTATTTTTTACAATAATAATGAATAAACTAATGATGTCGTTCGAACAGAACATTTTTGGCCAATGACCATCAAGTATACTTTCGTTTGCGTGACGATTATGAAGCGGAAGTACTTTTAAGACAAATTAACCAGACGTAATTATTATCAACTAAACGCTGATTAATCTCTTGTTTCTGTTCAAAGAACTGAGTTGTTTGGTTTGTATGAAAGAAAACTGATAAAAAAAAAATGCTGATTAAAGTTAAGGTAATTATTGAGGATGGTTAGCCCAGAAAGTTGGGAGTTAAAAAAAAGATTGGCCAAGACACCTCTTCTTCTATTATACAGTGGTGTAACCTATTTTCGTGGATATAAGGATTCAACACCGAATTTCGTCAAAGTTAAAAAAACGAAAAAAATCTTTGATGTCTTAAATGTTTCCTCAGATATTCTACAAAATGATTAAAATTGGTTTGTTTCGATTTTTTTTATTAATCCTTCACTTTGACTCATATTTCATGAGCAACCAACTCGGTAACGGCGTCAGAATGCGTCACTTATTTTCGTGTACAATGTTTGATCTATAAATAAGTCTAGAAAAACACGTTGTATGGATACCGGGTGGTATAATTAACTTCTCTTAGTATTTATCTTTAATATCAATTCATTATAACTAGTGACAATTCCTTGAAAGAACCACGATTTAAAAAAAAATAGTGACTGACAAAATAAGATACGTAGCGTGATTTATTGCTAAAAGTCACTGAAATAACATAAGAATATGGTCCACTTTGTGTTCCATAGAAATTTTCTGCTAACACAGAATCCGCTAGTTGATCACGTGACTTCATTCGTTGGATTACATTCTAGCAGACGACACTTGGAATTCCGATTACCGCTTGGGATTATAAGGAAATTCGGCGGATAAAAAATGGTGACGTTTGGTAATA